>NC_062565.1:77166265-77503452 GCF_022837055.1 Prionailurus viverrinus
GGAGTAAGTAGGAATGTGTGCTGTAGTTTGTTAAATTAAAAAAAAAAAATCAGTGAATGACTGCAGCAAGTTAAAAGTGCAAGCATCACATGCAGTCATCCCTTTTGGCCTGTTCTCCTCAAATATTAACAGATACAGTGACATTCCCCACTTTCTATTTACTATCACCCTCCACCTACAAACTTATAACTGTTTTACTCACTTTTCTAACATAATCTCCTACACTTACTTTCTGCCACTGAATGAATAAAACCATCAGTTAACTGTCTTCCGTAACAGGGAAAAGTTATTTTCACTGCAGAGTATACTCAAGGGGTTTGAGATATAGAGCATTTACTTCCCCCTCAAAAACCTAACTTTCTATAATCTTTTTCCTTATACTACCATTAAGTCTATAAAGCACATCTCTTTAGTCCTAGAACAAGTATAAATCACTTGGATAATCACAGTACAAGACATCTTACATAATTCAGTCTGATCCCCTTTTAAAATAGAAGAAACTGAGGCTCAGAACTAGCCAACTTGCCTAACCACAACTGTCAAATGCAATAATTTGATTACTTCCCTGATTATGAAATAAGAGAAATAAATAGAAGCACCCTGACCCTTCTTTTGCATCCCACATAGAGCACTGGGCAGAAAACTGGCCTGAGATACAGTTAAGTTCAGTGATTCTTGTTCTTGCATCAAATAGCAATTATCCATCTTCCTCCTCAGAAATTAATTACCAACTTCAAGTTTTTAAATTGTAAACTTCATTCTTACCCAGCTAAAAGTTTCATTCACTGTTAATGAGCAGATATCCTTTAACAGATACTCTAGAAAGATCCAATTTATGCAATACATTACACTTAGTTGTTTTTTTACCTCAATACTATGTTATTTGATTAACTATACTCTTATTTCATTTTTCAAAATCCATATATGAAATCTCTGAGGTGGCAACAGGCACTATGTATTGGTAAAAAAGCCTCTTTCAGATATAGAGGAAGCAGAGTTTATCATAATTGGGAGATTTAACATTTTCTACCTCTGAGGGAAAAAACTCTCCATCCTTTAACCAAATATATGAACGCTTGTGGACAGCTAATATTTAAAACATATAATTCAGGAGCACATTCTGTAAAACATAGCAGGAAATACCCTAGACTGATTTTCATTTATTACACAGAACTCTAGTTATTTAGAATTATGATTATTTTCACAAGTATGACCAATAGCAACAGCTCAATACACATTTCTTGAAATTCTGGGCATTTCTCAGTGGCTCAAAGCTTTCAAGTATTCTTTCAGAAATAAAGGCATGTTATGCAATTATTTAACAGGTTTGAGCAATACTTGTTTTTCATTAATCTACCAACATTTTAAATTTAGACAATTTTCACTTACATTTGATTCTTTGCTGCTTGCCTCTGAGCTTTTCTTTCTTTCCTTTTCTGATCTGGTGGCTTAGCAAAAACAATTTCAATATTTTCTCCCTCCAAATCTTTGCCATTCATTTCTTCCATAGCCTTAAAAAATGAGGTACTGATCAACAGAGAGGACTTTAACAACAATTTTAATTCATTTGAAGTCAAAAAATCATTTCATTAATGTTGGAAGGATGAGATCCAATAGGACTGTTAGATTTTTATCTAAAGATCCAGCTCTTCAACTAATTAACTTTTTGACTTAGTTCAGTGAGTTATACAATTTGCTAAGGCCAATAAAGGTTAACTGGAGTAGATTACATGACTTCTGAGTGTCCTTCAACTTTTTAGAATACTCTTGATACTAGAATGACTAAAAATCGTTAGTTTAATTTAGATGCCTACAATAGTTCTTTTACCTTGACAGCACCATCTCGCTCATCAAAATGAATGAAGGCATAATCTTTTAGTTTCTTCACTCGTTCCAGTTTCCCAAACTGACTAAATGCTTTTTCTAAAATCTCTTCTGTTACAGTATTGGCAAGGTTACGTACAAACAGCACTTTTACCTGAAAATTAAGAAAAAAACAAATTCTCTGTGTATTTCCAAAGGGCTCAATTTCCAGGATGCCACCACCCCACCCACCAGACATAGTTTTAGTGATTACCCATTAGACAAATATCAGAAATATAATATGACTAAGTTTTCAACTCAAATTTGAGTAAATACCGAGGAATGACTGCTGGATCTGATGAGTGAAAAACCTGAACAGACACCTCATCAAAGATACAAGCATATGAAGAGATGCTCAACCTGACGTCCTTAGAGAACTGCATTTAAAAACAACAATGAGGGGCACACCTGGCTGGTTCAGTCGGTGGAACACGCAATTCTTGATCTCGGGTTTTTATTTATTTATTTATTTATTTATTTATTTATTTATTTATTTATTTTTAATTTTTTTTTTTCAACATTTTTTTATTTATTTTTGCGACAGAGAGAGACAGAGCATGAACAGGGGAGGGGCAGAGAGAGAGGGAGACACAGAATCGGAAACAGGCTCCAAGCCATCAGCCCAGAGCCTGACGCGGGGCTCGAACTCACGGACCGCGAGATCGTGACCTGGCTGAAGTCGGACACTTAACCGACTGCGCCACCCAGGTGCCCCTTGATCTCGGGGTTTTAAGTTCAAAGCCCCACACTGGGTGTAGAGAGTAGTTTTTAAAAACCTCTTTAAAAACATAAATAAAAACAAAAACAATGAAATGCCACCACATACCTATTAGAATGGCCAAAACCCAACACTAACACCACCCAATGCTGGTAAGGATATGGAACAGAAACATTGCTAGTGGAAATGCAAAATGGTACAGCCACTGTGGAGAACAGTTCAGTTTTTTTATAAAACTAAACATACTTTACCATACAATCTGATGATTGCACTTTTTGGTATTTACCCAAATGGGTTGAAAACATGTCCACATAAAAAGCTGCATATGGTTGTTTACAGCAGCTTTATTCATAACTGTCAAAATTTGGAACCAAAATGTTCTTCAGTAGGTGAATGGATAAATTGTAGTACCTCCAGACAATGGATTATTATTCGGTGTTAAAAAGAAATGAGCCATCAAGCCATGAAAAGCCATGGAGGAATCTTAAATGCATGTAACCAAGTACAAGAAGATAATCTTAAAGAGCTACATATTGTATGATTCCAACCATAGGACATTTGGGAAAAGGCAAAACTATGGAGACAATAAAAAATCAATAGTTGTCAGGGGTTAGAGGGGATGGTAGGGATGGGGGAATCAGGGAGGATTCCTAGGGTAGTAAAACTATTCTGTATGATGCTATAATGAATGCATATCATACATTTGTCAAA
This sequence comes from Prionailurus viverrinus, assembly GCF_022837055.1. Lineage (NCBI taxonomy): Eukaryota > Metazoa > Chordata > Mammalia > Carnivora > Felidae > Prionailurus > Prionailurus viverrinus. The sequence continues at coordinate 77,169,558 of NC_062565.1, forward strand.
CCCATAGAACGTACAATAGAATAAATCCTAACATGAACTATGGACTTGAGAGTATATAAGAACTCTGTAAGTTTTTCAAAATAAAGCAAACAACGCTTAACAGTTTTTATTAAATTAGTAATTACTTTGTAATCAATGTAATCAAAGATGGAGGTGGTCATTTCCTACTAATGTGAATTCCATGCCTTGAGATAGTTGTTGAACACTTAACACAGGTGGTCAAAACTAATTAGAATCTGCTTCTGAAAGGTGGATAAAGAAGGGAGGGAGCATTCAAAATACTGACAAATTCTTTCAATCCAGAAATCGCCTCAAAGTACAGTTATAAAAGTTGACCCTTTGTTAGGAAACATCATTTCCTCCTAAAATACCTGAAATAACACCTGAATTTAAAAATCCAATAAGAACTTAATAGGCCAATGGAAAAAATAATATGAAGTATTTTCTGTCCTCAAGACTATTTATCCTTTAGTAATATTCATAGTTCTGGCATTCACACTACTTTCTTGATTTAAGTGAATGAGCTGTATTTGCTAGCCTATCACCATTAAGAGGGTTTCTTAAATGACAAAGAGTAGAATAACTTAACTAGAACTGCACTAGTGAGTAAAGTGTTGACTCAAGAGATGTTTGTTCTCATAGGATGTCTCAACTGACTGCTGAAGCAGGATACCTAATAATAGCTAAACCTTGTAACTGCAGCAGCTCTGCTGAGGCCAATACAGTTCACTATTTTTAGGAGTAGGACTTTTAACACAAAAACCATGAAAGCTAATGGCGCCATTCTCAAAAATGCAAAAATTGCTCTTAGAATACACACAAAACTGATGGTGAATTACTTCCACAGCATGTAGGCTAACTACTCATCATCATGAGAATGACAGCTACACAATTATGATCGAGTGTCCACAAATAAATTTTTATATTTACTCTCTATGCACTTGGTTTTATTTCTGATGTGTGGTCTTAATAAAGAACACTTCTCTCACTTTCAAAAACGTGGTTTTGTGAAAAGTATACAATTCATTTTATAAGTTTCTTACTTCTCTAAAGCCTCCCGAATCCCTTTTGCCACCAACCCATCAAAAAAAACTGACTGTCATTACCTTTGCCATCACTTCAGGATCAGGATCTTCTATAGGATCAGCCCATTCAACAGTTCCAACATTTCCCCAGACCTTGACTTTACCACTCATTAACCTACGCCTTGCCTGGGCAGCTGTTTTGTGATCTTCATATTCAAGGAAGCAAAAGCCTCTGTTTTTTTTCTTGTCATCCGGTTGGTGGTATAAAATGACGTCTGTGAGACCCTCTGAAAATAAGCAACCATTCCAGAAAAATTAGGTAAAATAAGAAAAAAGAAGATCAAAGGATTTTTCTAATACTTGAATATAAAAATGAAAAATAATCTCTTTTCTTTGAAGAGGACTCTCAAAAACACTGGTCCAGATAACTGACCTAATACACACACCTTCCAAGTGTTCTCAACACAAAAATCCCCATGAAAAGAAATGTATTCTTTTTAATTAGACCCAAGGACTATTCTTCCATTAAATGACAAGAGGCATAAAATTTTTACATAACAATTATAAAAATGGCAGTGTAAGTCACATATGGTTAGACACTTTTCTCATTATGTAAATAAACATTAAAATTCCTTTTGATGGCACTTTCCTGGCCTCAGATATCAGTAACTATTTCAAATGAGATATTAGTATCACGTAAGATTGATGTTCCTGGAGACTGGTAACAGTCTGATAATCTGCTAAATATTCTAGGCAGACAAAACAAAATAATAAAAGCAGCTTGATTTGGTCACTATTCTAAAAAATGCTTTAGATTTCAAAGAAATTACACCATACTGACATTGATTATATAATCTCTTGCTTATACAAATACTTACCATTCCAATAATTTAGAAAATCTAATCATTATGGAAACAATCCCACTAAGAATGTCAAGCTAGCACCTAAAAATGCATAGAACACACAGATTCCAAAACGAGATGCACAGATTCTGCAGATAGTTCAAATCTCAACTGCATTCCTTAAGAACTACACAGCATTCAGCAAGTTATTTCCCAAAACCCTCAGTACCTGTTTTCCTTATCTTACTTACAAAATACTTACAGAATGGAGCTACCTATCTCCCACAGTTGGGAGTAAGAATGCCAGTCAATAAATGTAGTGTTTGTAACAGTGCTTGACATGCAGAAGTATGCAATTACCTTCAGTATTAGAAGTGCATCTCCTTCCACATAAATCCAACTTACCTGTTACTTTGCTAAATTCTTCAAGAATCTGTTCCTTGGTTTTACTCTTAGGAATAGAGCCCACAAAAAGCCTATTGTTGGCCACTGAGATGCAGACACCAATGTGTTTTCCAGAACGAATTTCATGATTATTATACTGAAAGGGGAAGAAGTGTACCATATTTTTAAAATACTTACAAAATATTTTATTATAAATGATTATAAACATAGATGCAACTTTTTAGGCAAATTTCAATGCTATGTTTATCAAGTATTTTTATCCTTTAAAAATATAGTTAGCATACGTAAGAGGAAATTGTAATCTGCGACAGATATGAAGATTACACTGACAAAACACTTAAAAAGTTCATGAATTAAATTAATGCAAAAATTTGTTAAATCCTTGAAACTTAGGAAACTTGGTAAGTTAGGAATCAGGTCTATGAGCAGCTTAAATTCAAAACTGCTGATTCCACAATACTTTAATTTCTACTTAAATTCATCCTGGCAACCAGTTATCCTCATGCAAGAGAAATGGGATTCAAATACCAACAAGCTTTCTGCCTTTCTGTTAACCAGCATCAAATCTATTTTTTTCCATCTCCCTTTCACTCTTGTAAGAAGTTGCAATAAGGGATTTTCAGCTTCAAATATAAGTCTAAAAGGAGAGAACCTTCTTTTCCCGAATCCAACCCTACTTTTTTCCCCATTTCATTTTCAACAAACCTACAACAAGGTTGAAAAAAAATAAGTGGACTGATTAGGGTGCACGTATAGAAGCAACTATAAAACTACAGTAAAAAGTCAAGTCTTCATGTAACCCATACCCCACTGAAGGATGAGATATTTATTATACAGGCAAAACCCAATCTGTCAAAGTCACAAATCTACTAATCAGTATGATTTACAAACCGAAGTTCAAAAATATTCAAGCTATCAGGGAAAGTGAATTATTTATATTACACAGTTAAAACTACCTCAAAATTTCATGTTAGCAATAATGGTAGCAGCAGTTACAATTTGATTAATCCCCCACACCTGGCCTCAAAATCTGTTTTGAGTATGTGCAAGTGGAGCTATAAACACTAAAGAATCAACATAAATTTCCATACAATTTATAGGCCAGCCTTATAGCCAAAGTGAAACCATTCCTCTCCCATTTTGAAAGTAAGCTTTATACCCCATGTGGGGCTTGAACTCACAACCCTGAGATCTAGTTGCATGCTCCATTGACTCAGCCAGCCAGGCACCTCTCCTCTTCCATTCTTGCATTAAAGGTACATCAGGTGCAAGACAAGAAAGCATACAGTAAGTCAGAAAATCAATTCCTCCCTGTCCCTTTCTCCATCCCCAGATACTCAAAATCTAACATGAAATTCAAATGTCCTTCCTCCAGTTCAAAACGGCTTTGTACTTTCTACGTCACTGATTCAATTCGTGCTATCAAAGTCTCTGGTCATCATGATCCCAGGATTATTTATATTCTCTACACTCATGCCAGAGACTTTAAAAAAAAAAAAAAAAAAAAAGGAAAGAGGACAAGGGTGCACAGCTGGCTCTGTCAGTGGAGCATGCAACTCATGATCTCACAGTCGTAAGTTCGAGCCCCACAACTGGGCATGGAGCCTACTTACAAAACAAACAAAAAAAAGAGATGACAGTTTTTGGCTATTGAAAACAAACTCAATGACTCCCTATCACCACTAGATAAAGTTCAAATACTTGGACATCACATAGGTTTATCCTAAAATTCCTAGTATGTCCCCCTTCTCTCCACAACACTAAAATCTTAGCTACTTACACCTGAGTTCTCAAACAGCTTTTAGACTGCTAAGCCTCTGAATAAAATGCTTTCTCTGAAACTTCCATCATCCAAACTCCAGATTTGAGCTCACTGTGCAATACCTACATCCTAAAAAACAGGTCAACAAAACACCCTTCTACGCTTAACACAAACCAACAGTTCTAAAAGGAGTGATTTTGCTCCCCAGGGGACATTTGACAATGTCTAGAGACATTTTTGGTTGTCAACTAGGGATGTGGGCTTACTGCTGGTTATTTAGTGGGTACGAAGGCCAGAGATGATACTAAATATCCTACAATTCAGAGGATAGCCCAGTAAAACAGAATTATCAGATCTAAAATATCAATAGTACTGAGGCTGAAAAAGCCTGCCACAACTTTTTCCCCCATGGCATTTATATTAAGACCAAAAACCTCTTAAAACTAGAAATATATAGATTACCTGCAAACAGTAGTGCTATGGCTAAATCCATCATTGTATGGGATTATGAACAAGTAGACTACAATACCTTATAACAAATAATCTAAGAAACACAAATTACTTTTAAGACACGTGCATTCCCTAGATTTTTATAATCTAGCATCAGAACACAACCTTAATGACAAATCAATGGCTTTCAATTTGATCTAATCTGTAACCCCAGGAGTTGACAAAAACTAAGATATCAGAAAAACAGAAAAAAATACATAATATTCAAAGGTGAAAATAAGAGTTATTCTGAAGATGACAGAACTTGGCATAGTTTTCCTTCTGTGTTTTTCATTTTCCAAAAGTTCTAAGAGCTAGACCTGTTTACTATAAGGAAACATCTAAATCTAAGTTTTAAAAAACTTAGAAAAAAAAAAGTTGTGGGGCACCTGGGTGGCTCAGCTGGTTACACATCTGACTTGATTTCAGCTCAGGTCATGATCTTACAGTTAAGAGATCTGCACTTGGGTGTGTGTTGCTTAAGATTCTCTCTTCCTCTGCCCCTCCCCTGCTTGCACGCATTGTCTCCCTCTCTCAAAAAAAAAAAAAAAACAAAAAACAAAAACTTGTTAAAAAAATAGAATTCTTAGTTATAACACGTCCATCAACATTTAACAATTCTGCTTCAAAGTAGTAATGACTGTTTCTGTTATTATTTACAGAAGAAAAGCTTCTTCATTTCTAACTCATCATCACTTGCCCTGCTAATAAGGTTTACCAATCCTGGATAGGTAGAAGGTTATTTAGGATGACTGTGGTCTCTAAACAGTATAAGTGACATGAAGATTTATTGGGACTTCTAAACTAAACTATAATGCTTCATCCACATTTTTTTAATTAAAAAAAGATAAAACAATTAGAGCTAACACACAGAGAGTAAACTGGCTCTTCAATTAAAATAAATCATTAAAGGGGCAAAGGAGACCCTCTGGGCATATTGTCCAAAAAAGCAGAAGTACCCAGAGGGGCGCATGGCTGGCTCAGTAAGGCACAGCATCCAACTCTTGATCTCAGGGTCGGGGGCTTACGCCCACATCTGGTGTAGACACTACTTAAGAGAGGGGGGGAAAAGTACACAATACCCAGCAATAAGCATTTCTTGAAGCAGTGCCCTATTAAACATGCATTTTTATGTGCATCTGAATTATTTAACGGTTCTCACTCTTTAATAATTTTAAGACCAATCTATCACCATAAATTCACAAACGTTGCACCCCAGCAGGTGGGTAACAGTGAGATGAGTGGCAGAAGGGCATGATGAAACTGTTCTGAACCTTAACACAGATTCTAATGTAATGCTGATAAATCGTCTAACTCTCAGGACAGTGACATCTATCTCAGGATAGTGTCATCAGGACACTATCACAGTATCAAAATTAACAACAACAAAAAAAACGTAATGCCTTCCAACAAGGAAGTTGGGCGGTGATGTTAAGATATTTAAAAAATCTAGCTTTCAGGGACACTTGGGTGGCTCAGTTGGTTAAGGGTCTGAATTGGGCTCAGGTCATGATCTCACAGTTCGTGAGTTCGAGCCCCAAATCGGGCTGTCAGCCAAGATCAGCCAAGATCTGATGTCAGTCAGATCCTCTGTCTCCCTCTCTCTGCCCCTCCCCAGCTCCGGCACGTGCTCCGTCTCTCTCAAAAATAAACATTAAGGTCGCTGGAGTGGCTCAGTCAATTGGTTAAGCGTCCCAACTCTTGGGTTTAGGCTCAGGTCAGGATTTCACTGTTTCTAAGTCTGGGCCCTCCAACAGGCTGTGTGCTGACAGCATGGAGCCTGCTTGGGATTCTCTGTCTCCCTCTCTCTGCCTCTCCCCTGCTTGCTCTCTCTCTCAAAATAAATAAACTTTAAAATATATAAATAAGATAAACATTTTTAAAGAATCTATCTTCCAGATTCAGTATCATAGTGAGGTGACCAAATAAAACAAAGATGAACTTTGAACATGAATCAATACAGTTTCACTCTTTCAGAACACCAAAACTGGAGTTGTACAGTACAGAATATTCCCACCATCTAGGCTTAAAATCTCAAGTCACTTTTTCCTCCCGTCGTAGCCAGTCAGTCACCAAATGCCCCCAAATTTAGCAATCTCAGATTTGGAATCTAACTCACAAGTGGTTTTTCAGTCCTAACTCTTCCCACAGCAGCAAAGCCATTACATCCTCAGCCTACTTTATTCTTAAACATTTCTTAAGTAGAAAATACTGAAGCCAAAATCTACTTCCCTAAAAATTCTACAATAACTATGGATTTTCTTCCCCAGATGACAGCACTTCATATACTCCACACAATGCTCAGGATTTAGCTGTTCTCTAAACCTGGCTAATCATTCCTTCTCTGATACTGGCAAACTAATGTGCCTCCCAAGCGTGTCACCAAACAGTGATATCCATAACATAATACTGTAGACACAGACTGAGATTGAGGAATCTAGAATAAATTGGAGACTATTGTTAATCTTCCACTTCTAAACATTTTTCTGTAACACAACAGTCCATGATTACCTGAGCTTATTTGGCAACCACACCACACTGCTTACCTACACTACAGCTTACTTGTGAAATCAGTTGTATATAGGACTTGACGTTTGTCCTGACTCAATTCCATCTTGCTGGTGTTAACTGTTTCAGGCTATCACAATCTTTTAAGATTCTGATTTTTGTCATCCAGGGCATTTATCACTCACTACATGAAGACTCAAGTCACCAGACATATGACACGAGTCCAGCTATGCCCTGATTTATAAATCATTGATAAAAATTAGAATGGAACATATAGCTTACCATCGCCTATTATTTCTCCTTTCAAAATCTCTAGCCTCTCTCCTTTCTATATAGCTGCCACTTTCCTGGTCTTTGTTCTCTTCATCCAAACATTCTTCATTATTCTGTTTTTTATACCATGCTACCCACATTAACACTCAAAAGTTTAATGGCACCATGGAAACTTAGCCCCATAGTCATGACTACTACCTTCTGGCACTGATTTTATACTATACTAGTTTCATCTCCCATTTCCTTCAACAATACACTGCTTCAACCAGATTACCTATTTCCTTTCACTGTCCTGCTCAAACTTCTTTATCACAAAGCCTTCCAAAATAACCCCAACACAATCTATGCCTTCATCCCTGTTAGCATCTGAAAAAGGCATTTGCATCCCTGTTACCCTCTGAACGATGCATCTGTGTCCTATAAAATCATGAACTCAATCAAACTACCATGTAGGTCCAAAGTTTTCATGTTAAACACACTGTTTGCTAAAGTGCTACAAAGTATGTCGTGGACCTATCTTGTCAACTGCATTCATCAAAATGGTTTTATACATGCTACACCAGTGTACATCAACCACTTCAGTGAATAAAACCCATCAGTGCCTATCAAAACCATAACTGTTTTAGTTTTTTTTTTTTACATTTATTTTTGAGAGACAGAGCACAAGTGGGGGAGGGGCAGAGACAGAAGGAGACACAGAATCTGAAGCAGGCTCCAGGCTCTAAGTTGTCAGCACAGAGCCCGACATGGGGCTCGAACTCATGAACTGTGAGATCATGACCTGAGCCAAAGTCGGAAGCTTAACCGACTGAGCCACCCACGCGCCCCAAACCCATCACTTTTAACATGCAAATAGAGATAAACTATTCCAGTATTTGTAATATAGGCACTATTAGCATTTTCAGCAGGGTATTTACTTCTATTATCTAGGACTGCAATGGACACTAAAATGCCAGTGGCCCTGAGCTCCAATTCGAGCAGCACACCACAGAAATACATATACACACTTGCCTGCCCTTCTTCCGGGTCTTTGGGACAACAACAAACACTACACATTTGGATATTTCCAAATATCCCCCTGGGGATGAGGGGGCAAGCATTACCCCCTATAAATGTACATTAATTCAAAGCTGACACTGAATACATAATTACAAACGGAAATCAGAAAACCTTTAAATACTAATATGGGACTATAGCTAATATGGGAAATATAAGTTCTTGGGTCATAAATAATAGATTAGATGACACTAGTCAACCAGTCAGGTTATTTATCTAGCACCTACTGAATTGTTACATAGTGGCACTGTTGTAAATGTCAGGGATACAGGAAAAAAGAGCTTGTATGCTGGAGGAGAGAGATAAGCAAATACTTTACAAAGCCAAGAAATAATTTTAAGTACATCTGAGCATTCTATTTTATTGTGTTCATGATACAGTCACAGAGCAACTGGGTGGTAAGCTGCTGAAAGTCAGGAAAGGCCTTCTAGGAAGACCTGATGTATAAGAAGGCAGTAGCCATGGTAGCTGGGGGAGTGTTCAAAAGCGGAAGAGCAGAAGGTGGCCTTGAGATAGAAATGGTCACAGCTTATGTGGGAGGCAAAGTATGGACGGAGGAGTAATAAAGAAAAAAAGAAATGTAAGCAGAAACTTGATCAGATAGGGCCTTGTTTGGAAGCCATCATTAAAGTTTTCAGCATGGGAATGTTGTGATCTAACCTATGCTGTTGAATGGTAAGACTGTAAAGGGGCAATGGAAAGCAGTGACTAGATAGAAGCACTCTTTGAATGGTACTTTAGACTAATGTGGTAGCAATGTAGATAGATGCCAAAAATATTCTGGCAGCAGAAACAGAACTTATTTCCTGTGCTCCTTTTTAACACTACCTAAGTGACTACATAATTAAAGAATTAGGCTACCTGATGACATAATTTATATTGCTGGCTTTAAACTGTTAGGTCTGGTCAATGATAAGAACTCAAACTAAACAAACCTGGTATCGAACTAAAGCTATACGGCCTCCTATAAGTCACCCAGGCTATTTACTCTTCTACAGAATGAAGATAATTCCAGTTGCTTTAAAAAATAGATAGTATTTAAAGGTAATAATGTAACACCCTAGCACAGCTCCTGTGTCTTAACAAGCACTCAACAGGTAACTATTATTCACCTTTCACAAACTTAGCTCCTGCTTCCCTGGCAAGATTTTCATCATTTGGCAATAAATTTATTGCCCAAAATACAAAGCAAATGTTGGCTGAAAACCAGTCATTTAAAAAGTCTACAGGTGCTTAACTTCATGCCTCTTTTTCAGCTGTTATTATCAATTAACCTATTTTTATAAGTAATTCTGATGCAAATTTAAAATCCACAAAAATTTTTTAAAGTAAACTCTACCCCCAAAGTGGGGCTCAAACTCACGGCCCTGTGATCAAGAGTCACATGCTCTAGCAACTGAGCCAGCCAGGCACCCCAGAATCCTCAATAGTTTTTAATCTGGGGGACAGGGAGGGGAGGGATTATTCCTGGATCATACCAAAAATAAGGCCAAATACATAATCTTTTTTTTAAAGTAAGTTCTACATCCAACATGGGGTCTGAACTCATGACCCAGAGACAAAGAGTCACATACTCTACCAACTGAGCCAGCCAGACTATCTCGATCTAAAGGTACTCAGGACACTCAAAGGACAGGAAAGCAAAAAGAAATGGTCTTCCTGCTTCCATCTTGTTGATCTATAAATAATCCCAAATAGACCTTTTTTTAAAACTTATTATCTACAACTACAATGACCATTCTATTAATCTTCTATAAAAATTCACCTTGGATATTGGTGTAATTCAAGTAGACTCTCATGACATGACACAAGAAGGGACAGTTTTCAAAATATGCTCCCTTAAAGAACACATTTAGAAGAGTACTCATTTCCACAATACTAAGTAGCAAAGGACGTCCTCGTTAACTTGATTTATTTCTCTAGAATATTTCATTTCCTCAAAAGTCTAGTCCTCCCTTTTTACTGTTACATTACGGCAAGCCTCCCAATTCTGTTATCAACATAATCCTACCACAGTAAAACACCCTTTAAAAAAAAGCAACGATGTGGGGCACCTGGGTGGCTCAGTCGGTTAAGTGTCCAACTTCGGTTCAGGTTACGATCTCGCGGTTCGAGCCCCACATCAGGGTCTGTGCTGACAGCTCAGAGCCTGGAGCCTGCTTCAGATTCTGTCTCCATCCCTCTCTGCCCCTCCCCAGCTTACACTGTGTCTCTCTCATTCTCAAAAATATTTAAAAATTTAAAAATAAAATTAAAAATTTTTTAAAAAGCAACGATGATATATCCATTTCACCCTAGTGGATATAGTGGTAAAACCATTACAAAATGCAAAACTTCCTAATTTATCAGACAGGAAAAAATAAACATGTTCCCAGACAAGGACTCCAATCACAAAACCAGAAAAAATGTAAAAAAGAACAAGAATTATTATTAGTTCCTGGATAAATTAAAATGGCTGGCTAGCTACCTATGGAACTTTCTGAATTATAACTGAAAACTTAACTATATTAATGAGACTACATCCTAAGCCCACAGCAATGCAATTTTGGACTGTATTATTTGTTAAGCCAAGGCAACTGCCCAAACTGAAACATTATTTCATAATGACTATTTACTGGCACTCAAAATCATCATGTTACAATAGGATTATAGATCATCTTCCTCTAATGAAGTATTTTTTATGGATTTTGGACATTGTCTACAAATACTGCAGTGAGGACCTGCCATAAATAGTGCATTTTGGTAGCAAGAATTAAGTGGCCTACAAATGCTGGTTTAATGATTCCTTTTAAAAATGTTAACACACAAATCACCACTTACACACTAAGTAACCACCCTTGTTAAACAATAAAAGCTTTATGTAATACCTAATATATAAAATGGGTCTGAAATTAATGGTAAATTCTGTACTAGCTTGCTGCAGTAAGATAGTTTGCTGCCTTCTCATTCACATTTCTGTATTAAAATTTACTGCTACTCTATTGCTACCTGGCAAAAATGTTCTATTTGTTTATAGATTAAACCAGATGACTTCTAAAGTTATCTTTCCAGAACTCTAAAAAGTCCTTAATTTTACATGAACTGCTCAAAACTAAAATTTTGACAGCCCAAAGGTTACAAGTGAATGGTTCCCAATAGAACTATAGCTGCTCTGAAATAGGAAGCATTCTTTAAATGAGGGAAAAATCACCCATGATTTAAAAGTACCTAAACTCCCAAATTCTTTTTTAGAGACACCACCTATAATCTTTCAAGCAGCACTATTCTAATGTTAAGTTTTTATCATAGTCAATTACGTACACCAAATGAGAAATTCAATCACCATGGAAAGCAAAACAAAGTATAGTTGGCTTTTCCCCTCAAGGTATGCCTTAAAATGTAGACCATCTGATGGTGAGGAAAGGATAAATTCAGGAAAAATCAATCCAAGAATTTTAAGATTGTTTAGTATCCCCTACAAAATATTTAAGCCAATAAGGCAAATTTAACAAATATCTGCCATAGTGGACAATTTTACAAAAGTTCCTCCCCAGTTTACTTTTTGATACATTTCTTGGGTTGAAATTAACCCTTGACCTCTTCAATTATAAAATGTAGAATCCATGTGAGCCACAAAATTTAATAAAACTAGTTTAAAGAAGAGCTAAGCCATAATTTGATTAAAGCTCTTTTTTTAAAGTTGGCAACGTAACTAGGTCTTCACACCTTACATCTGGTACTTTAAATCAAATATTGCCACTCAGCATGAAATCTTTTATTTCATGAACTAGAAGTTTGTCATCACAATGTCTTTGTGATATATTTTATAGAAAGAGGAATGGCCCAGGTACAGCCACAAAATAAGGAAGGCCTACCTATTACAGTCACTTTCTTAAATCTTTTAACATTCCTATTAAAAAAAAAAAATCACCAAACTAGATGTTTCAAAGAACTAATAACTCAGAATTCTGATACAGTGCCTTATATATAGATCCTCAGGTACAGCCAGAAAATAAGAAAGCCCTACCTATTAGTTACTTCCTTAAATCTTTTAACATTCCTATTAAAGAGGAAAAAAATCACTAAGCTACATGTCTCAAAGAACAAGTAACTCAGAATTCTAACACTGTGCCTTATATATAGATCCTCAGTCCAGTCAACTACACATATAAAGAATACTGCTACAATAACTACAACAAAGAATGTAAAAGTGCCTAATCAGCACTTCAAAAAACATTTGGTTAACTCTTAGGCAAAATAAGAAAAAACTTGACTTTAATTAAAGACAGTGAACGTGAAGACTGGAAGAAAAAAACTTACCAGTTTAACAGCCTCCTGAGCGGCTTCTTTTGTACAAAAAGTGACAAACGCATAACCTCTATTGAGACCAGTGAGTGGATCCATCATTAGACGAAGATCCCATATCGGTCCAGCTTTCTCAAATAATGGAACAAGTTCATCCTCAAACAGATCTCTTGGGATCTTCCCCACAAATATCTGTAAATTAAACATGAAGTAAAAAACCATGGAGAGTTTCTTTAGGAAACCAGATACCTGCACATTTACTACAAAAGGTACAAGTTTTTAGTTTCTTTACCTCAGTGCCAACAGAAGGCTGCTGACCTGAATAAACGGAATCTGGAGGCGGTCCCCCATACTTCCTCTGTCCAGTGGTCACATCAAGTGTGTAGCCTGTTCTTTCCAATAGTGCCTTGAAAAGTTCAAATGTCATTAATACATTTAATTCACAAGACCACACCCATGCATTTCACAGTTAAAAATCAATCTTGTTCAAAGCATTCCATTTACCTTGGCAACAATCCCTACAGTTTTCTGGTATGTTTTAGAATTTCTCCTTTAATGTACCCTTGTAGTAGCTCTAATTTTTAATGAAAATTTCAGGGCCCTACTCAAATTATTTCTGGTTTCCAATTAACTAGTGTTTAGCAAACAAACAACTAGTATTGATTTATCAACATCTTTCAAGCCAGGGTCTGTACCTGTTCTGCTAATTTCTCCTAACTGTACCTAATTTGCTTGAGTTTAATTCTCTCCCAAAGGAGGAACTGGGTAAAGCTCCTTAATAAACTCCCTGTATCCCACACTTCTAATACACACTGCCAGCAATTCTGGGAACCAACCTTTGTAGAAATTACATTCCCTGAGAATGCCCCTTAACTTAGGAGTTACAGGAAATATAACAACTTAATTCATCTGACATTCAAGCACCATGCTTCCCCAGATGGCATGGTTCATTCAGAACAAATGAGAGCCAAAATGACTTTGAAAACTTTATGTAATTGCAACAATGTGAAATAACTTCTAGGTCTTATCTCCCCTAAAAGTGAACTGTTAAAATTTAAACACAGTTCCTATTTACTAATCAGTGGTAGTTTCTCCTATCCCTTGGTATAAGGCCAAAGTACTAGAAAGTTGTCTACAATTAGCCTAAACAAACAAAAAAACCCAAGAATTATTCTCCTCTGCCATCTCAACCAAAGTACAAAACCTGCTTTCTAAATAATAAAATCTAGTAATTGGCTAATAAATTCTGAAAAGAACAAAAACAAAAACAAGCTAACACCAAGCACAATGACAAATTTTATCAAAATGCTGTCAAATGACCTGGGGTCACCTCAGTCTCTAGAAACGAAAATGACTAGACAGATTTCAAACACTTTCTACCCAAAGAATTAAATATCTGTGAAAAAAATACTATGATAAAAAACCTCCTCTATTACTAAACTCTAACAAAAAGGCCCACAAAGTGCTACGTTATTTTGAAGCAGCCTTTTTCTATCATACCCCAATGTTTATTTACGGATGCAACATTGGGCAACAAAAATAAACTGAAATCTATTACTAGAACATAAACTAAACCACTAACTAAATGTCTCATCTTCCCTTTTTCCCATATGTAATCCCTGCACTTTTCACCTTCATCTTTATATGACTTACTTTTTATATCAATCCCTAAAAAATAGAAAAAAACTTATTCTTCAAACATCCTATAAAAGTGTCACTATGTCTTCTTGTTGCAATTTAAGAGACACTAAAGCTTCAAGCCACTCCCTCCCAGACAGAAAAGTCAAAATAAACTTTACATTTTTAATAAAAATTTAATAACCCTAACTCCCAAAATGTAAATTTAATTACAACTGATATAATAAAGACATCTACACTCCATTTCTATGGAAAAAACTGGATTTATGGTTTAAACACAATTCACTCACAGCCTGACCTGTAAAAGCCTCAAATATATGAATGACATTAACAGTTAACTCCTTATTCCAAGCTTCCCTCCTCCCATACCATTAAAACATCACTTAACACTCATCACTTAATACTCATAATTAACTTTCTTAAACCATAACTCTTGGTTCAAAGAGCATCAGCACACTGTAATAAGAGCACCAGATTAAAACTAGCATGATCACATTTTCTATAAACTGAAACCTCAACACAACTAAAAACCAAAACAACCTAGTTGCATTTGAGGCCATTTATTGCTCTACATGACCTTAAAAAAAAATAACTTCCACTCCCAACCTCAGTTTCTTCACTTGCATTTCCACACTCCTCAATTTTACCGATAAAAGCTGCCTTTAGAAATGAACAAATCAGCCTTAAAATCAACAGTAATAGAAAAGAAGAAGGTAGTGTTAAAAATTCTAAATCCATTTAACTTGGGAGTTTGTGAATTCTAAGATAAGTCAACTGTTAAATGTACACTCCTCACCAAGTATGGGATGAACGGATTCCCTCCCATTTTTGTTCTACTGTCACTAATCTGGACTTCCAGCTTTTCAAAAAATGTTTAGAAATATGGTAGATGGTATTTAGGTCTTTGCCTTAGAATACCAAGAAACACTCATTTAATGCATAAATTAATAAGAAAAACTTAAAAGTGAGTTGTTCTAAAAACAGAAATAACTAAAGGCAGGAAACCTTTCAAAAGGCAGTAATTAGAAAGGATTAACAAATTATCTCAGATTATTAACTCTCAACATCTTAAAGATGCACACCCACATTTCACATCCAAAGAATATTTACACCAAAGCTTAAAAAAAAGTCCTTGAAAGAACTTAAAAACGACCGGGGGGGGGGGGGGGATTAAAAAGAAAAGTTTTTAAAGACATACCTTAATTTTTGCCTCATCTGGTCCTTTGCTAGAATCCGCTACTTTGGTCCCTTGTTTTTCTCTCTGCCTGTAAGTCTTCATGACTCCACATAAAAAGGCACTTTTGTTCTATAAAAAAATTTTCCAATCACATTTAACAACGGTCTTATCTGTATCTAATTCAATAAAACAAACTATATCAAAACTACTCATGTTCTAGTTACACTGACATCAACATTACCTGAACATGAGAGAGATCACTGTCTTTAAACTGCTGAAGAACTGCCAATGCGCCGTCTTCATTGAATTCTTTTAAAGCCTCGATAGCTCTTTCATCTAAGTCACTATGTGCAACCAGCCCTGGAGAAGAGAAAACTGAATTAGTTGTCAACTTTTAATATTTTTAGAAACTTTTTTTTAAGAAACCATATTTGCCAATACAGGTACATGCTTGCCAAGTAAGAATTCTTCCATTTCCCTTACCTATATGAGAAACACACATGCTTTAATCATTCTGAACTAAATAAAACCTCTCAACCACACTTACAATGAATCAACTTCTTTTACATCTTCTTCTAAGTCACATAGTTTCTAAACGCTAAGTATTTCTACAGTAAATATGTAAATCCTAAAATCAACCAACAAAGTACCAAGCATGACAACTGAACCTCTACACGATTTCAAATACCACTAAGAAAAAAGCAACAGCCACACCAAGACAGACAAGTCTATAGTTACCAGTTATTTAACAAGAATCCTACTATAAAAATATCCCAAAAAGTCACATGGCCTGCTCCCAACATTTAGCAGCTGTTGCTACCATCATATACTTATCCATCTGGCCAGCCAGCCTTTACCTCCTAACCCTTCCTTCTTCCCTCCCTCTACACCTTAACCTCTAGTTCACAACTATCACAACAAGGCAAAACTCTAGTTCCCACACTTATTGGAAACCACAAAAAGTTGCTATTTTAGCTCAAAGCCAGAAATCCAATAGAAAAATTTCATAATATAATTTTGCAAGTGTTAGTTCTTACCTGCAACGTAAATTTCATCTAGTTTTTCAGCAACTTTCTGTGGTAAACCAGCATCAAGCAATGTCTGAAAATTTTCTGAATGGATAACTGCAGAAGTAGTATCCATGGGCTCTTCAGTACCATTTCCATTAACATGTTCTGTAGCCATGTTTCCAGAGATCTGTTCAAACGCAATAAGCAAAATTAAACTAGGATCTTCAAAAAGGGTAGAGGAAATATAAGAGCCCCAATCTTTACTTTCTCTACCAATTTCTACACCAGCCAGCCTGCGCCTCCCTTTAAAGAAGCCTTACAGTCACTATCGCCTGACAAGCCAGATTCGGAGCGCGGGGCAGAGGAGGACAGATTCACTATGTTTTTCCTTAGCACCACCCCTGACTCACCTGCTAACACTCCCTAGGAAAAACCATATTACAAATGGAGCCCAATCAGCACGAGGACAAGCCAGCGTGCCACATGCAGCTGTGGCAGTACAGAGAATGAGGTGTGTGGAGAAAGCAAAGCTGGGCTTTTCTCTCTCAAAGGTAAACCCCCAAAGTGCGCGCTTTTCCCGCCTGCCGCTTATAGATCTGTAACAACAGCCAGCGAAGAACAAAGCGCTCACACAAGCTACCTTCCTACCACCCAATTTCTCCACCCTTCACCCCCGCACCCAAAGCCCGCCCCCAACTCCGCACCCAAAGCGGCAGCCTCACCGCTGCGGCCACCAGGAGCCCATTAGAAACACGTGCTCTGCGCCTTCAAATGTCCTACAACTTCCTCCAACGGAAACCCACCGAGTCCCAGGCCAAGACGACCATCACCGACTCCCAACGTCAACCTGAAGCCAAGATCGGAGCCCCCAGAAAGCAGCAGCAGCACAACCTCGCCCCTCCACACCGAGGCCGCGGCGGCGCCAGGCCATAGGCTCTCCCCGCCCCCCCCAGCGCCGCCGTCTCCGCCGTGACACATGGCTCTCTCCGCCCCGGGCGCCGGCGACCCCCGGCCGCCCGCCCGCACCGCCGAGACCTGAGCCGCGGCGCATGGTGCAAGCCCCCACCCCTCTCCCGTCCGTGCAGTGACTGCGGCGCCGGAGCCAGCTGTCCCACCCCCAGACAGAGGCCAGTAACCCGGCGGAGTGAGGGCGTTCCGCGAACTGCCTAACGCCCGCCGGACCGCGAGCACCACCCAAGCTCGCCGCGCGGCTGCGGGACGGGACCAGCTCCTCTCCGCCCACTCCCGCGCCGCGGTGACGGCCACGACAGCACCAACTCCGGCGCCGCTCGCGGTCCGCGCGGGCCATGGGGCCGCCTCCTCCCTGGAGCGCCGCAGACAAAGCCCGAACGGCGGCAGCACATGGAGAATAGAAGGAAGTGGCGGCGCGGGCTGCGGCCTACTCTCAAGCAGCCCCAGTCAACGTGCTCCTCTCCCCCTTGGAATCCATTTTCCAGAAAAGCCGGGTTCTCCCCACACCTCCCTCGCCCAGCTCACTCCACAATGTCACGGTGCTCCCCTCCCAGACCCGGGTCCTGGCGGTCGTTACCTCCCCGTTGGGCTGCGGCGGAAGAATCCTGTCCGAGGAGATCGGGTTGCGGGAAACGCGTGCTCGCTGCTCCCTGTGTCCGGCGCGAGTGGAGCTGTTGTAAAATGGCGGCCGAAGCTCACGCCGCTGGCAGCAAACCCGATCCAGTTCCACTCGCCTCCGAGCGCGCTCCCGGTGCGCGCGCGCGCGCCCGCGTGACCCCCCCCCCTTTCCCTCCCCTCCCTCGCGCGTCCGCTTCTCTCACTCCCTCTGCCCCTGCCCTCCTCCAGCTCCTCCTTCTCCCCCTACCACCACCGCCACCGCCACCGCCACCACCACCACCACCAGCAGCCTCCGTCCGCCTCCTTCTCTCGGTCTTTCTTCTTCCCCTCCCTGCTCCTTTGCCCCACCACTCTCAGTCCCGTCCGCGGCCGCTCAGGCACGAGTGACCGCCTTTCCCCTCCTCGCTCGAACGCTCGCTCACACCCTCCCTCGCTCGCTCTCTCGACTCCGTCCCCCAGTCCCAGCCGAGTCGGCTCCTCTCTTTCTCTCTCCCGCGCTGACGTGACGACGTAGCCTACGCCTCGGGACGCGCGCCCGCGGGCTCCGCCCCCACGCCCCGCCACCTCCCTTGCTCCTCACCTCCCGGGGGAGGGGGACGCAAGACCCCGCCCTTCCGCTCCGGCGGCGACGGAGGGGCCGAGAGTGAATGAAAGACCCGCCCCTTCCCTTCCCGACACTCCCCCTCCCGCTCTCCTCCAGGCGGGGCGGGCCGGCTCAGCGTGTCCCACTCGTTCTCCTTTGTCAGGAGACAGGCATCTCCCCACCCCGCCCCACCCCACCCCCACCGCAGCACCACGCGCACGCCACCCCCACCGAGCTCCTGCCCGTCCCAACCCCCGCCCCGTCCCGGGCCCGCGAGGCACGGGGCGAGGGGTGCGGAACGCTACCGCAGCTGCCTAAGGACACCCACCGATCCGTGCGCGCCCGGCCCCCGCCCCCGGCGCCGCGGCCGCGTAGCCGTTCGCGGCGGTATCCACGCCGCCGCCGCCCGGCGCTCTTCTCGCTCGGGAAGCTGCAGGCGCACGTGTCCCCCGGGGCGGGGCGAGGCAGACAATGGGGCGGCGGGGGGAGGGGAGTGGCGCCGAGACCCGCAGACCTCTGGTTAACCTAGCCGGTGGGACTCGAGTACGGGAGTCGCTACGGGGAAAGCGGTTCTCCCTGGCCGGACAATGGGACCTCCCGGGGCCCCGCGCCCGCGCAGCTTCACTTTCGCGAAAACCTTGGGCGGAGGGAGGGGTTCCCGTGGCTCGGACGAGGAAACCCTGGCTGCTTTTAGGAGGAACGGGGCTCGTTCCAGCGGACCCAGAAGCGACTCCGGCCGTGGGATGATACGAAGGCCAGATTTGGAAGCGAAACCGCCCGGTGGTGAAGAGTTGTGCAATAGTCTGTTTCAGTCCCTGGCCTTTTAAGCAGTTAAGGGCTTCCTCATAGCACAGTTTGAGCAACTTGAAGTAGCACAAAGCTGTGTGGTTAGGGCAACTGTGAGGAACATATCTGTGTTTCTTTTTAAAAATCTTAGCAACTAAATGTTACGTGAAGTGACATTTCCTTTGTAGCCGTTTACTAGTACAAGAAAGACAAGACAAAGACGTTAGAATTTCAGTCGCGGTATGGATACTAACTTTATCCAATTCAACTGTAATCTAATAGTGTCCTTTTTATTGAAAAGCTTTTTAAGAGCTCACTGGTTCCCGAAATAAGCTCTATGCTGTGACAACAAATCAGTGGTTCGAGGAAAAGTTAGATGAATACTCTTAAAAGTGATTAAGCACATAAAATGCTAGATTATTTTCCATAGGTAGCTGGAAATAGGAAATATTTGACCAAAGTACTATCTAGCCTATCTGTTCAGCAAGGATCTGACATCTCCGCCACCTAAAAATCCCTTACTATTAAACATATCTGCTATGGTATGCAGCTAATTCAGCAACAAGGATTTTAGCTCCTAATCCAAAGGTAGATAATCTTATAAATGAAAAACAACCCACATATTTACTACAAAAATAAAAAATGAGTAATCTTAGGAATTAAAGAATGAAAATAATGCATCTGAACCATCCAACGCTTTTTTTAGACCTTCCTGGTGATGGACATTCCTTAAAAAAAAAAAAGAAAAGAAAAGAAAAAAGAAAGAAGCCTTTACCTAGGCAATGTGCTCTACCAAATAACCAAGACTCCCAAATTAAAATCTCTAGCTCTTCTCTGACCTCTGATTCCTTTGTCTAACCATCCCTGGACCTTTATGTGGGTTTTCAGGCCCTCCAAAACAACATTTCAAAACTGAGCACATGTTCTCCCCCCAGCCACCCACCCAATTTTCTATCTCCAGAGTTCCCATCTTCATGAACATCGATCATTTGCATCCAGCAGCATTAGTTGGAAACTAAAGAGAAATCCAAGACACCACTTTCTCCCTCTCAAAGCCTTGTCAGTTAACCAAAATCTTGTCAGTTTTGTGTTCTAATGTATCTCCACTTCTCTATATATTGCAGCCAGAGGACAAGCCACCATCAACTACCACCTGGACTAATGATCTATAGCTTCTTGATCCGTTCATCCACCTTGCAGCTCTCCTAATCCATTCAAAGCCCAAGTGTCTTCCCCCACCCTCACTTCTCTTTTCATTGCAAATAAGACCCTGTGGAGCATCTGCTTAAAACCCTTCATTAGTTTCCCATTACACTTAGAACAAAAGCAAAAATCTTTAACTAGATCAACAAAGCCCTCCATGATCTGTTCAACCTGTCTCCTCAGCCACATTTCAGCCACTCTTCCAGCTTTGGCTGGCCTTCTTTCGATTCTGACACTTTTCAGGTTTGTACACACTGAGGACCTACACAGAGAAGTGACTGATCCCCTAACCAGGCCTGAGAAAAAAGCAATCAGCCATGCTCTCCATTTGACACCTTTTTCAGTGAAGCAATAGTGTAATTTTCTTCCTGATCTACAGAACTTATTCCAGGCTTGACTCCAAGAATTACTACTGCTGAAACATAGAAATCCCTAATAATACTAAATAACACAATAAAACAAAGCAAAACAAAACAAAAAAAAACCTACTGGATTAATTTGGTATAGTAGATACATGGGGCTAGATTAAAATGTATATGAAAGATCTGCCACAAGAAAGTGCTCAATAAGTATGTCTCCCTACTTGCTGAATCTTCTCTAGTACTTAGCACAGAATGTTTACTAAATATTTGCTGAATAAAACCAAAGAACAATAAAAGCTGAGACCCAAACAACCTTGATTCCAATATCAGATCTGCTACTCATGGAGAGTGAGGTTGAATAAATCATTTTACTTCTCAGAATTTCTATTTCCCCATCTATTAAAGAAGTTCATTGAGGGGCACCTGGGTGGCATCAGTTAAGCATCTGACTCTTGATTTAGGCTCAGACCATGATCTCATAAGTTTGTGAGATCCAGCCCCATGTCAGGCTCTGAACTGACAGCACAGAGCCTGCTTGGGATTCTCTGTCTCCCTGTCTCTCTGATCCTCTCCATCTCATGCATGCTTCCTCTCTCTCTCTCTCTCTCTCTCTCTCTCTCTCTCTCTCTCTCAAAATAAATAAAACATTTTAAAAAATTAAAAGAAGTTCATTGAAACAGATACTTTTTAAGATCTCTTCTAGCTCAAACATTTTATAATGTATAAAAAAAAAAATCTCCAGGGCACCTGGGTGGCTCAGTCAGTTGAGTGTCTGACTTAGGCTCAGTTCATGATCTCACAGTTGGTTCGTGAGTTCGAGCCCCACATTGGGCTCTGTGCTGACAGTTCACAGCCTGGAAACTGCTTCAGATTCTGTGTCTCAGTCTCTGCCCCACCCCACTCATGCTCTGTCTCTCTCAAAAATAAACATTAAAAAAATTTTTTTTTTTTTAATTCTCCAACTCTTTCTCTGACTTCTCACTGCTTTAAAAATATTCACATGTCCTATCTGCCATTTAGGATCTTCCCCATTTGAATCCCAACTTCCCTTTATAGCAAAATAGCCTGCTACTCCCCTTATATGGACCCCTTTTCCAAAAAAAATAAACAGCAAAGACAACAAAGATTGATAATATCTGATTGGAATATCATCCCTAGTGTAGATGTGGAGAACTCAACACACTCACTGTTAGTGAGAAGACAAATTGATATAACTTATAGAAAGTAATTTGCCTATAATGCTTATTGCACTATTGTTTTTAATCCTGTACATAAGTGTGTGTGTGTGTGTGTGTGTGTGTGTGTGTGTGTGTGTGTATTATTATATATATAACCTAAACATCCAGTAATAGGGGACTGACAGAATAAATTGTAGTGCATTCACATAGTGCATTATTCTGGAGCCACTGAAAATAATGAAATAGCTATGGATGTCCAAACATGTAAAGATATTCAGGTTACATTCTTAAATTAAAAAAAAAAAAAGTCAGGGTGCCTGGGTGGCTCAGTCAGTGAAGCATTTGACTTCCACTCTCCTAGTGATCTCCCCAGTTCGTGAGTTTGAGCGCCACATCAGGCTCTGCACTGATGGTGTGAGCCTGCTTGGGATTCTCTCTCTCCTCTCTCTGCCCCTTCCCCACTTGCATACTCTCTCTCTCTCTCTTTCAAAATAAATAAACTTAAAAAAAAGTCACCTATAGAATAATGTAGAGTGTGACATTTATTCAATTGAGCACCTTCTGTGTACTAAGCTCCATTGTATGCACGAGGCTTATAATGATGTATGTCAAGATATAGTCATATGTGATCCCTGACTCATGAAGCTTGCAGGTCTGTATGTATGTGTATAACCAGGTAAGCATGGCTATAAAGATTTTTGTTTCTATAGGGAATAATTACAATTAGAGATAAGGATGGGGTGGAGGGAGACCATCACTTTTTACTTCATACACTTTGGTTATACTTTTTACGATAAATATGTATTTTTATTTATTTTTAATTTTTTTAATGTTTACTTTTTGAGAGAAAGAGAGACAGACAGAGCATGAGCAGGCGAGGGGCAGGGAAAGAGAGGCAGACACAGAATCCAAAGCAGGCTCCAGGCTCTGAGCTGTCAGCACAGAGACTGACACAGGGTTCGAACTCGTGAATTGTGAAATTATGACCTGAGCTGAAGTTGGGCGCTTAACTGACTGAGCCACCCAGATGCCCCAAATATGTGCTTTTAAAGAGTTAATCATTGTGCTTGCTTCAGCAGCACATATATTAAACTGGAAAGATACAGGGAAGATTAGCACGGCCCCAGCACAAGGATGACCTGCAAATGTGTGAAGCTCCCATATTTAAAAAAATTTTTTAATTAAAAAAATTAAAAATTAATTATTTATGTGCCTCATGAGTGTCTTTTTATCCATGAAGTAGTGAAAGGGTTAATTTCACTACAGTTAATGAAATGCAGGCATATAGGCATGCCTGTTTGAATTTTTTGCCATCCAAAATTCTCCCACTTAGTGCCACACTGTTTAGAAAAAAATCATATTTTCTTTTTTCTACATTTTCTAAACTTCCTTCAATTGCCATATATTACTGTGCTAATGGAGAGGGGATCCCAGAATTAACGTAGGAAAAATCCACAATACACCATCATTCTTTCCACAGAACCATAAAAACCTAGAACCAAAAGAGACTGGGAGTCATTCAATTCCATCTTCCTAGTAATCAAGAAATTTTTTGGAAAAAAAAGTGGAGCTTTTTTTCCTTAAAATAGGTTTTTTCCTTAAAAAGTGGATTTTTCCTTAAAAAAGAATTTTTGCCTTAAAAAAAAGAAAGTATTTTGCAACATCCATGACATCTTATCTTTATGATAATTAAAGAGTTGATGTGATAAAATTAATTCCTGCTTTGCAAAGACACTGCTAAAAGAATGAAAAGAAAATCTACAGACTGGGAGAATATCTTTGCAAAGCACGTTATTTGTTAAAGGACTAATATCCAAAGTATGCAAAGAACTCTGGAGTGCCTGGCTGGCTCAGTCAGTGGAGCATGTGACTCTTGATCTCAGGGCTGTGAGTTAGAGCCCCAGACTAGGTGTAGAGATTACTTTAAAAAAATTAAAAATCTTAAAAACATATGTGAAAAGAATATTTAAAACTCAACAATAAGAAAGCAAAGAACTCTATTAAAAGATGAACAAAAGTTCTGAATAAATACCTCACCAAAGAAGCTATACAGATGGCAATTAAACATATGAAAAGATGCTCAACACCACATATCATTAGGGAGTTGCAAATTAAAATAGGGAAATACTACCACACACCTATTAGAGCCAAAATCCAAAATACCGACACTAAATGCTGGCAAGGATGTAGAGCAACAGGAACTTTCAATCATTGCTAGTGAGAATGCAAAATGGTATAGCCACTTTGGAAGACAGTTTGGCAGTTTCTTACAAAATTAAACATACTCTTGCTATATGATTCAGCAGTTGCATTCCTTGGTTTTTACTCAAATGAATTGAAAACTTAAGTCCACACCAAAACCAAAAATGTACTGGGTGTTTACAGCAACTTTATTTATAATTGGCAATCTTGAAAGGAACTGAGATGCCCTTCAATAGGTGAATGGATAAACATACTTTGGTATTCATATAATGGAATATTATTCTGTGCTATAAAGAAATAAGCTATGAAGCCATGAAAAGACACAGAGGAATCTTAAATACATTTTGTTAAGTGAAAGAAATCAATCTGAAAGGGCTGCAAACTGTATGATTTCAACTGTATGACATTCCAGAAAATGCAAAGCTATAGAAAAAGGTCAATGGTTGTCAGGAGTTGAGAGGGAGGGAAGGATAGATAAATGGGTAGAACACAGGGAATTTTTAGGGCAGTGAAATGACACTATTATGATACTATCATGGTGGATACATGTCATTATACATTTGTCAAAACTCATAGAATGAACTACCTAAAGAATGAACACTAATGTAAACTGTGGACTTTAGTTAATAATAATGTATCAATATTCACTTGTCAGTTGTAACAAACATACCAACTAACACACAATGTTAATAATAGGGGACACTGGGGTAGAGGAGGCCTGGGGAAAGGAGTATATGGAAACTATATTTTCTGCTCAGTTTTCTTAAACCTAAAAATGCTCTTTAAAAAAATCTATTAATTTAAAAAATGATAATGTATTTAAAATTTTTTTTTCCGTGTTTATTTTTGAGAGAGATACAGAGTGTTAGCAGGGGAAGGGCAGAGAGAGAGGAAGACATAGAATCTGAAGCAGGCTCCAGGATCTGAGCTGTCAGCACAGAGCCCGACAAGGGGCTCAGACTTACAAGCTGTGAGATGATGATCTGAGTCGAACTTGGCCACTTACCTGACTGAGCCACCTAGGCGCCCCCAAATGCTAATGTTTTAAATATATTTGAAATGGTAGACATTCCTTCCACTGCTTTTTAAAAATCTTAAAAAAAATCTTTTTAGGAAGAGAGAGAGTGAGAATAGGGGAGAAGGGGTGAAAGAGAGAGAGAGAGAGAGAGAGAGAGAGAGAGAGAATCCTAAAAAGGCTCCATGCTTAGCGCCCAACACAGGGCTCAATCTCACGACCTGGGATCATGACCTGAGCTGAAACAAAGAGTTGGACACTCAACTAACTGAGTCACCAAGGTGCCCCTCTTTCTATTGCTTTTAGTTTCCTTTTCTTTTTTTCTTGTTTTTAAATTTGAAGTCCAATCTCAGGGGCACTTGGCTGGCTCAGTTGGAAGAACATGCAACAACTTGATCTCAGGGGTGTGAGTTCGAGCCCCACATTGGGTATAGATATTACATAAACAAACAAACAAACAAACTTTAAAGAAAAAAAGAGCCCAGTGTCATTTTGGCTGTTTGCATTTAACTTGTACAATGAAAGGTGACTGATTAAACTATAAGAAGTCACAAAATTTATACAGGTAACTACAAAAAGAACAAGGATTATGTAAACATAAACCATAATGGTTTTATCAAAATATTCCCATTCTATTCTGAATGGACTCCCAGAATACAAGCAATCTTCGGTGGCTCAGATTTTCATGATGAATCATGGCACAAAAGAGGAAAATATAGTAATAATCTTATACTGAACATGTCCATCATGGTCTGAAAGCTCTTTCCAAGGGTAACTTTGCCCAAAGTCCCTGCTAAGGGAGCAATCTAGGCTGTCAGAGTTTTACTCTGTATTACCACTCATCCTTGCCTTGCCACAGTTTATTAAACCAACATCAGGCACCAGACCATTTCTAGAGAAGAACCAAAGATAGAGTCAGTATCTTGAGGAGGAAGTTAGAGCTGAACTATAGGAGATCATGTCAAACTAAAATTATAAGGAAACAGAAACCATAAATAAGCAGAAGGTAGGAGGAATCCACTTACTACATTCATCATTCCACGAACACATTTTGAGCACCAATTATGTGCCAGGCACTAAATTAAGCACTAGGAGAATAAAGCAGAAATATACCTCTTGCCTTCATGGAAATCACAGCTAAGTGAGAAAAATACAGAATAAATAAGGAAACAAAATATTTATAAAATATGATAAATGCAAAGAAGAAATTAACATAATATAGTGTTACAGAATGACAGGAAGGAGGACCTACTTAGGCTGGTCAAGGAAGGCCTTTCAGAGGAAGTGACGTATAAACCAAGATCTGAAAGAGTAAACCAAGGGAAGTGAGGAATAAAAGGGAGCTGGAAGAATATTTCAATGAATAGCATGTGCAAAAACTCTGAGAGAAGAAAGAGCTTGGTCTTTCCTGAAAGGAAGCCAGTGTGGCCAAGCATATTTGGTAAAGAAGATAATGGCTCAAGATGAATTTTGAGAAGTTGATAGGAGCAGAGCTAAATTACGCAGGACTATGTAAGTGCAATGGGACACCATTAAATTTTTTCACATGTTTAGGAACAAAATAGATATTGGGGGATGATGATAGAGGTGGAACCAGCTAAGGATGAAGTTACTTGGACGAAGGTATTGCAGAAGAAGTAGAAAGAGGTGGGACATATTCAACAGTGTATTTTGAACCTAGTTTGCCAAGGACCAAGTGGTGGACTGAAAGTAGGGAGTTAAGGGGAAAATTGATGGATGTTGATGCCATTTCCTGAGTTGAGGAATTCTGAGAGAATAAGATTTCAGGAGAGTATCAGTTAAGAATCAACCAGGGAAGCAGAAGCACTATGAGTATTATGGAGTAAGGAGTTTATTACAGGAATAAGAATTAATATGATGGGAGAAGAATAGGAAGCAATGGTTCGAAAGTTGGAGGATGAGGGCTGAGTCACTAACCAGCCCTCCTGAAGCCTGGGTGAATAAGGGGACATTGAAGGGGAATATAGGAAGCTGGGCACATCCAGTTGCTGGAGTGGGGTCATGAAGGAGAACTAGTGGAGAGCTATAGGGAAGGATGTTCTGTGGCCTGTGGCAGGACTGGAGTCACTGTTGGTTAGTAGGATTAACAGTTGGGAAAAAGAGTTGGATGCAGACCAGGGGAGGCAGAGACTAAACTGAAACCAAACAGAACCTTTGCATCTGTTTTTCACTACATTTAACAAAATTCACACATTGCATTTTATTGCTTTTTTATTTCTTTCAACTAAAATTTGTTTAAGTAATCTACCCCAAGATCAAGAGTCACATATTCTACTGACTGAGCCAGCCAAGTGCCCCTCTTTTGTTTCTTTTCACCTAGAACAAAACTGTCCAATACCATAGCTACTAGCCGCATGTGACTATTCAACTTAATTAACATTGAATAAAATCCAAAGTTCAGTTCCTGAGTCACACTAGCCTCCTATCAAGTGCTCAATAGCTACCTGTGGCTGGTGACTATGATATTGGGTAGCACTGATACAGAGCATTTCCATCACTGCAGAAAGTTCTATCAGACAGCACTAATCTATGAGCAATCACTCGCATTTTCAATTATCTTGTTATAAGAGTATTTATTTTCTTTTAATGTTTATTTATTTTTGAGAGAGAGAGAGAAAGCAAGTGGGGGAAGGGCAGAGAGAGAATGGGACAGAGGATCTGAAGCAAGGTCTGCACTGACAGCAAAGAGCCTGATGTGGAGCTTGATCTCATGAACTGTAAGATCATGACCTGAGCTGAAATCAAGAGTTGGATACTTAACCAACTGAGCCACCCAGGTGCCCTTGCCTTTGTTTGTTTGTTTGCTTTTTAAATGTTTATTTATTTTTGAGAGAGACAGAGACAGAGAGAGTGCGGGAGGGGCAGAGTGAGAGGGAGACAGAAGATCTAAAGTGGGCTCTGTGCTGACACACAGTCTGTGCCACCCAGGTGCCCCTGTTTTGGTTTTTAAGATGGCAGAAGCATATTTATATACCTGTGGATAGAATTCAGTAGAAAGAAAAAGATAGAGGATACAGGAGAGAGAAGAGTTAACAAAGGAGTAAGGTTTTTGAGAAAACAAGAGTGAAAACAGTAGATATAAATAGTAGAAAGGGAGGGATTAGGCCAATGGGAAGCAGGAGGAAAAGAGACCAGAAATTCAGAGATGGACAAAAGATACTCTGAGAAAGAAAGACCATACACAGCAAGAGAGAAGACACAGAGTTGTCAGTCCCTTGAGCCTCCTGGGTCCTGTTGTCTCCCCAGGTCCAATTCTTGTGAGTGCTGACTGGACTATCAGTCTATCACTGAGTCTCAGATTCTTCAGTTCCACCCCATGCCTCCAGTGCTCATTCCCCTCCCATGTATCCTTCATGTAACAATCTATTTGGCTAAACTGAGTTCCTCGATCAAGCACAAAAGGGCCCTATTTGAATACTATCTAAGATTTAACACTTTATATGAATCCGTTGCATTACTTTGTCTATTTCTTCATCATAGCTGGTAAAATATGACATAATTTACTAGTTGTTTTTCTCCTTGTCTATGCATAGTGATTAGTGAAGTGGTAGAAAGTCCAGCAAGAAAAGTGTGAGGAAATATGGAGTGCCTGGGTGGGTCAGTCCGTTGAGCATCTGACTGAATTTCAGCTCAGATCATGATCTCATGGTTTGTGAGTTGGAGCCCTGAGTCCAGCTCTGCGCTAATAGTGTGGGGCCTGCGTGGGATTCTCTCTCTCCCTCTCTCTCAAAATAAATAAATAAACATTAAAAAAAAAAGAAGCATGAGGAAATAAAAGTCCTAGGTAACTGGGTCACAGAATCTTCCAATAAGAGAAAGATCATCATATAGTTTATCAGACTACTAACTTGTATATCTTCAGTTTTGTTTGCATTTTAAATATATTTATTATTTTTTTCTTATAAAAAATAATATATACTCTTAATGAGAATTCAAGCGTTAAATAAATACATAAAATAGAACTACTAAAAATGTCCTAGAACCTCATTTTCAGGGACAATTACTGTATAAAAATACAATTTTCTGATTTTTATCTCTCCAGATACTAATATTATATTCATATATTTGACAATAATTGTCTCATACCATATATGTGTGTGTGTATATATATATATATATATATATATATAAAACTGATATAAAGTGCTTTTTTCACTTAATATGTGTATTTTACCTACTTTTCACATCATCACTAATTATTGCAATATTATACTCTTACAATAATAAATATACTATTATACTTCAGCTGACTGATAGGATTTCCATATATAAAGCATATGGTTTTTTCCTACAGGAACATCTAAAACACTTGTCCTATAAACAAATATTAAAAACATATCCAAATGACCCTTGTACACATTACTGATGTACCAAATCTGATTAAAAATCATAGTAATATACATGACCGCATGGTCATTAGTTTCACACAAGTTCAGAGCTGCCTTGAATTTTTTTGAAGTCAGCATTTGACAATTTAGTCTTCCACAGGCTAAAGGTCAAATGTAATAGTGTAACAGCAGAGTTTAGCCTCATTCCAAAGCCAAAGCCAAATTTCAGTGTAATATTCATAGCAAAATGTGTAGGCTGCAGCCAAAGCTTCACTTATAGGCAAATTTATGATGTTACGTATTTCTACTGTGGGAAAATACAGAACGATAATAAATGAACTAAGCATAACATTCCAATCAGAAATAGAGAACTATGGGGGCACCTAGGTGGCTCAGTTGCTTAAGCATCTCACTCTTGATTTTGGCTTAGGTCACAATCTTACAGTTCATGAGATTGAGCCCCACGTCCAGCTCCATTCTGGCAGCACAGAGCCTGCTTCGTTGGGATTCTTTCTCTCTCTCTCTCTCTGCCCCTCCCCTGCTTGCTCTCTCTTGCTGGTGTGCTCTCTCTCAAAATAAATAAAATAAAATAAGAAATAAAGAACTATAAAATAACATAAGGTAAAATTTAAAAAGGAAAAATGAGGGTGATGGGCACTGATGAGGGCACCTCTTGGGATGAGCACTGGGTGTTGTATGGAAACCAATTTGACAATAAATTTCATATTAAAAAAATAAATACATAAATAAAAATTAAAAAAATAAAAAGCAAAAATGAGGAAAAACAGAAGAAATTCATTGAAAAATAGGGGAAGAATGTAATTCATTTATATACCCCAAAACTATTTTTCCTTCTAAAGAACCAGTAATACAGACTAAAGTCAGGCAGCTTAATTGAGGAAAGAGGGTAAAAACACAATTCAGAAAATTAAGAATGATAATACAATTACATTTACAAGATTTTGTTTTTAATCATGAATACTTTATGTACTACTCCATAATGCTGCGCTGTAAGTCTGGAAATTTGATAAAATTGAACATTTCCTAGGAAAATGTGTTATCATATAAGTGAAGTAGAAGACAGAAAAGAATTAAAAACTAAGGGAAGGGTGCTTGGGTGGCTCAGTCAGTTGATTTCTGCTCAGGTCATGATTGCACAGTGGACAGATCGAGTCCTGCATCAGGCTCCATGGTGGGCATGGAGCCTGCATGGGATTCTCTCTTTCTCCCCTCCCTGCCTTTCAAGTGTGCATTTGCTCTCTTTCTCAAAACAAATAAACATTAAAAAAAATACAACAGGAGAAATTAAAAAGATAAAGAATTAACTCCTCAAAGGGTTTTGGGCCTAGATAGTTTGAAGAGTGGATTCTTTCATGAAAAATACAATTATACGTTATAGAAATGGTTACATAGAATGGAAAAAGAAAGTCTCTTAGTTCATTTTATAAAATCAGCATAAACTTTGATTTAAAACCTGACAAAGCACATACACACAAATTCAGAACAATTTCCACCATTAAAGAAATGTAAAAATCCTAAATAAAACAAGTACTTGCAAGTTAAATTCTCCAATTGGTTAGAAACATGGTCAAGTTTATCCTCAAACACCTGATCTAATACATCACATCAAAAGGTCAAATAGATCATTGCGACAGATGCCTAAAATGCATATGAAGGGGCACCTGGGTGGCTCAGTTGGTTGAGCATCCAACTTTGGCTCTGGTCGTGATCTCACGGTTTGTAAGTTTGAGCCCTGCATTGGGCTCCATTGCTTCGGATCCTGTCCCCCTTTTTCTGCCCCTCCCTCTCAAAATAAATTAACATTTTAAAAAGGCATATAATAAAAATAAAACCTACTTTCGAGTTTTGTTTTGTTTTGTTTGAGCGAGAAAGAGAGAGAGCATGAGCAGGGGAGGAGAAGAGAGAGAGGGGGACAGAATCCCAAGCAGGCTCCACAAAGTCAGTGTGCAGAGCCCCATGTGGGGCTGGAATTGTCCAAACTGTGAGATCATGACCTGAGCTGAAATCAAGAGTTGGACGCTTAACTTACTGAGCCACCCAGGTGCCCCTGAGTCTTTTTAAAAAGTAATCTCTATACCCAGGGTGGGGTTCAGAGTCACAACCCCAAGATCAGTAGTTGCACACTCTACCAACTGAGCCAGCCAGGAGCCCCCTATATTTGAGTTTTATTTTTAAATTATTTTTTTAAAATTTGCTTTAATGTTTATTTTTGAGAGAGAGAGAGAAAGAGAGAGAGAGAGACAGAGCATGAATGGGGAGGGGGGCAGAGAGAGAGGGAGACACAGAAACTGAAGCAGGCTCCAGGCTCTGAGCTGTAAGCACAGAGCCTGATGCAGAGTTCGAACTCACAAGTTGTGAGATCATGACCTGAGCCGAAGTCAGACACTTAACCAACTGAGCCACCCAGATGCTCCTTAAATTCTTTTTAAAGTTTGTTTATTTGAGAGAGAGAGAGAGAGAGAGAGAGAGAGAGAGAGAGAGAGAGAAAGGGAGGGAGAGAGATGGACCATGCACAGGGGAGGGACAGACAAGGGAGACAGAGAATCCCAACGGGACTCCACTCTGACAGCATAGAGCCTGATGTGGGGCTCGAACTTATGAACTAGGAGATCATGATCTGAGCCAGTCAGATGCTTAACAAAGTGGGCGCCTTTTGAGTTTTAATAATAATAAACCAGAAAGTGAATAAAAATTCCTTAAGATAATAAAAAATACTTTCATGAGATATAAGAAATATCACAGTTAACACTGAAATACTAGTGTTTCTGTTAAAGTACAGAATACAAAGGGGATCCTGCCCTTACCAGTATTTAACAAGTTTAGAAGGGTTGCCTTGGTGGCTCAGTCGGTTGAGCGTGACTCTTGATCTCAGCTCAGGTCATGATCTCAAGGTTGGTGGGTTTGAGCCCCACATCGGATTTTGTGCTGACAGCCTGCTTGCAGTTCTCTCTCTCCTCTCTCTCTGTCCCTCTCCCTGCTTGTGTGTGCACTTTCAATTTCTCTCTCAAAATAAATAAAGAAAAATTAAAGAAAAAAACAAGTTCTGGAAATTCTAGCAATAAAGTGAGATGTGAAACAAACAAGAAGCATAACTGTAGAAAAGAGAAAATACATACATTATTATTTACATATAAGGTTGTGTACATCTATAACTAAAAGATCAATACAGCAGCCAGATAAGAAAGCCATCACCAATTCTATTAGATTTCCTATATGCCAGCAATAGCTGGTAATAAAAATATGGTGGGAAAGACTTCAGATTCACAATAATAAAACTTTACACATGTGTGTGTATTCACACACACACACAAACATATATAAAATGCATATAAAAAATAAAACATATAAAAACATATAAACATCCCTTTAAAAACATATAAAAATCCCTTTAAAGGGATTGTGAAGATCATATATCAGGAAAATTATAAAACTTATATTCAGTGCTCTAAAAATAAGACTTGTATGAATGGAGAGATATAGAGATATATATTCTAAATGAGGTCGACTGTTGTAAAAATTATCAATAGTTCCTAAATAGATTTGGGACAATAAGCCTCTGGAAATGAAGTTAATATATGTCGAGGATTTTAAAAGGAATATGTTATTTAATCCAGTAATAATTTTGCTTCTAGGGCTTTATCTGAAGAAAATAATCAGACCTTGAAAAAGATTTAAGTACAATGAGATGCATATATAATAGTGTAATATATTTTACTTAGAAAATAGAAAATACGTGGGGCACCTGGCTGGCTTAGTCAGTAGAGCATCTGATTTTTTTTCAAAAAAAATTTTTTTAAATGTTTATTTATTTTTGAGAGAGAGACAGATTATGAACGGGAAAGGGGCAGAGAGAGAGAGAGAGACAGGAATTGGAAACAGGCTCCAGGCTCTGAGCTGTCAGTACAGAGCCCAACGCGGGGCTCGAACTCACAAACCTCGAGATCATGACCTGAGCCGAAGCCAGACGCTTAACCACCTGAGCCACCCAGGCGCCCCTCAAAATTTTTTATTAAATTTTTTTTTAATGTTTATTTTATTTTATTTTATTTTATTTTATTTATTTATTTATTTTTTACATTTATTCATTTTTGAGACAGAGAGAGACAGAGCATGAACGGGGGAGGGTCAGAGAGAGAGGGAGACATAGAATCTGAAACAGGCTCCAGGCTCTGAGCTGTCAGCACAGAGCCCCACACGGGGCTCGAACTCACAGACCGCGAGATCATGACCTGAGCCGAAGTCGGATGTCCAACCGACTGGGCCACCGAGGCGCCCCTGTTTATTTTATTTTTGAGAGAGAGAGACAGAGCGTGAGCAGGAGAGGGGCAGACACAGAATCTGAAGCAGGCTCCGGTCTGTCAGCACTGGGCCCAACGTGGGGCTCGAACCCATGAACTGTGAGATCGTGACCCAAGCCGAAGTTGGACGCTTAACTGACTGAGCCATGCAGGCACCACTCAAATTTTTTTTTATGTTTACTTATTTACTTTGAGAGAGAGAGAGAGAGAGAGAGAGAGCGCACAAGCTGGGGGAGGGCAGAGAGAAGGAGAGATAGAATCCCAAGCAGGCTCCATGCCATTTGTGCAGAGTTCAATGCAGGGCTCAAACTCACAAACCATGAGATCATGACATGAGCTGAGATCAAGAGTCGGATGCTTAACCAACTCAGCCACCAAAGGCCCTAGAGCATTTGACTCTTGATCTAGAGGTTGTGAGTTTGAGTCTCATGTTGGGTGTAGATATTACTTAAAGGAAAAGAAAAAAAAAAAAAGAAAAGGAAAAGAAAAGAAAAGAAAGGGAAAAGAAAAGAAAGGGAAAAGAAAAGAAAGGGAAAGGAAAGGAAAGGAAAGGAAAGGAAAGGAAAGGAAAGGAAAGGAAATAGGAAATGTGTTTTTAATTCAATGCAACATTATTTATTGAGCACTTCCTATATGCCAGATTCTGTGCTCAACAATAGAGGATCAGATAAATAAAATAGTCATTGTGCTTCCCTCACAAGACCAAAGTCAGCTGAGCAGTTATACAATATGGTGATGAATTCAATGCTAGGAGAAAGGATTATACTGGAGCCCTTAGAAGAGTGACTCACCTGAACTTAGGGGTCAGAGGAGGATTCCCAAAAAGGTGATGTCTATACTAGATCTTCAAGACTGAGTAGGTGTTATCTAAGTGAAGAGATAAAGAAAGAAGATTACAGGCTGAAAGAAGGCATATGCAAGCACTCAAGGGTAAGAGAAACATGGTGCCTTCTAGAAACTGAGAAAAGTTCATTGCAGTTAGAATGCAAAGTGCTGGGGCACCTGGGGGGCTCAGTCGGTTAAGCGTCTCACTCTTGATTTCAGTTCAAGTCATGATCTCACTGTTCATGAGATCAAGCCCCACATGGGGCTCTGTGCTAACAGCACAGAGCCTGCTTGGGATTTTCTCTCTCTGTCTCTCTCTCTGCCCATCCCCTGTTCCAGCTATAAATAAACTAAAAAAAAAAAAAAAAAGCAAAGTGCTTAGATAGGCAGAAGGCAGGTCTGGGAAAGGAAAATTAATATTGTAAGATGTGATAGTGAAGAGATAATCCACAACCTGATTATGAAGTCCTTTACCATCTAGAACTGAGGCTTTCATACTTTTTTGACTATGACTTAAAGAAAAAGATAGAGGGGTGCCTGGGTGGCTCATGTGGTTAAGCGTCCGACTTCAGCTCATGATCTCACCATTCGTGGGTTCAAGCCCAGCGTCATGTTCTATGCTGACAGCTCAGAGCCTGGAACCTGCTTCAGATTCTGTCTCCCTCTCTCTATGCCCCTCCCCCACTGAAACTCTGTCTCTCTGTCTCTCTCTCTCTCTCTCTCAAAAATGAATAAACACTAACAAATTAAAAAAAAATAAAATTGTCAGTACTGGAATATTATAAAGAGAAAAAATTTTTTAAAAAGAAAAAGATATAATTCACAATGCCACCAGTTTACAAATTTCATAGATATGTATACATGAATCATATTTCATGATAATATTTTTACTATGTGCAAACACTCCTATATTTTCTATTTCATGCTCAATTTTACTTTTAAAAAATGCTGTTTGCATCCCATGAACTTACACTAAGCCTTTGTGTGAATTAGAAATAAGCATTCACTCTGGGCAGTTGCAACTTGGAGACTCCAGGCCTGGCCTTGGAGAGTGAAAAGGGCAGTGGAAGGTGTCATTATCTAAAGAAGATGCCACTTCCTCATGGTGGATGAAACTCCACAGACTTGCCCCTAACATTTGCAGAGCTTAGGGCAAGAGTACAATTAGAGGCCCACATCTTGAAGTTGTTGATCACTCTAATTTACTATTGTGTTGTTCTATTCTAAATGTGTTCTATTCTTCTAACCTGACACTTATAACTTCATAATGACCTAAAAGACCAAGTTCAAATTCAAAATTCTTAGAATCAGAGTTCAATGTTGGCATATGACTTCAATCCTGGTCCTCTTCTCTTCCTACTTCCAAGCCCATCCTATACCAAAAAGGGCCTCATTCGTATACATGTGGACTTCTTGATCCACTTGTCTTAGTTCTATTCACTATTCCCCTATCCCCCAGCAAACAGTTAGAAATAATTTCAGAATTGTTTGGACAGGGAATTCTATAGTTCTGGGTATCTGAGCCAAAATGGGATTTTTATATGAAAGTGGCATTGCCTGAGGAGCCCAAGAGTAGGGTTCTCTAAAGCCTTGCTACTCAAAATGTGGTCCATGCACCAGCAGCATGAGTATCACATGAAAGCTTGCAAAAATCCAGAATATTGGTTGGCACCTGGCTGACTCAGTCAGTAGAGTATGTAACTCTTATCTAGGGGTTGTGAGTTTGAGCCCCACATTGAGTGTACAGATTACTTAAGTAAAATCTTTGGGGTGCCTGGTGGCTCAGTCTGTTAAGCATCCAACTTAAGCTCAGGTCATGATCTCACGGTTTGTGAGTTAGAGCCCTTTATCAGGGTCTCTGCTGTCAGAGCAGAGCCTGCTTCAGATCCTCAGTCTCTCCCTCTCTCTCTGTCCCTCCCTCACCTGCCCCCCCCAAGTAAAAATATAAAACTTAAAATAAAAATAAAATAAATTAAAAAAAAATGCAGAATCTTGGGCCTTATGCTAGACCAACAAAATCAGAATCTGCAGTTTAACAAGACCTCCCATTGATTTGCATGCACTTTAAATTTAACACTACTACAAAGCAAGCAGGCCAGGGTAGGGGCCTCTCCCAGGTCTAAGGTCAGTATCATACCACATGTCAGGGTGTGGTATGCAGGGCAAAGAAGGGCAGGTAGGGTGCAAGCTTGATTCAGATCCTTTTCTCTTCCTTGAGCATCCTTGTGTAGAGTGCAACTGTAGGGTAAGGTTTTGACAAATTTCAGAAAGGCTTTAAACAAGAAAATGACTTAATAATGTTTATAATTTAGTTCATACTTGCTGTAGGATGGATTGGTGAAGAGCAACCTGAGCTGGCTACATAATTTGCTGGGTCTAGGACAAAATATATATGTAGGGCTTCTTGTTGAAAAAAGCAGGAGAAATGTGTTATAGGTACTAAAATATAAACCTTTTTTCATTCTTCTGCAGTCTTTTTCTTCATTTGTCATGGTACTTTCTATTTGTTATTTAACATTCTAACTAGAGAAAAATTAAAAATTTAAATTATTAGCATAAATTTTACCATTCATCTTTATATTGTGCAAAGTCAGTTTTAGAAGCAAATATAAGAACAGTCAACTCATGAAGAATCATTGAAATTTTATAATTTGTATTTCATAACTGATACATGCATATGTATTTTGTTCTTTCAGAACAGTGGAAACACTGTACAAACCAGCTCAACTTTTTCTTTAACTTTTTGATAGGTGCATTTTCTACCAATACTCTTTTGCATGCTGTTGTGTCAGGAGGGCCTTGAAGGAAAAGTAAGTATGGGTTTTCCCTCCTTCCTTTCTTTTTCTTTCTTTCTTTCTTTCTTTCTTTCTTTCTTGCTTGCTTGCTTGCTTTCTTTCTTTCTTCTTTCTTTTAAATATTTATTTATTTATTTATTTATTTATTTTGAGAGAGGGAGAAAAGGAGTGTGAACAGCGGGAGGGGCAGAGAGAGGGAGAGAGAGAGAATCCCAAGCATTTCTTAGAATACCATTACCTTCTTTTTAACCTCAAAACAAGTTGATTCCCCAGTGGAAACCATGGCTTTCCTCTACTGACATACACTTAACACCCTTGCCTTGTACTCATTTGAGCCTCACTGAATTCTCACACATCGTGGGTCTACTGGAATTCTGTGCTTATGAGGCACTGTGGCCACAATATAGAAAGAGAGTGACAAGAAAAGGCAGACATGTATATTGCCTTTTTCTCCTCTGCTCACACACATGCTGTATTGTTCCAATGGACTTCACTTATAAAATATAAATTCAAAGATAAAAATATTAAGAATTTCAAGATGGCAGGGCACCTGGGTGGTTCAGTTGGTTGTGTCCAACTTCGGCTTAGGTCATGATCTCACAGTTTGTGAGTTCAAGCCCCCCATCGGGGTTTCTTCTGTCAGCATAAAGCCCACATTGGATCCTCTGTTCCTCTCTCTCTCTGCCCCTCCCCCTCTTTCTTTCTTTCTTTCTTTCTTTCTTTCTTTCTTTCTCTCAAAAATAAATAAATATAAAAAAAAGAATTTCAAGATGGCAACTTCAGAACATAAAACCAAGTGAAGGGCTCTTTTGAGTGAAGGTTCTGCATGACTGCACAAGTCATCTGCCCCTGACACTGGCCCTAAGAGCAACGACAGAGGAAGGAGACAAATAAAGAGGATAGTGTAATAATTGAGATGAGAGAGGATTGTGGCTGATCCTAAGGAGTAGCCTTGAAAATGAGGGAAAGCAGAGTGTCAAGAAATATTTGGACACCCAGACCAGTAGCATGTGTAGATTGCTTGGTGGTAGAGGGATAAGGGAAAGGGAAGTGAGGAATAAGTTCATGGTATGATTTTGGCAATGGGAAGAATGGAAATGTTGTTTTCTGGGAATGTTAGAGAAAGAACTGGAATTGAGGGATGGGAAGGAGGTTAAAAATGTTAGTCTGAGGTACATGTATCATATGTTTATATGTTTATAGACATATATGTTTATATGTTTATAGACAGGATATTCAGATCTGAATCTCTGGAGAGAGATATGAACCAGAGTTATTGACTTGGAACTATAGTTATTGATTTGCTTAGGAAGAGTGTGCAAAGTAAGAAAAGAAAAGGACCCAGCATACTATCTTGAGGGACATCAACATGTATATATATATGGAAGAAACATCTTCAAAAGAATCTGAGAAGGACGAGCCCTGCATTGGGCTCTGTGCCAACAGCTCAAAGCGTGGAGCCTGCTTCCCATTCTCTGTCTCCCTCTCTCTCTGCCCCTCCCCCACTTGTGCCTGTCTCTCTTTCTCTCAAAAATAAGTAAACATTAAAAAAAATTAAAAAAAAGAATCTGAGAAGGAACAGTCACAAAATGTGGAGAAAATATAGGAAAGAATAGCATTTCAGACACCAAATGAAAAGAGAATTTCAGGAAGATAGAATGGTCAACATGGTCAGATACTGCTGACAAATCAAGCAAGGAGGGATTTAAGGTTCCCCTGGCTTTAATGACAAGTTCATCTGGGGACCTTGGCAAAGGGAATTTCAGTGGAATGGGGAGGAGAAAGGTGAGAATACAAAGGGTGAAATGTGAGTAGAAGATCAATATATAAAGCAAGTATAGATGACTATTTCAAGAAATTTGGCTGTAAACAAAGAGCAAGGAATAACTGGTCAGTTAGAAAGGAATGCGAAGGCCAGGGATATTTTAATTTCTGCATAAAAAGATACTGGACACTTAAAGTTGGGAGGAGCCAGGAGAGAGGGAGAAGTCAAAGATAGAGGAGAAAGAAGGGATTATTTTGATATGCAGGTTTTTAATGTTTATTTCTTTCTGAGACAGAGAGACAGAGCATGAGTGGTGGAGGGGCAGAGAGAGAGGGAGACACAGAA
The DNA here is from genome assembly GCF_022837055.1 of Prionailurus viverrinus. Taxonomy (NCBI): domain Eukaryota; kingdom Metazoa; phylum Chordata; class Mammalia; order Carnivora; family Felidae; genus Prionailurus; species Prionailurus viverrinus. The sequence continues at coordinate 77,209,344 of NC_062565.1, forward strand.
TCGGAAGCAGGCTCCAGGATCTGAGCTGTCAGCACAGAGCCCAACGCAGGGCTTGAACTCACAGATGGTGAGATCATGACCTGAGCCGAAGTCGGATGTTCAACCGACTGAGCCACCCAGGTGCCCTAATATACAGGTTGTTAAGAAGGCAGGTAAGCTCCACAAACAGGCCAGGGATTGTTGCTTTGTTCACTGTTTTGTGCCTACGGCAGTATATTTGTTTCCTCGGACTGATGTAACAAAGTACTGCAAGCTGGGTGGCTCAAAACAATAGAAATTTAATGTCTTACAGCTCTGGAGGCTCGAAGTGTGAAATCAAGATATTTTCAGGGTTATGCTCCCTCTGGAACTTTCCTTGCCTCTTCCTAGCTTCTGGTAGTATGCAGATAATCTTTGGCTTTCCTTGGCTTGCAGCTGCAGAACTTAAATCACTGCCTTCATTGCAACATGACATTCACTCTGTGTCTCTGCTTTCACATGATCATCTTCTTATGAGGACACCAGTCATATTGGATCAGGGGGTCTACCCTACTCCAGTATCACCCCATCTTAACTAATTACATCTACAATGACCCTATTTCCAAGTGAGGTCACATTCTGAGGTACTGGGGTTTAGGTCTTCAACGTGTCTCTTTTTTTGGGGGGCAGGGATATAACTTACAACAAATATAGGAAGTGTTGATTCAATATTTATTGCAAGAATGAATGTGATTTGTAGAACTGGAGGCAGAATTTGCCTTAGACCAGAGGGGGACACCATTCCATTATAATGAGATGGAAGGAAAAACTGGCTACATACAGTGCCTGGCATAAGGAAATCGTGTCAGCTGAAGTCTTTAAAATTCTCCATGAAGAGAGGGCTGAAATCTCTGAGGTGAAGGGACAGTTGAGGTAGGGGAGTGAGGAGTTGGGAGGTTTGGAGGAAAAAGTAAGTCTGAAATGGGGGAGAAAACTAACAAGGGAAAGGGTGACTGCCTAGAATCACTGAGGGGCTGGTTGAGAGTAAAGACCATGAATATATAATGGCATAAATCTGCCTGGCTGTATCATTTTTTTAAAAAAATGTTTATTTATTTATTTTGAGAGAGAACATGCGTGAACAGTGGAGTGGGGCAGAGAGAGGGAGAGAGAGAATTTCAAGCAGGCTCTGCACTGTCCTCAGAGTCCTATGGGACCCCATGAACCGTGAGATCTTGACCTGAGCCAAAACCAAGAGTGAGATGCTTAGTCGACTGAGCCACCCAGGTGCCCTGGGAGAGTCCCCAGCCCTGCTATGCGATTTTTGCAGCAGGGCAAATGGCTGGGGCAAGTCAGCCATTTGGGGCATCAAATACTGTATATTTGATATACTGTAGTTCCCCCTTATCCACAGTTTCACTTTCTGTGGGTTCATTTACAATGCCTACATCATTCACTTCACTTCATCTCACATCATCATGAGAGGGGTGAGTAGAGTACAATAAGATATTTTAAGAAAAAACATGTTCACAGAAATTTTATTATAGTATTTGTTATAATTATTCTATTTCATTATTAGTTATTGTTATTTTTATTTTAAATTTTTAAAAAAGATTTTAGTTTTACTAATCTCTATACCCAGTGTGGGGTTCAAGCTCACAACCCCAAGATCAAGAGTTGCACACTTTACTGACTGAACCAGCCAGGCGCCCCTTAGTTATTGTTGTTAATCTCTTAATGCGCCTGGTTCATAAATTAAACCTTATCATAGGTATGTATGTATGAGAAAAAAACATAGCATATATAGGGTTTGGTACTATCCACGGTTTTAGACATCCACTGGGGGTCTTGGAAAGTATCCTCTGCAGATACAGGGAGACTATTGTATAATGAAGAGGTTCTTAATTATTTGTGCCGTGGACTACTTGCCACTCTGGTGAAGCCTATGGACCCCTTTTGAAAAAAATATTTTTAAGGGCATACAACAAACTACATAGGATTACATATAAAGTCTTACATTAAAATACAGTTATAAAACTATTTAAACAAATTAAATGTATGCTATAGTAATGTAGGTGTGCCATGGCCTGAATGTTAGTGTTCCCCCAGAACCCAAATGTCATAATCGTCACACCAATATGATGGTGTTAGGAGGTTGAACCTTTGGGAGATGATTAGGTCATAAGGGTGGAGCCCCCTCTTATAAAAGAGACCCAGGGGCGTCTGGGTGGCTCAATCAGTTAGGCGTTCAACTTTTTTCTTGTTTTCATTTTTAAGGACAATTTTTAATGAAATGGGGAAAAATCTTTGAAGTTATCTCTACCACACAGATGTATGCTAACTTGGCAACTAGAAGACATTGGTCAGAAATTTTACACTTGGAACTGTAGTTTTCTTTTTATTCATGGAGGAAAATTTGTCATCAGAGAAAGAGTCATAATCTGGATAAAGTGAATGAATATATAGTTTACTTTCAAATTGAAGAGTAACTGACAACATGATTTTTAACCTTCTCTTTTAAAAAATTTTTCTCACATTTATTTATTTTTAAGAGACAGAGAGACAGAACATGAGTAGGGGGAGAGGGCAGAGAGAGAGGGAGATACAGAATCTGAAGCAGGCTCCAGGCTCTGAGCTGTCAGCACAGAGCCTGACCCGGGGCTTGAACCCACGAACTGTGAGATCATGACCTGAGCCAAAGTTGGACACTTAACCAACTGAGCCACCCAGGCGCCCCTAACCTGCTCTTTTTTTCAAGACTGATCACTACCAATTAAGAATATTGTTGTCAATGCTATTAATAATGCTGTTAGTAAAATTAGAACACTGAATGAAAAGATTTGATTATGGGATTTTGCTTAAGATTTGATTATTTGATTATCATGACTTATGTGCATCAGAACCCCAATCCTTTATTTGGGGGGATTTCCCACTTTAAGAATCTCGGAATTGATATTTGGATGCATTTGCTCTGAATATTGAATTGGGAGAAACTGACGCAATGAAGCAGGGACCACAGAAAACTCATTTTGATGGTGGTGGCAGACGATGTAGTGATGTCAAGACCAGCAACATTCAGAAGAATGAACCTGGACTACTTTCTTATGCCATACACAACAATAAATTCAAAGTGGATGAAAGACCTAAATGTGAGAGAAGAAACCATCAAAATCCTATAGGAGAAAACAGGCAGCAACTTCTTTAACCTCAGCCACAGCAATTTATTTGACATGTCTCCGAAGGCAAGGGAAATAAAAGCAAAAATGAACTATTGGGATCTCATCAAGATAAAAAGCTTCTGCACAGTGAAGGAAACAATCATCAAAACTAAAAGGCAACCAACGGAATGGGAGAAGATATTTGCAAATGACATATCAGATAAAGGATTAGTATCCAAAATCTAGTACACACAAAACAAATAAGCCAGTGGTGAAATGGGCAGAAGAAATGAGTAGACCCTTTCCCAAAGTGTCCATCTCTTGATTTCTGCTCAGGTCATGATCTCACAGTTTGGTTCATGGGTTCAAACCCCGCATTGGGCTCTGCACTGACAGTGCGGAGCCTGCTTGGGATTCATGCCTCTCTCTGTCCCTCCCCCACTCTCATGTGCACTCTCTCAAAAATAAATAAATGTTAAAAGAGAGAGAGAGAGAGAGACCCCAAAGAGCTCCCTCACTCCCATCCATTATGTGAGGATATAATGAGAAACTGTGACCCAGAAGAGTGCTCTCACCCACCCATGCTGGCATACTGGATCTTGCACTTCCACCCCCTATAACTGTGAGGAATAAATTTCTGTTGTTAATAAGCTACCTAGTATGTGGTATATTGTTATAGCAGCCTGAATGGACTAAGATAATGTGCTTCTTTGCATTAAACAAGATCTAGTGGCAGGCTTAAAAAGGACCATAATTCCTAGGTAGAAATAAGCATAAATAAAATTTTTTAATTATTTGTATATGATAGTAACTGAAATGCAATGTGTATAAAAATAGCTGTGTTTTCTATTGGTGATAAATTCATAGATACTGCTAATAGTTCTCTGGTATATTGCCTACTTTTGTTATTGAAATAAACATTACATTTCAGTTGATGCTTCATGAAACTGAAGATAATAGCTTTTTCCCTACCCAAGTTCATAGACCCCTTGATTTCCATCATGGCTCCTTGAAGGCCAGTAGATCCCAGGTAAGAGTGCTGGGTGTAGAGAGGAGAAAATGGAAGAAATCAAAGAACTGAGAAACCAAATTGTTAAGACATTGATGTGCAGACATTGGAAACAGATGATACAGAATAGCACAGCAAAGCTGGTCCTCAACTCCTCAAAATTTAATAAGGGTAAGTAACTAGACAGTTGGAAAATAATAGCCTTAAGGCAGGACACAGGGTGGCCAGTCAGGTGGAATGAACATGAAAAAAATCAGGGGGTTGTACATAAAGATGGAGAAATAATTGTCAAGAAGTGGCAGTAGGGTGCAAGGAAGATATTGGATTTTAACTTCCACATATGAGGGAAATGGCTTCAGAAGTCTGCAAAGAGGGGCACCTAGCTGGCTCAGGTAGTAGAGCATTTGACTCTTGATCTTGGGGTTGTGAGTTTGAGCCCCATTTGTGTATGGAGGCTACTTAAAAAAAAAAAAAAGGATGCAAGGGGAAGTGGTGCCCTCAGGAGAGAAGCACAATTTACTTAAGGCAAGGAGCTGGAAGGTATGTATAAAAACATGGTTTAGGATGTTAGGTAGTTTCTTACCCCTATAGACTGAGCAGTGTAAAAGACTGGGAGAGAGAGTACATGATGGGGTGCAGTATGGACTAGAATGGCTGCAAATGGATGTGAGAAGATACATTATCAGAAATGTTTAATTCATGGATGGTAATATAAACCCACTATCCAGAAATAACCAGTGTAGCATTATTGTTTGGAATATTTATTGCTGTAAAATTTGTCATCATGACAAAATTCAAAGCAATCGAAATTTTCAGTCTTAGGGAATTGGTTAGTTATTGAATATCCATAAAAATGAAGTTTCCTAGATGTTGCCAGTGAGAACAATGAGTAGAAGAATTTTTAGAGGCATTGAAAATTGTCACTATAGGGGCGCCTGGGTGGCTCAGTCAGTTAAACGTCCGACTTCGGCTCAGGTCACGATCTCACTGTCCGTGAGTTTGAGCCCCGCGTTGGGCTCTGTGCTGACAGCTCAGAGCCTGGAGCCTCTTTCAGATTCTGTGTCTCCCTCTCTCTCTGACCCTCCCCTGTTCATGCTCTGTCTCTCTCTGTCTCAAAAATAAATAAAACGTTAAAAAAAAAAGAAAAAAAAAAGAAAATTGTCACTATAGAATATTAAGTAAAAAAAAAAAAATAGGGGGACCCCTGGGTGGCTCAGTCTGTTGAGCGTCCGACTTCGGCTCAGGTCATGATCTCATGGCTTGTGAGTTCAAGCCCCGTGTCAGGCTCTGTGCTGACAGCTTAGAGCCTGGAGCTTCTTCAGATTCTGTGTCTTTCTCTCTCTCTCTCTGCCCCTACCCCACTCACACTCTGTCTCTCAAAAACAAATAAACATTAAAAAATTTTTTTTAATTAGGATAACAAACCATATACAGCATAATTCAAATTTTATTAAAATTTATATCTCATACAGAAATAAATAAAACATTTTTTACAGTGGTTATCTCGGATTTGTGGAATTATTAGTTATTTTCATTTTACTCTTAATACCTTCCTTCTTTTTACATTTTTATATATTTTATAATTTTTTTTTATAATTTTTTAATAGGTAAAAAAGAAAAACAAAAATATAACTTTTAGGAAATTAGATACATTTAAATACTCCAGAACCTGTGCCTAAAGTTGAAAATGTATATTTTACTTACTCTGGAAGTTCGTGTTCTGTACATCATTCTTTTTTTTTCTTCTTCTTTTTTTAGAGAGAGCAAGTGGCATGAGAGCACATACAGGGGAGAAGGGGGAGAGAGGACAGAGGGAGAGAGAGAGAGAGAGAGAGAGAGAGAGAGAGAGAAAGAAAGAAAGAACCCCAAGGAGGGTCCTCGCTCAGTGCAGTGCCCAATGTGGTGCTTGATCTCACGACCCTGGGATCATGACCTGAGCCAAAATCCAGAGTCAGACGCTCAACCAACTGAGCCACCCAGGCACCTCCATTATTCATTCAAGTTAAAAATTGATAAGTAATTTAAATTTCTAGTAAATGGCAAACAGAAAACTGCATAAGAGACAGTTTATTTTTTTTTTTAATTTTTAGATATTTATTTATTTTAATTTTTGAAAGAGAGAATCTTAAGCAGGTTCCATGCTCAGTGCAGAGCCCAATGTGGGGCTCAGTTCCATGACTCCAGGATCATGAACTGAGCTGAAATCAAGTGTCAGATGCTCAAGTGACTGAGCCACCCAGGTGCCCCAGGAGATGGTTTCTTATATTTGGATTTCACTGGATCTAAATTTAAGAGGTTGTATTTATTTTATATTAAGAGGAATGTTCAAAGAAATTTGGGGTACTATAATATGAATCATCTATGAAACATTTATCTAGAGTAAACATTACCATGGTATTGAGCATATTTCCCTTCCTGAGATATGGCTGTTTATTGAGGTAGACAATGATACTATAGTCAGGACTGTTATCACTAGTTGACAGAAGAGTTTAAAGTGTATGAAACAAACTCATCTCCCCAAGATGCAACTGAAGCTGAAGTGATAAATCTCATGCTATTTTATTCATGTTAATAACTAGTTTTCTAGAGTTTTGTTAGACTCATTCAAGGAACTCTTTTTGGGGAGACTGGTGAGACATCTTGCAGATGTGTGACATTATTGCAAAGAATGGAGAGTGCTAATATCTTAGGGTAAATATATCACTTTTAATGGAAAAAAATATTTAAAGCATATTTCCTGTGGAAAGTGGCTCTTTAAGTATCAGTATATCATTGATATGCCTCAAAACATCCAATCAACTACTTATATTCAGTTTGCTTCTCTTTTTCTTGATGTTAGCAGCCATTGATGATCATCGCTTAGATACATTAACTCATTAGATGTTTGCAAAGTGGTGACATTCTAACTATGTCAATCTTTTTCATTTATTAACTAGAATACATCAATAAAGAGAAACTTTCTTACCTTCTATTTGATTATCTGTTACTAGAGTTGGTGTTGGAAAGTCCCTTTATTTGCCAGTTCTGAAATTGATAAATTGGTTTACCAACATCCTCTAACAGCATCAAAATCAGTTTTGTTTTGTTTTGGTATCATTATGAATTCATAGATTTGAACATATTTTATGTGTTTCTATCTATTGTAGTTATTATCCTTTGTAATAGTCTACATTACATCTTCGGATGGTAGAAGATATTCCAGGTTGGCTCCTTAGTTCTTTTAATACAATCTTAGCAGTCTTTGACAGGTTTCTTGCTCTCTGCTATAGCAAAGGTGTACCAGGTTCATCTTATACATTTCTTGCCTCAGATCTGCAGTCATTTCTCCAATGCGCCTTGTTTCCTTTTAATGGTAAATGATAGAGACTACAATCTGGGCCCTAGGGAGTAGAGTTCACATGTTTTGATGCTATGAATCAGCCTTTGAGTTTCTGTTTCCTTTTTTTTTTTTTTCTTCTTTATTTTAGAGAAAGAGAGCGTGGGTGGGGGGAGGGGGAGGGGCGGAGGGAGAGAGAGAATCTCAAGCAGGCTGCAGGCTCCACGCTCATCACAGGGCTTGATCCCACAACCCTGGATCATGACCTGAGCTGAAATCAAGAGTCAGATGTTTAATTGACTGAGCCACCCAGGCACCCCTCTGTTTTCATTTGCAGTCGTTCCCAATTTACTCAGAGTAAAATCTTTTCTTTTTTTTTTTTTTTTAAATTTTTAACGTTTATTTATTATTGAGAGACAGAGCATGAGCATGGGAGGGGCAGAGAGAGGAGGAGATACAGAATCCGAAGCAGGCTCCAGGCTCTGAGCTGTCAGCACAGACCTGATGCGGGGCTCGAACTCACAAACTGCGAGATCGTGACCTGAGTCAAAGTCAGACACTTAACTGACTGAGCCACCCAGGTGCCCCTAGAGTAAAATCTTTTCAATGATCCATAAGACTCTACATGAGAGGCAGGTCCATTGATTTCAAAACTAGCCTAACATTTCTGGGTATATGATCAGACTCTGAGCAATGTTATTGCATTCATTTTTGAAAAAGAAATGTAATATAAGCTGAAAGTCTTCATCAGTGATGAAACTAAAAGATGAGAATTGAGATGTACCAAAGAATATAGCTTACTATTGCCTCAGAGAAGTTTAGTGAGCTTAATGTCTATGTTCTAATGTAATTAAATTGATCAACTATTGGCAACATTTTTGTAAAAATGGTTTATTAAAGTGACTTGGGGGTGCCTGGATGGCTCAGTTGGTGGAGCATGTCTCTTGATTTCAGGGTCTTAAGTTTGAGCCCAATGATGGGTATAGAGTTTACTTCAAAAGTAAATAAAATCTTTAAAAAAATATGGATTTCAAGGGTGCCTGGGTGGCTCAGTTGTTTAAGTATCTGACTTCAGTTCAGGTCATGATCATGTGATTTGTGGGTTTGAGCTCCGCATCAGGCTCTGTGCTGACAGCTCACAGCCTGGAGCCTGCTTCGGATTCTGTATCTCCCCCTCTCTGCCTCTCACACTCTTTCTCTTTCTTTCTTTCTCAAAACTAAATTAACATTAAATTAAAAAAAAACAATATGGATTTCAGGCTACTATTGATATAGCAGGGTTAAGCTTAATCTGAGATTCAGATTTGTCTGGACTCATTGAGGCTGAACCTTCCAGATTCTTAGGATGAATTGCAGGGTGAGAGTCTGCTAAGAAGAGATTAGAGATGTGGCAGAGAAAGATAGGGAAGTTCTAAACCCAAGCCTGACTACAGGCACCAGGTCTTAGTGCCATGGAAAAACATCTAGGATACGTTTTTATTTTTTATTTTGTTTTTTAAAGTAGGCTCTACTCCCAATGTGGGGCTTAAACTCATGACCTCGTGACCAAGAGTTGCATGCTCTACAGACTGAGCCAGCCAGGTGCCCCTCATGGAAAAACATCTATGAAAAAAAGCTGAAGGGACTGTTTTTTGAGGGGCTTTGTGAGACAGAAGGAACAAGAAGAACTGCACAGATTTCTCTTTTATGAGGCATAGCAGTAGGAGAAGGATAGGAGAATACAACACCTCTCTGGACCATGATAGTGTCAGCAAGAAAGGAGACTTTGATGCTTAGTGGGAGGCACTGGATGTATGGGGGTACCCAATGAAGGGGCCATAGTAATAGGAAGAGTATCAGGAAGAGCATTGGGAGACTTATTTGTGAATACATGTGAGATACTCTAATGGGCCTCTCTGAAGGAATTTTATACGGGCTAGAGGTCCTATGTTAACAGATGGGCAGTGAGCCAGTACAACATAATGTGATTTTACCCACTCTCACGGATTAATGAATTTTGAGGAAATTTATTTTACCACTGGAAAAAACTGGGACATTACACTTGTTGGACTGAATACTGGACTGAAAAAGGGATAGAAGATATTGGTTGTCATTTTGGACATTAAGTAGCTGGGTTACCTTGGGCAAATCAAAAATCTGAACTTAGACTTAGAAGGGTCTTCAAAGTTGATTAGGGCCAGCCTCCTTCCTCCAACTCACACTGACAAGAGACTATGATATGGAGGCTGCACATTCTCATATTGGGAACTCATTTTTAGGCTCGTTTGTGGATGGTCTCTTTTTATTTATTTCATTGATCTCCTTTATGCCTTCTAGAGAAACATTTAACTACTCCTTTGGGGAAGGAATTTAGTGGGGTAAGAACACCATCTCTGGACTTAGACTGCCAGATTTTAAATTCCAATTCCTTCACTTCCTATGCGACCTTCATTAGGTTACCTTTCTAAGTTTCAATTTCCTCATCTGTAAAATGTGCATACTAATAGTACCTACCGATGCCTGGATGGCTCAGTTGGTTAAGCGTCCGACCCTTCATTTCAGCTCAGGTCACAATCTCACAGTTTGTGAGTCTGAGCCCCATATTGGGCTCTGTGCTGATGGCATGGAGCCTGCTTAGGATTCTTTCTCTTCTCTCTCTGCCCCAACTCTGCTCATGTTCTTGTGTGCTCTCCCTCAAAATAAGTAAATAAACTTAAAAAAATTAATAGTACCTATCACATCGGATTATTATTATTACTATTACCCCATCTGATACACTTTCAAATATCTAAAACTAGTCATCGTGTTTTTCATTTTTTTGATGTTTACTTATTTGGGGGGGAGGGTTGCAGAGCTCAAGCAGTGGAGAGGCAGAGAGAGATGGACACAGAATCTGAAGCAGGCTTCAGGCTCTGAGCTGTCTGCACAGAGCCTGATGCAGGGCTCAAACCCACAAGCCATGAGATCATGATCTGAGCCAAAGTCAGATTCTTAACTGACTGAGCCACCCAGGCACCCCTAAAATAGTCATCATGTTTTCCCTTGACTTGCATTTCTTCAGGTTAAATATTTCCAAGATCTTAAAAGATCACCCAAAATGACATGGTTTCTAGAACCTTTGTCTTCTTTTTTTTGATACTTCCTAGTTTGTCACTGTTTTCTTAAATGTGGCACCAAAACTAAAAACAATACAAAATACATTAGATGATGAAATCATTCCTTCCACTGACCTGGAACTTAACCAGCTTATATTTTAAATATCTCAATCTTAGTTTATCACATATAAAATAAATGAATACTAAATAATGCCTACCTTATCTACCTTCCAGGGTTTCTCTGGGGGAGAACCCAAGATAATATATGTCAAAGTATTGTGAAAAATAAAAAGAGCTATGAAAGTGTCAGTAACTATTTTATATTAAGCATCTTTCATTAAATAGGGAACAATATCATGATAGGTGTGACCTATCAGTTATAAAAAATGTTAAGTTAAAACTTATTGTAATCTTTTTTTTTTTTAAGTTCATTTCATTTATTTTGAGAGCGGGAGGGGAAGGGAGAGAGAGCGTGAGCAGGGAGGTGCAGAGAGAGGGAGAGAAAATCCTAAGCAGGCTCTGCTCTGTCAGCACAGAGACCTACATGGGGCTTGATCCCACAAACTATGAATCATTGCCTGAGCCAAAACCAAGAGTCAGATGCTTAGCCAACTGAGCCACCCAGGTACCCCAAAACTTCCTGCAATCTTAATGTTTCTATAGAAAAAGGAAATTTTAGACTGAAATATTTAGTAAGCCTAAATAATTTGTTATATGAGGTGATTATGAAAGAAGTAATTTCATTTATATTAAAAAGTTTTTCCTGTGAAGCATAAGACCTCAGACAACATTCACTTTCTATCCAAGATAGTTTCATTTCAATTTCTGGTTTCTTTACTGATTTATTTTTATTTTTATTTTTTAAGTAAGCTCTATGCCCAACATGGGGCTTGAACTCATGACCCCAGGATCAAGGGTCACATGCTCTACTGACTGAGCCAGCCAGGTGTCCCTCTTCCCTAGTATTTTTTATTGAGAAATTACCTATTTCTCAAATAATTGAACTTGATGATGAAACAAGTGGAGAGGAAGCTTTGTGACTAGCAGCTGTGTTTGCTAATATTCAATAAGAAAGTACATTGTAGATTTAGTTCCAGTGTAATAAATAGAAACCTCAAGGGAAAATGTATAAAGCCAGAGAGATTACATTGCATGGGCTTTTTTCATAGTTATTACTCATAATTCTTTAGCTAAATATAAACTCCCAAAATTATAGCAGTGGCCATTTATCCTCTGCTTCTTAGTCTGTTAGAGCTGCCATAACAAAATATCACAGACTGGGTGGCTTAAACAATAGAAATGAATTTTCTCTCACAGTTCCGGAGGCTGGAAGTTCAACATTCTGAGGCCTCTTGTCTTGGCTTGTGGGTGGTCACCATCACACTGTGTGCTCATGTGACCTCTTCTTTGTGGGTGTGCTAGGGGAGAGGGAGAGAGTGAGTTCTCTGGTGTCTTTTTTTATAAGGACACTCCTCCTCCCAGATCAGAGCCTTACCCTTATGAGCTTATTTAAACTCAGTTAACTTCTTTTGAGCTCTGTCTACAAATATAGCCACACTAGGGTTAGGGCTTCAACATATGGATTTGGGGGAACACAAGTATTTGTCCAAAACACCTTCCTACTTTTATTTCTTTTACCCCTTTTGGGGTTAAATCACATCATTGTTGCCCACCTTAGATACACAAATTGAATTCCATTTAGACAATTTCTTATGGGAGTCATTACATTGTTCTAGGCAAAATTTGAGATTAAACAGCACAGTTTATTTTTGTAAAGGATTCACATTCTAGGGCCAGAGAGAGAGAAACCAACAATCAGAATACAACACACTATGGGTCATTTTGTGGTATAACTGGAGAGGGCCTTATTTTACCTAGTTTTCAACAGTAAGTTTTCATGGTACATATGATCTTTGTCTCACTTGGGACCCTCACTTGTTTTGTGTTTTTCCCTAATCAGACTGGATCTCAAGGTTAATAATTTTAATAACACTTTTACCAAATCAATTCTCTTGGCTTGTTATTGTTTTGCTCTTCCTGGCCACTTTATTCCTAATTTTGGATGAATCCACTGATCTGCTTCCTGCTCCCAGGCAGATAAGTCCCATAGGAGAACAGTGAATAATTATGCTGATTAACTATTAAGATCGGTAGTTTTTAGCCTCAGCAGGCACTTTGGCTCTGTAAGACAAACCTCTAACTTGTCTGTAGCTAATTCCACTTCTCTAAGTCTGCAGTGTCTGATGAAAACCCTTATCATACTTCCTAAATTCCTTATCTTATTCTTTCCTGAAGACTACTTTGCCCGATAATTTACAAAGTCTTTCTCAGATATTAACTCCTTCAATTTCTATGCTAAGGCTCTGCATTAAATCAAGGCTATCTCCAGCCCTATAGCCCAATTATTTGCTTAGTTTTCACCCTTGCTCTTATTCCAAAACTCCTTGATTTTCCATCTAGTTCCTTTTCTTGATATAGCAGTTGGACTTGACAATAGATTTCTGCTTCTCAATTTTTGTCCCAGGCACAAAATAATCTCCAGGATTTTAACTAAACCCAGAATCCCCTACTCTTAGAATGTTCCAGGACTCAACTCTTGGACCACTCCTTTTATCTATATTCACTCCTTTGGTGATCTCATGTAATCTTATGGCTTTAAATACACCATCCACATGTGGATGATTCCCAATTTTATTTCTCCAGCTCAGATCTCTTAACTCTGTACTTCTCTAAAACTTACATTTTCACGAGTGTGTATCAAAGGAAAAACTCATCAAACTGTACATTTAAAAATGTACAATTATACTTTATATAGTTAGGAGGCAAGGATATGTCGAAAGTTTACTGACCTAAGTAACACATTATATGTGTAAATGTTATTTTCCTCAAATGCTAATTTCTGAGTATTCTTTTTTTTTTTTTTTAAATTTTTTTTTTTCAACGTTTATTTATTTTTGGGACAGAGAGAGACAGAGCATGAACGGGGGAGGGGCAGAGAGAGAGGGAGACACAGAATCGGAAACAGGCTCCAGGCTCCGAGCCATCAGCCCAGAGCCTGACGCGGGGCTCGAACTCACGGACCACGAGATCGTGACCTGGCTGAAGTCGGACGCTTAACCGACTGCGCCACCCAGGCGCCCCATAATTTCTGAGTATTCTTAAATGCTTTTTACATTATTAATACTATTTTGAAAAGAATTAGAATCAACTGAATGGGCATAATTAAGTTCCCAAAAAGGTTCGATTATAGTGTACTCAGGGGTTCTGTGACATTAACTCATTTTGTTGTAACTCAGCCACATGGCATGACAGGACTCTAGCAGTGGACTAGTAATAAGGGGAAGAGGCAGGTCTTGTAAGAATGAGACCAAGGAGTTCGATTGTCATTTTGAAAAGATACCCTCTCCTCCACCCCAAGATGGTCCATAAACCTTCCAGCACCTCATGGCAAACTTGTGCTTTGATCTGATCTTCATACATATCCAAATAAGTAGAATCAGTGAGGTGCAGCAAGGCCAGAGGCAGTGGCAATATTCAGTCAGGCAATTATAATTACTATACTATGCTGTGAGTGCTACTTGGATCCAGAACCAAGCTTTTGGGAGGAAAGATAAGAGAGTCCCTACCTAAAGGGAGGAAGGACCAGCAAAAGATAAGCAGACTATCCTATAAGGCTGGAATTCAAATAAATATTCTAACTGGGAAATTGGGTGTTAAAAACCTGAGCACAACCAAGATTCCACACAGGATGGGTAAACAGTTAAGGATTTATGAAGTGTATTATCAATTCAGAGAGCACTTGATTGGGAAGTGCAGTTGATACTAGATTTCTGGCAACAGAATTTTAGAAAGCACCAAATGGTAGGTTTGAGCCTACTATATTTGAAGATAACCTGGAAGCGTGATGGAAGGCATAAAGCATTCCTATTGGTTAAAGCCACTAAAGCCAGACACATGTAGGTTTTGCTTTCAACTTCTGGTATCAGTCCTAACGAAGCAGATCCCAGTCTATTATAGCCGTAGTCTTTTATTCCTCAGGTCTTGAAGGCTTTGTCTCCATTAAGTTCTCTATTAAATTGCACATATGCTCAGAGGGTTAAGTCCCTTAGCCAGGGACTTGAAAGGAATACCTGGTATGTTAACATTCATAAAACAGAAGGCTAGTAGAATGACAGTCCACACCACGTTGTATGAATGAAAAATACCATTTAGGTATATTACAGGTTTGAAACAATTAGTAATTTTAATGGCAGCTGACGTCAATTATAACATGTTGAGCTTTCAAGCTTAATTCCACTAAAACCTTTTTGGACCTGACTTACTTGTTCAAGTGTACACTCTGTATAGAGTCAAAGGGACTAAATGTGATTTTCTGCTATGTGCCTTCCCCCTGAAAAAAATGTTTTAGGGAATTCAAATAACCATAGGTTTTTACTGTCACCCCAAAACATTTCAGCCTATCTTCTACCTTGTTTGTCCTACATCTAACCACACAATTGATACCTAAATTTCAAATTCATCATTCTGAGGTCCTGGAGCATATAATCTTTGCTCCAAGTGTTTATGCCAAAAATGTTATCTCACATCTCATCTGAGATGGTTTTGACTCAAATCCACTTGTTCAATCTCAAGACATTTTTTCTCTCACTTTCTTTATAGCCTGCCTTTGGTTTTCTTGGCATTTCATGTCGCTATTAACAAGATGAGGATATAGGAAGTGTTTTACTTCTAACCTCCTTAGCAGAGCCCAGTAACACTGCAATCCATAAAATGCACATTATAATAAACTAAAGACATGTGACATATTACCAGATCAATTGAGAGGATAAGGAGCAACAATAGAAATTGCAGGAAGAGGTCAGAGTGCTCAGAGTGCTCCAAAGCAAATTTTATTTATTTCACAACTTGTTTTGAAGTGAGGTGCCAGCTTTGTCAAAAAGGGTAGACAGTTTCTTGAAAAGGTTGTACAGACCCCAATCACTTTTCTTTTGTTAATATAGCAAAATCCCATTACACATGTAATCTGTTATACCAAGTGGCTTTTCCCTTTGCTGGATTTTAGCAAGCCTTAAGGCCTTTGCATTAAGGGGACCACACCTTGGTGTCTCAGTTTAGGGAACTCTTGCTTCCTATGAATAATCCATGTAAAGCATGGTTATTTCCTGCAGACTTACAGTTCATTCTACATGTTCTCATGACTGTATGGCCACTGTGGAATTCCTTGCACCTACAAGTGTGTGGAGACCCAGATTATTTGAAGTCTGACAGCATTAATACCTATTTTAATATGGCTTCAATATACATTTTCCAAGGTGCATTTTGTACACCATTGCAATACGTGAGCAAATCTACTATGTACCTACCCACTAAATGGCATGGTTGTCACTGAGCCTCTTAAACTACATGGGTCCAACGTTGTATTTTCACTAAGAAAACATTTTGGGAAAAAAGGTAGTTCATAATCATAAGCTGACAAGAATATTCTTTTGACTAACACTGAAGTATAGGCTTAGCAACAATTTATTCATGTAGCTATTTAGGGAAAATGATCATGCATGGGGCCAAACCATCTTGGTTAGATCAGATGCTATTACTGTCTACACTAAATCCATTCTATGCAATATTTGGTTTTATCTGTGAACTTCCCCCATGACCCGTTGTCATGCTGTGCTCTCTTCATTTTCAGCATTCCACATTTTCCCATCTTTTTTTTTTAAAGGTTTCATGCCCAGCATGGAGGAGCTGAGATGTTTTGCTGAGCCACCAAGGTGTCCCTCACATTTTCCATCTTAAGCATCCTTTCAAACTGTAATTCATTAGGACCAAACATTCCAGAATTCAGTAATTAGAACCAGTAATACCTGGTATTTTCCCCTCCCCCAGTAATAGACTCAGTCTTTCCGTTTTGCTCACCACTAATCCAGTAATATTCAGTACGCTACAAAACCCAACATGATCTGTACCGTGTGATACTGCCAAAATGAGTCATCTCTCCATAAAAATCTAAGGACTTTTCCACAATATTCAGTGTAAATTTTCACTCAGCTTTAATTACAATCGTAGATTTTAAATTCAAACAGGTGGCCAAAGGTGAAACATTCACAATAAGCTGATTACAAGTCTGGTTAACTGAAATCAAAGACTTCTCCATTAAAAATATGTACCTTCCTTTGCATTCCTGTATTTAAAATAGAAATAGATCTACAAAGTAATCTGCTTAACAGTTTAGGATTCTCTAGGGCAGTATGACATAAAAAGTAATGGCTTAAATCTTACAAATACATTAATCTGAATCTGATGCGGTTTCATAACCTGTTTACAGAAATAAAAAAATATTGTCTTGATTTGTAGGTTTTCTTCCCATGTCAGTTAAATGAAGAGCTTTTCCTTATCGATTTTTCACAAGTAAATCTGGTGGTTATTAACCCTAGAAAAGGAAAAACATTT
Organism: Prionailurus viverrinus; assembly: GCF_022837055.1. Classification (NCBI taxonomy): domain Eukaryota; kingdom Metazoa; phylum Chordata; class Mammalia; order Carnivora; family Felidae; genus Prionailurus; species Prionailurus viverrinus. The sequence continues at coordinate 77,226,306 of NC_062565.1, forward strand.
GAGATTTACAAGACTACCAACATCAAAAGAGCCAAAGAATTTTTAAAAATATCATTGTCCTTATAATGGTCTATCTCAGAAGCCAGATCCGTGTAAGTTTTCTCAACAGATATTCAGGTTCGGGATAAGATCATCATGGATTAAGACCAAGGACAAAGTACTGATGTACTGTTAAGGGAAAAAATCTCTACTCACAGAAACGGGTTACATCTTAGGAAGGTCACAGCAAACTGGCCTCTTTCAATGGAAAGACAGCGACCCCTCACTGTTGGCAGAGAAAAAAAAAAAAACCCACAACACATTTTGAGGTAGCAGTTCTCCCCCTACAAGATTTATAACCTAACAGAACCCTCTGTTATAAAATCCAGACTATAAAAACTTCAGTCTTATCTCAGAAGCCGAATCCGTATGTTTTTCTTCAGGTGGTCAGCTTCGGGATAGATTTCATCATTGATAAGACCGTAATCCACTAAATTATGTTACAGTGAAATTTACCGTAAGCCAAAGCAACTTCAAGAGGTAAGCACTATATTAGAAACACTACAGTTGGATCTTGTAAGTCACACAACTTACTTTAAAAATTACGTTGCTAGCCAGTGACATTTGTAGGTCTGTTAGTATTCATCAACTCCCAGGATGCTGTTCAAGGACAAAAAAAATTTTCATCTTAATCTACATATGGACTAATCGCACTGAATCAAAGTAGCCCAACAATCAAATTATTAGCTCAACACATACCTGGGTAAAATGGTCAGGTTCCAACCAAGTAATTTCCCAGCAAATATTCCCTCATGTATTTTCTAGTTTTCCTTTGTATCTAGTAGGAAGCAAATTTCAAATGATGCACCATCTTTTCCTGTAAATCAACAGGTTTATTTCTTCAGTTTAAAAACTAAACTCAACAGTACTTACGTGAACATCTCCAGGTAACAGCTCCGTTATGCCACTGAGAGCCATTGTTCCTGAAGGGGACCAAAATATTTAAAACTAAGCATTCTTACAGAATGACAGTTGAAGGTTTTCAGTACTAAAATGTTCCCAATCACTAATCTGGTTTGCACACAGCGCCACCTGGGCACAATACAACTCAATCTCAGGCAACGTCAGGGCTGCCCATTTTCAAATGACCTTTTGATCCGCGACAAGAAAACGACACTCTCCTTATTAAAGGCCTCTTGCTCAACGTAAAACTCCCTGCCCCAAATACCGGGAATATGGTTTTCCCGCCGCCGCTCAGGCTTGGCCAGCCGGATGTCGGCGTTTAGCAAGCAGGCCGCGCACAGCGCTCGTGGCCATCAGCACCAGCCTCCACACGCCTAAGCTCGAAGCCTGCCGCCACCACTACCACTCAGGACACGTGGCGGCCCGGCTGCGTGTTTTCCACGTGCAAGTTTTCTACACACAGCACCCTAAACTCAAATCTCTAATCTTCTCACAATACTGCAGCGAACCTCAGTCTATTCCAATACGGCCCGCTCGGGTCCTCGCCCACAGCGCCCACTCACCGAAAACGACACAACGCCTCCCAAATCCAGACGTAAAAGACCGAGCTGCGCTGCCAGCAGTTCCCTTTATAGCCTCCCCTGAGTCAGACCGAGGCCGCCCCACCCTCTCGCGTCTATTGGACTCGGGAGATGACGGGGGCGTGGCCGTTTCCTGAGGGGAGAGAGCGGGAGCGCGCGCGGCGGCTCTTTTTTTTCGGGGGCTGCTTCCGGGGCGTGGTGCGCGCGTCGCCCTCCCGCTGCACGCCCGCCCAGTCCCCGGTGCGCGCCCGCTGCGCTCGAAGATCCGTCGCTTCCGAGTATAGCTCTACGTGGCGTGGGAGTGGCGCCAGAATTCAAACTAAGCCGCAGTTGGAGGCGAGTCTACCGCCTGCCCCGGGCCAGATGTGCCCTGAACAGATTGGCCGGCTTGGGGCCGGGAATGGGCTTGAGTTTTGTAGCGCAGGACGGCCTCAGCATTTGAGCATCTCGAAAAGTCGGGCTGACTTGGCGCGGCGGGAGTTGACGCCCAGCGGGCGCCGCAGGAGCTGGCGGGCACTGGTCTCCGCACTCACAGAAAGATAAATTGGCGTGCAGAAGTGCTTAGGTGAAAAAAGTATGTGAAAGCACCGCCTTTCTCCTGCGGTCCATGGCGAGAATACCGCGCCTCTGCGGGACAGCCGGCCCGCCGCGCCGCGCGCGGCCCAGTTGCGCCCCAGTGCGGGCGTCCGCGCCCTACCCGCCCCACCCCATTCCTGTTCTTCATTGTGCCAGGCGCTGCTGTTGCGTTACGTGGTCTGCGCTTAGAGTTCTCCCCGACGCAGCCAACCCGAGAGGTAAATACCCCGTTTGGTGGAGGAGAAAATTGAGTCCTAAAGCAGCTAAGTAATTTGTCTAAATTGACACAGCTGAAAAGCTTTGCTATTTTTGTTTGGCCGAGTTCGTTATAATGAATGCAAGAGAAAATTTAGTTTGAGAAATATCCCAGAATACTATATACAAACGACTCTTAAAAAATTCAGTAGCCAAGATTGTATTAATATGTGTAAGTGAATACATGTATATGCACACACAAGCACACATGACATTTGAACATTCTAGCATTTGAAAACTCAGGCCTTCATGGCACTCATTACTAATTATTATTTATGTCTGGGTTTGTTTATTGTCCTCCCCATGTCTAAGGAACACATGGTTTTGTGTCCACTTTTTATTATTCGGCCTTAGAACAGTGTTCTGTCCAGCATAAAGTAGGTTGTCTGTAACTATTGGTTGAATGAATAAATGAATATATGTGGTGGCCTTTTAGAAAATTAAAATGAAGACCACATTGCAGCTTAAAGGATAATAGTGTAAATCAAATTTCTGTAACAGGAACCTAAGTGATGAAATATTTACTTGGCTATGTATTACATAGATATTTTAACAGTATTTTGTAATGTAAATGTAAATTTACATGTTGGTCATAGTAAAAAAAACTAAAACAGTACAAAAGGATATAAAAAGCAAAAAAATCCTTTCCATATCACTGGGAATCTCCTGTTAGCAGTAACCACTATTAACAGTTTTTGAAACTTTTGAATTGTATATGCATATACAAATATTTCTATGCAAATACAAATACATATTTTTTAATATTTTATATGTTCAGGTAAGATCTGCATACTTTTCTGCAACTTTCTTGCCCCCTCATAAATCTAAACATTTTTTCATACCAGTACTTATAAATGAACTTATTCTTGTTTATAGCCTGCATAGTATTCAGTTGGATATATCATAATTTATTTCCTCAGTTTCCGGTTTTTCACTATTTCAAATTGTGCTGAAGCGAATTACAGATATGTTATAGGGATCTTGTTGGAAGATCTGCAAGATCAATTTCTAAAGGTGAGTCAAAGGTTATGTGCACTTAAGTTTGTGATAGATACTGCTTAATTGTTTGTACCATCCTTCCACAAAATAGTCATGTTGTGATGATATATTGAAGAGTGTTTTGCTAATTGAAAAACATGCATATTACTTTATGGGATGGCAGTTATTACACAATCAAAATTGAAAACTATTTCTCCGTGTTATCTTTGAATCACTGCTGTGTTGAAGACCATCAAAAGCAGTACAAAACAATAATTCCCTACCATGACTTATCAATTGAATTACTTGGAGAGCTAAAAAAATATCAGATTTTTGGGCCCTAATGTGCAACAACCAAAGCAGAATCTCTAAAAATGGGACCCAGGTAACTTTTTTTTTTTTTTAATGAGAGAGACAACTGACAAGTGGGGGAGAGGGAGAGAAGAGGGAGAATCTTAAGCAGTCTCCATGCGGAGCATGAGCTTGATGTGGGGCTCAGTGCAGGGTCTCCATCCCGTCCCTGGAATCATGACCTGAGCCAAAATCAAGAGTTGGATGCTCAACCGACTGAGCCACCCAAGCACCCCAACCCAGGAAACATTTTTAAACAACCATATGAGCCAATGCTGTTCAACAGGAATATAACATGAACCACAAATGAGAATTGCATATGTAACTTTGAATATTATAGTAGCCACATTTTAAAAAATAAAAAGATTTGGATATAATTAATTCTAATGCATTTTATTCAACCCAATATAAGTAAAATATTTTCATCTCAACATCTGATCAACACAAGTTATTGAGATATTTTCCATTCCTTTTTTGTACTCAGTCCTTGCAATCCAGTGTGTATTTTACAGTCACAGCATATTTCGGTTTGACTGTCCACATTTCAAGTGCCCCTTTGCCATATGGTTAGTGGGTACTTTATTGGATGGCACAGGTCAGTGGTGATTCATATACATATAGAAGTTTGAGAATCACTGTTTTAGAGTAAGTGTGGTACAGCATACCTGAAACATATTCCAGTCTTTAAAGAAAAAAAAAATTTTTCCATATTAGCTTTTGACTCCAACTAATAACTAACCCATGCAATGCAAAATAAAATGAATCCAGAACTTGCTTATTGACAGCACTGCCCTCCAGTGAACATGAGCGATGACTGAAGCTGTTACACAACTCCTTCAAGGTGTTTATCTCTTCAAGAAACAGAAAAACAGTGAGGGATGAAGCCATCAGTCATTGCTCCTACACCTAGAACAGTCAAGCAAATTGCTACCAAATATTTTGAAATGATTAAAGAAAGACCATATAAAGGTCAGAACTGAAATTTAAGTGTCCTTGAAGAAGGGATACAGGTGTGCTCTTTCAAAGGGGCACATGTACCCCAATGTTTATAGCAGCACTATCATCAATAGCCAAAGTATGGAAAGAGCCCAAATGTCCATTGATCGATAATGGATAAAGAAGATGTGGTATATATATACAATAGAGTATTACTCAACAATCATAAAGAATGAAATCTTACCATTTGCAACTACATGGATGGAACTAGAGGGTATTATGCTAAGTGAAATTAGTCAGAGAAAGACAAATATATGACTTCACTCATGAGGACTTTCAGATACAAAACAGATGAACATAAAGGAAGGGTAGCAAAAATAATATAAAAACAAGGAGGGGGACAAAACATGAGACTCTTAAATACAGAGAACAAACTGAGGGTTGCTGGAGGGATTGTGGGTGGGGGGATTGGCTAAATGGGTAAGAGGCATTAAGGAAGACACTTGTTGGGATGAGCACTGGGTGTTATACAAAGGGGATGAATCACTGGAATCTACTGAAATCATTACTGCATTATATGCTAACTAACTTGGATATAAATTAAAAAAATAAATAAATAAATAAAAGTATCCTTGAAGAACTTAACATGCTAAAAATAGTTCTCATATTCTTAACATACTTTTAGATGAGATCATCATTTTAATAATTTTTTGGAGGAAATATTCATTGAGCTTCTGGTGCATGCCATGTGCTTCAAGGAAAGCTAATACAAATACACAGAAGTCCTTGTCCTTCCTGAAAGAGTTTATAGTTTAATAAGAAGTCTGTAAACTTAATTTTAGATATCTCTGCTTTAAAAATTAAAATCATTAAAGTCTTTTTGATGAGATCATAATGTGAACCAAATAGTGTTTTAGGAAGTGTTTGGAGGAAAGATTAAAAGCACAGTTTAGAAATTAGTGCAGTCATTTAGATGAGATATTGTGAAGGACACCACTATAATGTTGGCAATGGAAATGGAAGGCAGGGAAGAGAAGAACACAGAACTTATGTGGTGTCAAGTTCTTATGTGTATTAGATCATGTAATCTTCAAAACAATCCTGGTATGTATTTTTAACCTTGTATTAGAGGTAAAAAAAAAAAAAAAAAAGAGGCATAGAGATCTCAGTGAACTCACATTCCCAAGTCTTTCCCCGAATTCATGTCATGAGGGCATGATATTGCTGTGTTAAAGGAAGAAAAAATAGGATGTGATGATGAAATGTGGGAGAAGAGAGAAAACAATGGAGCCCAGGCAGCCAAGAGAATGACAGCTCCATTGAGTGGAAGACGTAAGTCAGAAGTTACTGATTTGGGAGAAGTGAAAAGAAGATTCATTTTTGCTTGTGCTAAATATGGGGTAGAACATTGAGTTCCATTTGTCCAGTGGATAATCAGAAATGTAGAAATGAAGCCCAAGAGAAAAGTCAGGGCTGGAGAAGGCTCATTGAGCAAATGAATGTAAAGAGGATGATTGAAGTTTTGTGCACAGACAAGTGTGGGAAGAAAAGAAAAAAAAACACCAACAACAGTAGCCTAGAACCAGTACCATAGTGTAATCAGATATACTGCAGTAGACAGCTTTTGAAAACATTTCAATACACACAAAGATCTGGGTAGATAATTCATGATAATAAAGTTCACTATTATAACTTTTTCTTAAATCATGGTAGAAGTATATATACCATATTAAATAGCATAAGCATAATTATTCCAAAGCAGAAAAAAAATCAGACTTCCAATATTAGAATTAAAGAATCTTCTCTTAGTACAATGTTCTTTTGTTTTCCTAGTTTCTAAACTGAACTCGTCAGTAAATTCTAGGTTTGATGGCAGAACAGACAAATGTAATTTGAAGAAAATCTTGTGAAAACTCTGAAATAGTAAAGTGTTAAGTTCATGGAATAAAATTAAAGAACTTAAATTAGAGGAAAAGCCTTGTATATGTGGCAACATCAAGGACAGTTTGATACTTGAGTCCGAAGTTCAGAGGAGAGGTCAAGGCTTGAGTGTCTTTGGCATGAGTAAGATATTTAAAACATGACACTGAGGTCATCAGGGAAAGAGTATAAATAAAGAGGAGAAAGCCCAGGACAGAGCAGAGCCTTGGTGCCCTGCTAACTTTAGGGTTTTAGTAGAGAAGGAAGTGACAGAAAAGGAAACCCGCCTAAGGGGAAAACTGGAAAGTGTGATATCTCTGAAAGAAGTAAACAGGGAGAGAGATTCATTTATTCATTTGGGATGCTCCTGAAAGGACAAGTACGATAACAGAAATAACCTTTGGGTTTGGCAACATGAAGATTACTGGTGATCTTGTAAACATGGTCTCAGTGAAATAGTGATGATGAAGAGATGAAGATGAAGATAATGCCTTGGGCCTGGAACATTTGCTTTCACAAAGATAAGGAGTCCTGATAGCCTGCTGGGCATATGGACTTATCTGGGATTATCTTTCCTGATTCAGGATTTCATTTGTCCCTCTTTGTTCTGCTTAAAGCATGTGCATCATAAGGCACCACACCAGCCCTACTGCAATATCTGTTTCTGGTGGGAAGGGAAGAGTGTTCTTCACCTGCTACATAAGAGGATTGAGTAGAGACTATCTCCCTGTGCCAACTTTGGGGCAAGATGTGCTGGCCATGATGCACTGACACTCAGTATTGAAGCTGATCTTGCTCTATCTCTGTGAATAAAGTATTATTCCATCCAGTGCCTGTGTGAGTCTTGTCTTTCTTGGCAGTGCCAATACCTGAAAACTCTTGCAGTAGGTTGACATCTTGCCACTGCTTTTCCTGGTGTTTGGTAACAGGTGTCAATTGCTCAACAGTTTAGTGCAGTGAGCAAGGTCACCAACCATGTTAGTACATGATGCAGATGCATGGCGTTCCTCAGTCCAGCCATCCTAGAGTGATGTCAGCTTCCTGGGGGGAGGAGGGCCTGACTGAGATACTGTGCTGTCTCTGGATGAGTGGGAATAAGTGAAATGTAGGCAGTCTCCCTGTCATCAAGGATAAACTGGTGTGATGGATGAGGGCAGAAATGCAAGAGGTGGGCCCTAAAAATATTGGGAAGTTAACCTGGCTTCTGGCCATCTTCATACTTCTACACTGTCCTCTAACTTCCACATGCCAGGAGCTGCAGATGACACCCAAGGGGGGTCAAAGGCCCCTGTGTAGGAAGCTCTGTTTGATCCGAGTTGCTTAAGAGCCCCAAGTAAGACTTGTTTTCACTAAATGCAAACCACCAATGATGTTGCTGAACATGAAACTGATCAAATGAGATCCTTTTTGGAGAGTGAAACACAAAAACTGAAAGATAGATTTGGGCAGAGGCCAGGGAATTCTCATGCAGCTTGGTTGGTGCCCCTGTTTGACGAGAAGGCCTTGCAGACCCAAATGTCCCAGGCTGAATGGTGCAGTCGAAGCTAACCACTGACCTTTTGCTGCAATGCATTTTAAAAATCTACATTGAGTAGGGCAACCAACAGGACGAAGAGTGCATGTCACTCTTTTTTTTTTTTATGTTTATTATTTTTGAGAGAGAGAGCGAGCAGGAGAGGGCGAGAGAGAGAGAGGGAGGCAGGATCTAAAGCGGGCCCTGTGCTGACAGCAGAGAGCTCAATGCAGGGCTTGATCTCACAAACTGTGAGATCATGACCTGAGCTGAAGTTGGACATTCAACTGGCTGAGCCACCTAGGTTCCCTTCAGTCCATGTTACCCTTGATCTAGATTGCAAGGAGTATGAGAACAATATTCTTAACTGTGAGGACTTCCCTAGGACTAAGACCCCCTGGAAAGCCATTCATAAAGTCACAACTGCATTTCAGGTAAAAGCCATACCTGATTATGTGACCCTGTGTCTGGGTACATGGATGATGTATTGGAGGCCTTCATGCAACAGGACCATTCCCAGTGGAAGACCCTGCTATCACTGCTGTTGACCCTGAAATGACTGTGAGGGAAGCAATGGAAAAGCTCCACTGAAAAGTCTTGCTTGGGATAAAAACGAAATGATTTCAATGGTTTCCAACAACTTGGGCTGAACAGATAGAAAACAAACAAGGGGAAGCCATGCCCAGAGGGCCAAAAGGTGAATTCAAGAGATTACAAAGGGGGGAAAAAGGAGAATAGGGTTGATCCGCAGAGCAATATGGCTTTGATTGGTAAAACTGGATAGATAAATGAAAGTAATGAGATTCCTACAGAAGACTTCCACCCATGCTATGTGGTAGAGAGAAGTCCCTCTAAATTGGGGGTTAAGGCCCTACTTCCATATTCCCATGTGATAGCCTGAGTGGTACAGGTCTCACTCAGACCTCCAAGCCATCCAAAACCAACAAGACTCAACAAACTCACTAGCTAAGGTGGTGATGAATAATTGAATAGCCTTGATTGTCTGTTGGCAGAACAGTGAGGCATTTGTATTATTGCCAACTGTTGTAGACTCTGGGTCTGGAGTTCTGTCTTGTCCAGCAAGAAAATGGGATGCAGGATTTAAAAATGTGAGAGGCTAATGTCTGGGAGGAGACAAGAGCCCAGAGTAAGGGTCCTTGCTCCATTTTTATTAGGATAGGAGGGCTTAGAAACATGGTAATGGATGTGCACAAAGAGACAATGAAATCGTGAACATTAATTAACTCATGGGCATGAGGCAAAGGGGGTTTTGAAGATGTGTGGTGTTAGGGGTTTGGGTCAGTACAAAACAAAATCCTGGTTCCTGGTGAAGGTTGTTTACAGAGGACGTGAGGCCCCATGTCTGTTTACCTAACCTGGCCTAGGGGACAAGAAAGCATGCTACCTCAGGGTCAACAAGGCTCCGCTCTGGGCAACCTCCCCTACCGCCCTATTTACGTGTTTACCTAATTTGGTCCTTCCTGTGAAAGCAGCTTTCTGCTGTTGTACTAAGTTGGGGGGCATTTCTGCCCTGAACCTAATCTTGTTTACCTCATTTTGGATGTTTTCATCCTGAGATACCCTATTCTTATACCTTTGTCCTTTACTGGGGGTCTTTGCACCATTTACCTAATCTTATTTACCTAGTCTTGTTTACCCAAACTTGGGGGTGTACATCCTGTGGCTTTCTAATTCTTTATGCCTTGTTAACCCATCTGGTGCAAGCTCAGGGAATTCCTAAGCTTATTCCCCACAGCCAACAACTCTTGTGTACATATCAATAATTCAGATAAGGCAAAAACTAAAGAACATCCATGCTCAGATGGGATGATTATTGACTATCTACCTGCAGTACCCCACCAGACTCCTTAGCTGGTTTATTCCAAGCCCTTGGGTCTCCTAATTAGAGACTGTCGTCAAGCATAGGCTTGATCATCATCCTGGGTCTGGTTCTCCTAATGATCCTGATGAAGTGCTATCTCAAAATGATAGGTCTCTGCAGGCAAACTGCATCTATATACATTGTTCAAGGGCCCCATTAGACCCAGCTCTATCTCTAAATTTGGGGCAAACAGTGGTCCTACCAGATTTTATGCACTTTATCTGCTATTTAAGCAGCTGAACAATGGTTGGTGGACTGTTGAACAATGGTGGACTGTTGGGAAAAGCAGTCATGCACAGTCTGTTGACCCTTGTGTGGCTGCATAACAGTTCTTTGGACCTGGTTCATTTCCTTACATGGAGATAAGGAGCCATCATACCCTGTGTTGGCATATAAAATTGTTTGGAAGTATCTTTCCTTATTCCAGATTTGATATGTACTTCTTTCCTCTGCTTAAAATGTGTGCATCATAGGGCACCTGGACAACCCCACTATTATATCTGTTCCTGGCAGGGAGAGATGGGGATCCTGCACTTGTATCACAGGAGGGGTATAGGTAGATCATCTCCTGGCTATAGTGATTGGTCTGCAGGTAGAAACAATCCAATTTGAGCTAGTGAGAGTCAGATTTGTCTCATCCAATTGTGGAGAAAAAGTCCTATTACATTTGAACATAGAGGATGTGAAATCTGGGAGTGCTACAACCATCTCTCTTATTTTTTAAAAAGTTTATATATATATTTTTTGAGATAGAGAACCAGCATGGGAGGGAAAGGGAGAGGGGTTGCAGAAGATCAGAAATGGACTCTGTGTTGACAGCAGTCTGATGTGGGGCTCAAATCCACGAGCCATGAGATCATGACCTGAGTCTATGTCTGACACTTAACTGAATGAGCCACCCAGGAGCCCTGATGATCTCTCTTTAAAAAAAAAAAAAAATTGAAGTATAGCTGACACACAATGTTACATTAATTTGGGTGTACAACATAGTGATTCAACAAGTCTATACATTATACTATGCTCACTACAAATGTAGCTACCATCTGTCATCATACACTATTATAGTAACATTGACTGTAGCCCCTGTGCTGTTACCTTTCATCCTCATGACTTATTCATTCCATAACTGGAAGCCTGTACTTCCCATTCCACCCATTTGCCCGTCTCCCAACTTCCTCCCCTCTGGCAACTGTCACTTTATTCTCTGTATTTATGGTTCTGTTTCTGCTTTTTGTTTGTTCATTTATTTTGTTTTTTGGATTCCATATTATGAGTGAAATTGTGTGGTATTTGTCTTTCTCTGTCTGACTTATTTTACTTAACATAATACCCTGTAGGTCCATCCGTGTTGTCACAAATAGGAAGACCTCATTCTTTTTAACGGTTGAGTAATATTCCATTGTGTGTGTGTGTGTGTGTGTGTGTGTGTGTGTGTGTGTGTGTGTATCATATTTTCTTTATCCATTCGTCTATTGATGGACACTTGGTTTGCTTCCATATCTTGACTATTGTAAATAATGCTGCAATAAACTGGAGTGCATATATTTTTTTTGATTTAGAGTTTTTGTTTTCTTTGGGTAAATACCTAGTAGTGGAATTACAGGACCGTATGGTATTTCTATTTTTAATTTTTTGAGGATCCGCCACACTGTTTTCCACAGTGGCTGCACCAATTTACATTCTCACTAACAGTGCATGAGTGCTCCTTTTTCTCTACATCCTGCCGCAACCATCTTTTTGACCACAAGAGGAGAACCTCTCTGAGAATTAAGTCAACACACAGACGGGAAAAGAGTAGAGCTGAATTGAGAGGCAGAGAGAATTGGGTTGTAGGAATATCATTTGAACATGATTGATTTCTGTAGCACTGGAGGTTAGCCATTCCTCAGTCAAATCAGGTTGTGTTCATTTATCTATTGCTGCATAATAAACCACCCCAAACTCAGTGCTTACAACAAAAACAGTTACTATTTCTCATGATTCTGTGGGTTGACTGGGGAGTTTTTCTGAATGGGCTTACTCATGCTGAGGTGATCTGCTGAGGGCAAGGCTCAGCTGGGACATCCAAGACAGCTGGGCATCTCTTCCCACATGGTATTTCATTCTGGGCATCTTCATGGCCTAGACATATCAGGGCAGTATTCCAAGAATTTGCCTATTAACTTTTTGCTTGTGTTATGTATGCTGATGTTTCTCTTGTTCGTATCAAGTCATATGGCCAAGCCCAAGGTCAATATGGAAGGGGTGGTGAACAAGCATGTGGATACTGAGATTAGATGTGAATACTGAGAGGTGTGATTTGCCGGGGCCATTACTGTAACAATCCATGACAACCTACTTCTACTAATTCTTAAATTCCTTGAAGCTCCTTCATGGACCAAAGAAGATTTTTTTTTTTAATCTCATTTAAAAAAAAAAATCTGGGGGCGCCTGGGTGGCTCAGTCGGTTGAGTGTCCTACTTCGGCTCAGGTCGTGATGTCACAGTCCGTGAGTTCGAACCCCGTGTCAGGCTCTGTGCTGACAGCTCAGAGCCTGGAGCCTATTTCAGATTCTGTGTCTCCCTCTCTCTGGCCCTCCCCCGTTCATGCTCTGTCTCTCTCTGTCCCAAAAATAAATAAACTTAAAAAAAAAAATCTGCCAAAAAATTTTTTTTTTGTTATGCAAACTATCTTACATTTCTCACTCTAGAGCCACGCTTCAACCTTCTCCACCTACTTTATGCTCTGGGAAGCTGACCTAAATTGATTGCATCAATGAATCCCATGTCCTCTGGTTTCCCATTGGTTTGGGCCAATAGGGAACGCGAGCAGGAGATCAGAGGGAAGAGAGAGTAGCTGTTAGCCTCCACTAAAGGGATAGCTTCTTTTAAAGTGTCCCACTTCACCGTTCTCTTTCTTCCCTTGTCCCTTCAGACCTAAGGGTAATAAAGCTCAACTAGGCCCAGGATACTGTTCTTTTTGGTATTCCTACATCTTGCCATCTTGTTAAACTTACTGAACTTTTCTTAGATTTTCCATATGTTTTCTGTTGGGACCCTGAATAATATTTACGTGTAAAATCCTGGTTTAATTAAGTAGGATTAAGTATATTTAAATGTATACATGTACTCATGTGTATAATAAAAGATATTCTAGTCTTGTCAACTTTGCCAGAGTGAATTAATATTTTGGTTTCTGCATACTAGCTTGACTTGGTGGCTAGTCTCTGTCTCTCTCTCTCTCTCTCTCTCTCTCTCTCTCTCTTTTACCTTATTCTCCGAGATAATGTAACACTGTTTAAATGAAAGCTGTCTTACAATGCATCTGTGAGAAGCACATTACAACTGCCCATTCTACTATAGTTCCTCACAAATACATTATAGTTAGTATTAAATAAGATGTTCAGATAATTCTTAAGTCCTGTTTATAATGGCTGCAAACAAATGATTGCCTGGAAAATGATTGGAAAATCTTATAATAACTGAATTTCATACCTTGTCAGTAAATGTATACAATTGCTCTTAGTTATCATTTTAGGATAACTTCAGGGACATAAAGTCCTAGAATCATAAATTTTCTAAGTCAGGTTTGTAAGATGTTATATCAACCCTTTTACCCTTTAGCTTTATAATCATAACATGTGTTATGTATTTTAAACTCTGGTTTTAGAGAATTTAATGATTCTTTAAATGATAAATAGCTAGGTGGCAAAAAACTAGTATAGATTTCTTAAAGATGTATCAGAAGGATGTAATCATAGCTGTGTTTTGTATCCTGTTAATTTCTCAGCACACTACTAAGTTTTGCCAGTTGTCTTTTATCATATAACCAATGTGATGATTGACTATATTTTGTAAGTACTTAAACTATTAAATATTAAATATCATGAATATCATAAATGGTTGAGCAATTAGAGTTGGGAATTGGTTACATCATGTGATGTACATGTTTACTTTGCTATCCTCACACTGTTACTTTCCTGTGATGTTCTGAATGTTCTGTGATGTTCTGTATTTCAGGTGTATGGAGGAACCTGAAATGCATGTACTATTGCAGGGCAAGGCCATGGATCAAAAACCTTTATCTTAGAAACCTTATTTTTTATTTTATTTTTTCATTTAAAAATTTTTAAAAATGTTTTATTTGTTTTTGAGAGAGAGAGAGAGAGAGAGAGAGAGAGAGAGAGAGAGGAATGGATGGGGGAGGGGCAGAGAGAGAAGGAGACAGAATCTGAAGCAGGCTCCAAGCTCTAAGCTGTCAGCACAGAACCTGACACAGAGCTCAAACTCAGGAACCGAGATATCATGACCTGAGCATAACCATTGAGCCACCCAGGTGCCCCTCGGAAATCTTATTTAATGGCCTGTCAGAGAAGGAATTTTCCTAACTCATATTGTGTAGGTAATTAGAACTTGTCAACTTTGTAAAATGATTATACAATGAGGGTATTGAATTGGAAGGATACTCAGAGTTTATTTCTGAGAGATATTTATGTATAAGAATAGAAAATGAAAGATAACCTTTGGGAAAGACACTTTGAAAATCAACTTGAAAGAGTTGGATTAAATTCAAAGATTCATTAACCATGATATGCATTATGAATAGACTATGTATATATTGCATGCTCTGAAGATAAAGATCTTCAATGCATACCTATCATTCTGATTAAGAATTAGCAGATATGCTTGAGCAATCTGAAATCTGGATTGAAAAACTGAAGAACAATAATGTAAGCTATAACTTTTTGGCAGTTTAAGGAAGCCATGTGGAGACAAATCTGATGGAGATATTTCTTAGAGTATTTCACACAATAAGAGCCAGTTTACTGGCTCAGTCTACAGTCATTCAGTAGAACAAAGATGTGTGATAATGCCAGTGAAGGTCACACTATATTTTTTAATATGTCAAATTTTTGCCATATTTCAAGACCTGCACTTGTTGGGGACTTAGTTGAGAGTACTTTGGCTCATGATACCCAACAGAGAATATTTCTAAGGCCCTTGTCAAATATCAGTTGGGGGGCCGCCTTGGTAAAGTACAATGAATTAGTTTCATTTCCTCTGACTCTTAGATTCTAGATGCTGAGAAGGAGAAGAGAGGGCCAAGTTAGCTTTTGGTAAAAGAGTGAGGTGGGAGAGAAATACCTCTATTGTGCTGGTCCCTTGACTCCATTCTTGCCCCTTGTTCTCAGTTTTAGGAAGAATTGAATAATTCACACAAGCTCTTTATATGATACATCCTTTTAAAATCAGCTTTCAGATTTTTCCACTATTTGAAAGTTTTTCATTTTTCATCCTTTAAATTTTTGCATTAGAACCTTAAGTATAGATGTATCTATTGCTTCAAAATATTTGCAATAATCTAACATCTTCTCTTCTGTTTTACATAGCAAGTGATCTCTAAAGTAGATTCTCAAGTATTTACAACTGAAGGTCTCTTACACAGATAAATGGAAATTGCCCTGGCATTCAGGGGATATAATGGTTAATTTTATGTGTCAACTTGGCTGGGCCATAGTGCCGATATGTTTCATCAAACATTCTTCTGGATGTTTCTTTGAAAGTGTTTTTTGGATGAGATTAACATTTACATCAGTGGACTTTGAGTAAAGCAGATTACACTCTATAATGTGGATAAATCTTACCCAATCAGTTGAATGCCTTAATAGAACAAAAACTGACCTCTTCAGAACAAGAATGAATTCTGCTAATTCTGCCAGAAGAACTGCCTTTGGGCTAGAACTACCACTCCCCTGAGTCTCCAACCTACTCGCCCACTCTATAGATCTCTCTCTCCCTCTGTGTGTGTGTGTGTGTGTGTGTGTGTGTGTGTGTGTGTGTGTAGATAGATATACATATAGATATAGATATAGACATAGATATAGACATATCTATCTATCTAATCTATCTATATCCTATATTTCCTATTGGTTTGGTTTTTATGGAGGACCCTAATGCATATGATTTGTCTTATTTCTATTTGTTATTCTTTCTTTTCCATTGCTACTAGTATATTTGCCTTTTATTCTTCTTTCAAAACTATCTCTTGTGCTGTGTTCATAGGAATTCCTCCAGCTTCTTTATTTTTTATTAAAGTTTATTTATTTTGAAAGAGAAGAAGAGCATGAGCGGGGGGGGGGGGGTGTGCAGAGAGAGAGGAGAGAGAGAGAATCCCAAGCAGGCTCTGTGCTGTCAGTGCAGAACCCGACGTGGGGCTCAGTCCCACAAACCATGAGATCATGACCTGAGCTGAAATCAAGAGTCATTTACTTACCAACTGAGCCACCCAGGCATTCCTAACTTCTTTTTATCTAAATGTGTGTGATGCTTATGAATTTTAGTCCAAAATATTGGCACACAAAGAATGTCACATTCCATAATTTCTCTAAAACTCAAATCTGCTTTAAGCCTCCACCTGTAGCATGGCACTCACCTCTGGGATCTTCTTCCCATTCCTTTAGTTTAGACAAGGATGCCAGTCTTATCATCACACTAGGGGATTGATTGATTAATCCAAAGTGGTTGGCAGTGTCACTGGAATTTCTTCTACTCAATGAAGCTTTTCTTTTTTCTTTTTAAATTTTTTAAATGTTTATTTATTTTTGAGAGAGAGAGAGAGAGAGAGAGAGAGAGAGAGAGAGAGAGAGCCAGAGTGCAAGCTGGGGAGGGGCAGAGAGAGAGGGAGACACAGAATTTGAAGTAGAATCCAGGCTCTGAGCTGTCAGCACAGAGCCCGATGTGGGGCTCAAACCCACGAGCTGGGAGATCATGACCTGAGCCGAAGTTGGACGCTCAACCAACTGAGCCACCCAGGCGCCCCTCAATGAAGCTTTTCTAAAGGTGGTCCTCTAGTTTAAGTCAAGCATTTTTTGAGATGCATCTCTCTAAAAATGAGAGTCACCTCTCAAAAAGTGAGAGTCACCTCTCACAGTGACCATAGATCTTCTTGAAAAGAACTTTACTTTTGCTCTCAACTTTGTGGTGTTTGGTGTTTATTTTCTTCCGTAAGCGTATCATTGGAACAATTTCACATGCAGTCCTTTATCCTTCATCCTTGTGGGACTGACTCTCTTCCATGTTTAATCCTACTTCTAAACCTTATCCCTCCCCTTTGTCTTAGAGAATCTCCTCCAGGCCTTTGGTTTGCCTAATATTGCTTCACTCATTTAAAAGATTTGTCTCCATGTCTCACTCTTAGAGATGACTTAGCTTTTTGGAAAAGTTGGAGTTGAGATGGTTTCCTAGAGCCAAACGCCATAGTTTTAATGGCTACCTGACTAGAATAGAGGAGAGAAAAATACTTTCAGCTGAGAGAGCAAATTAATATACCAATAGATTATGTTGTTATGTGTCTGCACAATATTATGTTTCCTCATCGTTTCTGTTTTTGCTTTTGTATAGATCTCTTTGTCATTATTTTCCATGATTTCTTCCTTAGAATCCTATTTCTTCCCTATTGAAGTACATATTTTTGTTAAGTATGAAATTTGACAACTATGACAGTTTGAGGACATGATGCTTCTGATCTTATCTATTCCTCATTTCAGTTTCTGTTTGATACTTAGCATTTCTAATTCTTCAGCAAATTTAAATTGTCACTTCCAATTTCTTCTTTGAGTTCTTTCTATGTGTGCAATACTTTTTCCAACTCTTATCTTTGGTCTTTCCCCTTGGTGATAATAATTATGGAGACATCTGAGAAATTGTTTCTGTGTCATTTACCATACAATTTGATTCTATTTAGTCCATATTCCTGAGTGCCTCTGGCAGGAATTCCAGGCACAAAGGGCTGTCTCAAGGGTGGAGCCTCAGGGGGTTGGGTTGGATGAGCTTTTCCTAGAGCAGTTGGAAGCTTCTCAATTCAAGAGGTAAGTGGAGCAAGGGGAGACCTAATGTCAGTACCAGCTGAAGAATATCAAGCCATCAGGTCCAAGGAGCAAGTTCTAAACTATAAGCAGTAAATGATGTAAGGATTCAAGAACCAAATTGACCAGAACACTTTCCTGTCTGGCTTCTGGGACACTTCTTTTCCTTTGTTCAGAAGATTTCTTCACTGCTTTCTCTTTCCCTACTTGTTTCTTAAATGTAGGTGCTCCCCATGGTTTTGTCTTTGGTTTTCTTCTCTTCTCATACTATTTGTTCATTCTTTCTAAGTGATTTAATTTATTGAGTATCTGCTATGTGCCAGGCACCATTCTAGGAGCAGGGGCTGTGGCAGTGACCAAGTCAGACAAGTTCTTCCTCTCAAAGAGCTTTTGTTCTAATGGAAGACACAGTCAGAAAAAGGAAATTAAGCAAGGTAATTTCAGATAATGGTCATTACTATAAAGAATATAAAACAAGATGATTTTTGTTTTATGGATTCTACAGAGCAGAAGCACCCTTCATTCAAAATGTAGGGGGAAATTGCTCTAAACAAAGGAAACAGTTGGTGTGAAGTCCCAAGACAGAGGGAAGAGTTAATGTAAAATAAAATTGCATTCTCCACGCCCAGCATAGAGTGCAATGCAGGGCTTGATCTCATGACGAAGAGATCATGACCTGAGCTGAAATCAAGAATTGGACACTCAGCCGACTGAGCCACCCAGGTGCTCCTATAATTATAGTCACCATGCTGTACATTAGATCCCCAGAACTTATTAATCCTGTAACTGGAAATTTGTATTCTTTGACTATCATCTTCCTATGGTCCCCCACTCCCCAGATCCTGGTAACCACTGTTCTAGTCTTTGTTATATGAATTCATTTTTTTTCAGATTACACATATAAATGCTATCATACAGTGCTTGTCATTCTCTGCCATATTTTACCTAGCTTAATGCCCCCAAGGTCAACTCATATTGTCTCAAATGGCAGGATTTCCTTTTTTATCATTGCTGAATAATAGTCTATTGCATATATATACCACATCTTTATCCATTTATCTGTTGATGAACACTTAGGTTGTTTCCATATGTTGGCTTTTGTGGGTAATGCTGCAATGAACATGGAAATGCAGAATATCCTGTTTTCATTTCCTTTGAATATGTACCCAGGAATATATAAATATTTTTGGATCATATGGCATGGTTCCCTTTTCTCCACATCCATGCCAACACTTGTTATATCTTGTCTTTTGATTATATCTTGTCAGAATGTCATCATTCTGACAAATGGGAAGTAATATGGTTTTGATTTGCATCTCTCTGATTAGTGATGCTGAGCTGTTTGCCATGTGTATATCTTCTTTGGAAAAATATCTATTCAGATTCTCTGCCCATCTTTTCATCAGATTTTTTTGTTGCTGAGTGGTTCCAGTTCTTTATATTATTATTAGATATATGATTTGCAAATATTTTCTCCCATCAAGCTGCCTTTTCGTTTTTCTGGTGGTTTCCTTTGCTATACAAAATCTTTTAGTTTGATGTGGTTGCACTTTTCATTTTTGCTTTTGTTACCTTTGTTTTTGGTGTCAAATCCCAAAAGTCACTGTCAAGATGAATGTCAAGGAGCTTACCCACTATGTTTTCTTCTAGGAGTTTTACAGTCTCAGGTCTTATGTTCAAATATTTAATCCAATTTGAGCTGGTTTGTGTGTATGATGTGAGATAATGGTCCAGTTTCATTCTTTTGCATGTGTCTATCCAGTTTTCTCAGCATCATTAATGAAGGGACTGTCTTTTCCTATTGTATATTCATGTAACCTTCATTATAAGTTAATTGACCATACGTGTGTGGTTTATTTTTGGGCTCTCTGTTCAATTCCATTTATCTATATGTCTGTTTTTATGCCAATACTATACTATTTTGATTATTGTAGCTTTGTAATATAGCTGGAAATCAGGAAGTGTGATACTTCATCTTTGTTCTTATTTTTCAAGATTTCTTTGGCTCTTCAGTGTCTTTTGGTTCTATACAAATTTTAGGATTGTTTATTTTGATTTCTGTGAATAATACCATTGGAATTTTGATAGGCATCGCATTGAATCTGCATAGGTGGACATTTTAACAACATTAGTTCTTCCAATCTATGAGCATAGAGTATCTTTCTATTTATTTGGGTCTTCTTCAATTTCTTTCATTAACATATTACAGTTTTCAGTATACAGATCTTTTACCTCCTTGGTTAAATTTGTTATGAAATATTTTATTCTTTTTTGATATAGTTGTAAATGGAGTTATTTTATTGATTTCTCTTTCTGATATTTTGTTGTTAATGTATAGAAATGCAACTGATTTTTACATATTATTTTATATTCTGAAACTTTCCTGAATTCTTTTATTAGTTCTAAGTTTTCTTTGCAGAGTCTTTATGGTTTTTTATTAATTCTTTTTTTTTTTTTTTTTTTTTATTTTGGGACAGAGAGAGACAGAGCATGAACGGGGGAGGGGCAGAGAGAGAGGGAGACACAGAATCGGAAACAGGCTCCAGGCTCCGAGCCATCAGCCCAGAGCCTGACGCGGGGCTCGAACTCACGGACCGCGAGATCGTGACCTGGCTGAAGTCGGACGCTTAACCGACTGCGCCACCCAGGCGCCCCTCTTTATGGTTTTTTATATGTAATATCATTACAAATAGAGACAATTCTACTTTTTATTTTCTAATTTAGATGACTTTTATTTGTTGTTCTTGACTAATTGCTGTGGCTAGGACTTCCAGTACTGTGTTAAATAGAAGTGGCAAGAGTGGGCATACTTGTCTTGTTCCCATTCCCAGAGGAAAAGCTTTAGCTTTTCAACCCTGCGTTCATTGATGTTAGCTGTGGGCTTGTCATATATGCCCTTTATTATGTTGAGGTACATTCCCTCTATACCCAGTTTGTTGAGAGTTTTTTTTTTTAATCATGAGTGCATGTTGAATGTTGTCAAAAGCTTTTCTGCATTTATTGAGATCATATAATTTTTAATTTTCATTTTGTGTGTGTATCACATCGATTGATTTGTGGATGTTGAAACATACTTGGATCTCTGTAATAAATCCCACTTGGTCATGGTGTATGATTCTTTCAATGTATTGCCAAATTTGGTTTGCTAACTTTTTAAACAATCTCTGTGCCCAGTGTGGGGTTTGAACTCATACCCCAAGATTAAGAGTGGCATATTCTACTGACTGAGCCAGCCAAGTGCCCCTGGTTTGCTAATATTTTGTTGAGAATTTTTGCATCTGTTTTCATCAAGGATATTGGTCTGTAATTATCTTTTCTGGTAGTGTCCTCATCTTGCTTTGGTATCAGGATTATGCTGGCTTCATAAAATGAGTTTGGAAGTATTCCTTTTTCTTCCATTTTTTGGAAGAGTTTGAGAAGGATTAGTAGAATCCTTAAATGTGGTAGAATTCACTAATGAAGCCATCTGGTCCTGGGCTTTTTTAGGAGGTTTTTGATTACTGATTCAGACTCCCTACTAATAATAAGCCTGTTCAAATTTCCCGTTTCTTCCTGATTTAGTCTTGGTAGGTTGTTTGTTTCTAGGAATTCATCCACTTTTTTCCTAGGTAGTCAAATTTGTTGACCTTTAATTGTTCATGGTAGTCTCTTATGATCATTTGTATTTCTGTGGTATCAATTATAATGTCTCTATTTTCAGTTTTACTTGTTTGAATCCTCTTTTTTTTGCCCCCTGGTATGTCCAATTAAATGTTTATTTTTTATTTTTTTTAATCTTTTCAGAAAAACTAGCTCTTAGTTCCATTGATTGTCTATTGTCTTTTTTAGTCACGATTTTAATTATTACTGCTCTGATTTTTTTTGTGTTATTTCCTTTCTTCCTCTTTAACTTAATTGTTCTTTTTCTAGTTCCTCTAGGTATAACTTTAGGTTGTTTATTTGAAGTCTATTTTTTTTTCTTAATGTAGTTTTAGTGCTATAAACTTTCCTATTAGAAATAATTTTGTTGCATCCCTTAAGTTTTGGTATGTAGTAATTTCATCTTCATTTTTAATTTTTAAATATTTTTAAATGTTTATTTATTTTTGAGAGAGAGAGAGCATGAGCAGGGGTGGGTGGGGAAGAGAGGGACAGAGAGAGAATCCAAAGCAGGCTCCCCACTGCAGAGCCAGATGTGGAGCTTGAACCCACGAACCATGAGATCATGACCTGAGTTGAAATCAAGAGTTGGATGCTTAACAGACTGAACCACCCAGGCACCCCATATTTTCATTTTTATTTCTCTTAAAACATTTTCTGATTTCTCTTTTGATTTATTTTTTGACTCATTGGTTGTTCAGGGGACTGCTTTTTAATCTTCACATATTTGTGAATGTTTTAGTTTTCTTCTTGTAATTAATTTTTAGTTGCAAAACATTTAATTTGGAAAAGATGCTTGATATGATTCCAGCCTTTTTAAATTTATTATGGCTTGTTTTGTATCCTAACATATGATCTATCCTAGAGGATGTTCTGTGGGCTCTTGAGTAGAATTCTGCTGCTTTTGGATTGAATGTTTTGTAAATGTCTGTTAAGTCCATCTGGTCTAATGTGTAGTTTTCTTGTTGATATTCTGTATTATCTATCCATTTTTGAAAATGTGGTATTGCAGTCCCATACTATTGTTGTGTTGCTGTCTATTTTTCCCTTCAGATCTGTCAGCATTTGCTTTATATATTTGGATAAATTCATGTTGGGTGCATAAACACTTACCATTATTATATCCCTCTTGTTGGATTGACCCCTTTATCATTATATAATGAACTTCTTTGTCTCTTCTTACAGTCTTTGGCTTGAAGTGTATTTTATCTGATATAAGTATAGTCAATCCTGCTTTATTTTGGTTTCCATTAGAATATCTTTTTCATCCCTTTAACTTTGGTCTAAGTGTGTCTTTAAAATTGAAGTGAGTGTCTTATAGGCAGCCTATAGTTGGGTCTTTTTTTTTTTTTTTTCTTCAACCATATCTTTTGATTGGAGAATTCAATCCATTTACATGGAAAGTAATTATTATTATTAATTTTATTTTACTTTAAAGAGAGAGAGAGCACGCAAGTGGAGGAGAGGGGGAGAGGGAGAGAGCGAGAAAGAGAATCCCAAGCAGACTCCACACTCAGTGTGGAGCCTGATGTGAGGCTTGTTTCCACAACCCTGGGATCATGACTTGAGCGAAAATCAAAAGCTGGGCACTCAACCGATTGAGCCACCCAGGTGCCCTAAAAGTAATTAGTGATAGTTATAGACTTACTATTGTTATTTTATTAATTGATTTCTAGGGTTTTTTTGGTTTGTGTTTTATTTTTATTTTTTTTAATTAATTAATTTTTTTTTTTTTTTTTTTTTTACTAATTCCTTTGGTCCCTTCTTCCTCTTGCACTACTTTTTTGTGATTTGATGATTTTCAGTAGTGATGTGATTTGATTCCTTTCTTTTCATCTTCTGTGTATCTATTGTAGGTGTTTGCTTTTTGGTTACCATGGAACTTACATAAAACATCTTAAATTTACAAGAACTTATTTTAAACTGATAACAAGTAACTTTGAGCTACACTAAAGTTCTCTATTTTTACGTTCCTGCCCCCCCCCCCACTCATTTTATGCTTTTTGTGTCACAATTTACATCTTTTACACTATATATTCATTAACAAACTGTTGTAGTCATAGTTATTTTTAATTAGTTAAATTAAAAATGTCTATATATTTATTTTGAGATAGAGAGAGAGTTTGAGTGGGAGAGGGGCAGAGAGAGAGATCTCTGACCTGAGCTGAGATCAAGAGTCAGATGCTTAACTGACTGAACCACCCAAGCACCCCATTTCTTTTTCTTTTAACCTTCATACTGGGGTTATAAATGATTTACCTACCACTATTACAACATTAGGGTATTCTAAATTTAAACTATATATTTACCTTTACCTGTGAATTTTATAGTTTAACATGTTTTCTTGCTACTTATTACCATCCTTCTGTTTCAGTTTGACAAAGTCCCTTTAACATTTCACTTAAGGCTGATCTAATGGTTGGGGCACTTGTGTGGCTCAGCTGGTTAAGTGTCTGACTTCAGCTCAGGTCATGATCTCATGGCTCATGAGATCAAGCCCCACACTGGGCTCTGTGCTGACAGCTTGGAGCCTGCTTGGGATTCTCTCTCTTCCTCTCTCTTCCCCTCTCCCACTCTTCCTTTCCCTTTCTCAAAATAAATAAATAAAAACTTAAAGAAAAAGACTGATCTAATGGTGATGAACTGCTTTAGCCTTTGTTTGTCTGGAAACTCTATCTCTTCTTGAATTGTGAAGGACCCCTGGTTGGGTAGAGTAATTTTGATTGGCAGGTTTTTTCAACTCCTTGAGTATTTCATCTTACTCACTTCTGCAAAGTTTCTGTTGAAAAATATGCTGATAGTCTTACAGGGGTTGCCTTGTATGTAACAAGTTGTTTTGCTCTTGCTACTTCTAAGATTTTCTTCTCATCTTAAACTTTTGACAACTTAATTACAATGTGGCTTACTATGGGTCGCTTTAGATTATTTTATTTGATACTGTCTGGACTTCCTGGATCTGGATATCTGTTTTTCCCCCCAGGTTTCACCATTATTTCACCATTGTTTTCACCAATAAGCTTTCTACCCTTTTCTCTCTCTTCTCCCGGGACCCCTATAATGTATATATTGGCTTGATTAATGGTATCCCATAAATCCCTTAAGCTGTCCTCACTCATTAACATTGTTTTTCTTTTTGCCCCTCTCATTGGATGAATTTCACTTCCACTTGGTATAGTTTGTTGTTGAAACTTTATATTGAATTTTTCAAATCAGTTATAATTTTCAGCTCTTTGAATTCTGTTTGATAATTTTTTCTTCAAGATTTTATTTAAATTATAATTAACATACAATATAATATTAGTTTCAGGTATAGAATTTAGGGATTCATCACTTACATACAACACCCAGTGCTCATCACAAGTATACTACTTAATACCCATCATGTATTTAACCCATCCCCCTGCCCGCCTCCCTACAGGAACTCTCAGTTTGTTCTCTATAGTTTATTTATTTATTTTTTTAATATATGAAATTTATTGTAAAATTGGTTTCCATACAACACCCAGTGCTCATCCCAAAAGGTGCCCTCCTCAATACCCATCACCCACCCTCCCCTCCCTCCCACCTCCCATCAACCCTCAGTTTGTTCTCAGTTTTCAACAGTCTCTTATGTTTTGGCTCTCTCCCACTCTAACCTCTTTTTTTTTTTTCCTTCCCTTCCCCCATGGGTTTCTGTTGTTTCTTAGGATCCACATAAGAGTGAAACCATATGGTATCTGTTTTTCTCTGTATGGCTTATTTCACTTAGCATCACACTCTCCAGTTCCATCCACGTTGCTACAAAAGGCCATATTTCATTCTTTCTCATTGCCACGTAGTATTCCATTGTGTATATAAACCACAATTTCTTTATCCATTCATCAGTTGATGGACATTTAGGCTCTTTCCATAATTTGGTTATTGTTGAGAGTGCTGCTATAAACATTGGGGTACAAGTGCCCATATGCATCAGCACTCCTGTATCCCTTGGATAAATTCCTAGCAGTGCTATTGCTGGGTCATAGGGTAGGTCTATTTTTAATTTTCTGAGGAACCTCCACACTGCTTTCCAGAGCGACTGCACCAATTTGCATTCCCACCAACAGTGCAAGAGGGTTCCCGTTTCTCCAATCCTCTCCACCATCTATAGTCTCCTGATTTGTTCATTTTGGCCACTCTGACTGGTATAAGGTGATATCTGAGTGTGGTTTTGATTTGTATTTCCCTGATGAAGAGCGACGTTGAGCATCTTTTCATGTGCCTGTTGGCCACCTGGATGTCTTCTTTAGAGAAGTGTCTTTTCATGTTTTCTGCCCATTTCTTCACTGGTTTATTTGTTTTTCGGGTGTGGAGTTTGGTGAGCTATTTATAGATTTTGGATCCTAGCCCTTTGTCCGATATGTCATTTGCAAATATCTTTTCCCATTCCGTTGGTTGCCTTTTAGTTTTGTTGGTTGTTTCCTTGGCTGTGCAGAAGCTTTTTATCTTCATAAGGTCCCAGTAATTCACTTTTGCTTTTAATTCCCTTGCCTTTGGGGATGTGTCGAGTAAGAGATTACTACAGCTGAGGTCAGAGAGGTCTTTTCCTGCTTTCTCCTCTAAGGTTTTGATGGTTTCCTGTCTCACATTCAGGTCCTTTATCCATTTTGAGTTTATTTTTGTGAATGGTGTGAGAAAGTGGTCTAGTTTCAACCTTCTGCATGTTGCTGTCCAGTTCTCCCAGCACCATTTGTTAAAGAGGCTGTCTTTTTTCCATTGGATGTTCTCTCCTGCTTTGTCAAAGATGAGTTGGCCATACGTTTGTGGGTCTAGTTCTGGGGTTTCTATTCTATTCCATTGGTCTATGTGTCTGTTTTTGTGCCAATACCATGCTGTCTTGATGATGACAGCTTTTTAGTAGAGGCTAAAGTCTGGGATTGTGATGCTTCCTGCTTTGGTCTTCTTCTTCAAAATTCCTTTGGCTATTCGGGGCCTTTTGTGGTTCCATATGAATTTTAGGATTGCTTGTTCTAGTTTCGAGAAGAATGCTGGTACAATTTTGATTGGGATTGCATTGAATGTGTAGATAGCTTTGGGTAGTATTGACATTTTGACAATATTTATTCTTCCAATCCATGAGCAGGGGATGTCTTTCCATTTCTTTATATCTTCTTCAATTACCTTCATAAGCTTTATACAGTTTTCAGCATACAGATCTTTTACATCTTTGGTTAGATTTATTCCTAGGCATTTTATGCTTCTTGGTGCAATTGTGAATGGGATCAGTTTCTTTATTTGTCTTTCTGTTGCTTCATTGTTAGTGTATAAGAATGCAACTGATTTCTGTACATTGATTTTGTATCCTGCAACTTTGCTGAATTCCTGTATCAGTTCTAGCAGACTTTTGGTGGAGTCTGTCGGATTTTCCATGTATAATATCATGTCATCTGCAAAAAGTGAAAGCTTGACTTCATCTTTGCCACTTTTGATGCCTTTGATTTCCTTTTGTTGTCTGATTGCTGATGCTAGAACTTCCAGCACTATGTTAAACAACAGCGGTGAGAGTGGGCATCCCTGTCGTGTTCCTGATCTCAGGGAAAAAGCTCTCAGTTTTTCCCCATTGAGGATGATGTTAGCTGTGGGCTTTTCATAAATGGCTTTTATGATCTTTAAGTATGTTCCTTCTATCCCGACTTTCTCAAGGGTTTTTATTAAGAAAGGGTGCTGGATTTTGTCAAAGGCCTTTTCTGCATCGATTGACAGGATCATACGGTTCTTCTCTCTTTTTTTGTTAATGTGATGGATCACGTTGATTGATTTGCGAATGTTGAACCAGCCCTGCATCCCAGGAATGAATCCCACTTGATCATGGTGAATAATTCTTTTTATATGCTGTTGAATTCGATTTGCTAGTATCTTATTGAGAATTTTTGCATCCATATTCATCAGGGATATTGGCCTGTAGTTCTCTTTTTTTACTGGGTCTCTGTCTGGTTTAGGAATCAAAGTAATACTGGCTTCATTGAATGAGTCTGGAAGTTTTCCTTCCCTTTCTATTTCTTGGAATAGCGTGAGAAGGATAGGTATTATCTCTGCTTTAAACGTCTGGTAGAACTCCCCTGGGAAGCCATCTGGTCCTGGACTCTTATTTGTTGGGAGATTTTGATAACTGATTCAATTTCTTCGCTGGTTATGGGTCTGTTCAAGCTTTCTATTTCCTCTGATTGAGTTTTGGAAGAGTGTGTGTGTTCAGGAATTTGTCCATTTCTTCCAGGTTGTCCAATTTGTTGGCATATAAGTTTTCATAGTATTCCCTGATAATTGTTTGTATCTCTGAGGGATTGGTTGTAATAATTCCATTTTCATTCATGATTTTATCTATTTGGGTCATCTCCCTTTTCTTTTTGAGAAGCCTGGCTAGAGGTTTGTCAATTTTGTTTATTTTTTCAAAAAACCAACTCTTGGTTTCGTTGATCTGCTCTACAGTTTTTTTAGTTTCTATATTGTTTATTTCTGCTCTGATCTTTATTATTTCTCTTCTTCTGCTGGGCTTAGGCTGCCTTTGCTGTTCTGCTTCTAGTTCCTTTAGGTGTGCTGTTAGATTTTGTATTTGGGATTTTTCTTGTTTCTTGAGATAGGCCTGGATGGCAATGTATTTTCCTCTCAGGACTGCCTTTGCTGCGTCCCAAAGCGTTTGGATTGTTGTATTTTCATTTTCGTTTCCATATATTTTTAAATTTCTTCTCTAATTGCCTGGTTGACCCACTCATTCGTTAGTAGGGTGTTCTTTAACCTCCATGCTTTTGGAAGTTTTCCAGACTTTTTCCTGTGGTTGATTTCAAGCTTCATAGCATTGTGATCTGAAA
The DNA here is from genome assembly GCF_022837055.1 of Prionailurus viverrinus. Classification (NCBI taxonomy): domain Eukaryota; kingdom Metazoa; phylum Chordata; class Mammalia; order Carnivora; family Felidae; genus Prionailurus; species Prionailurus viverrinus. The sequence continues at coordinate 77,254,546 of NC_062565.1, forward strand.
GTATGCATGGTATAATTTCAATTCTTGTAAACTTATGAAGGGCTGTTTTGTGACCCAGTATATGATCTATCTTGGAGAATGTTCCATGTGCACTGGAGAAGAAAGTATATTCTGTTGCTTTGGGATGCAGAGTTCTAAATATATCTGTCAAGTCCATCTGATCCAATGTCTCATTCAGGGCCCTTGTTTCTTTATTGACCGTGTGTCTAGATGATCTATCCATTTCTGTAAGTGGGGTGTTAAAGTCCCCTGCAATTACCACATTCTTATCAATAAGGTTGCTTATGTTTGTGAGTAATTGTTTTATATGTTTGGGGGCTCCGGTATTCGGCACATAAACATTTATAATTGCTAGCTCTTCCTGATGGATAGACCCTGTAATTATTATATAATGCCCTTCTTCATCTCTTGTTACAACCTTTTATTTAAAGTCTAGTTTGTCTGATATAAGTATGGCTACTCCAGCTTTCTTTTGGCTTCCAGTAGCATGATAAATAGTTCTCCATCCCCTTACTCTCGATCTAAAGGTGTCCTCAGGTCCAAAATGAGTCTCTTATAGACAGCAAATAGATGGGTCTTGTGTTTTTATCCATTCTGATACCCTATGTCTTTTGGTTGGCGCATTTAATCCATTTACATTCAGTGTTATTATAGAAAGATATGGGTTTAGAGTCATTGTGATGTCTGTATGTTTTATGCTTGTAGTGATGTCTCTGGTACTTTGTCTCACAGGATCCCCCTTAGGATCTCTTGTAGGGCTGGTTTAGTGGTGACGAATTCCTTCAGTTTTTGTTTGTTTGGGAAGACCTTTATCTCTCCTTCTATTCTAAATTTAAAAAAAAATTTTTTTTTCAACGTTTATTTATTTTTGGGACAGAGAGAGACAGAGCATGAACGGGGAGGGGCAGAAAGAGAGGGAGACACAGAATCGGAAACAGGCTCCAGGCTCTGAGCCATCAGCCCAGAGCCTGACGCGGGGCTCGAACTCACGGACCGCGAGATCGTGACCTGGCTGAAGTCGGACGCTTAACCGACTGCGCCACCCAGGCGCCCCTCTCCTTCTATTCTAAATGACAGACTTGCTGGATAAAGGATTCTCGGCTGCATATTTTTCCTGTTTAGCACACTCAAAATATCGTGCCAATTCTTTCTGGCCTGCCAAGTTTCAAAAGAGAGATCAGTCACGAGTCTTATATGTCTCCCTTTATATGTGAGGGCACGTTTATCCCTTGCTGCTTTCAGAATTTTCTCTTTATCCTTGTATTTTGCCAGTTTCACTATGATATGGCGTACAGAAGATCGATTCAAGTTACATCTGAAGGGAGTTCTCTGTGCCTCTTGGATTTCAATGCCTTTTTCCTTCCCCAGTTCAGGGAAGTTCTCAGCTATAATTTCTTCAAGTACCCCTTCAGCACCTTTCCCTCTCTCTTCCTCCTCTGGGATGCCAATTATGCGTATATTATTTTAGTGTATCACTTAATTCTCTAATTTTCCCCTCATATCCTGGATTTTTTTTTATCTCTCTTTCTCTCAGCTTCCTCTTTTTCCATAACTTTATCTTCTAGTTCACCTATTCTCTCCTCTGCCTCTTCAATCCGAGCTGTCGTTGTTTCCATTTTGTTTTGCATTTCGTTTAAAGCGCTTTTCAGCTCCTCGTGACTGTTCCTTAGTCCCTTGATCTCTGTAGCAAGAGATTCTCTGCTGTCCTGTATACTGTTTTCAAGCCCAGCGATTAATTTTATGACTATTATTCTAAATTCACTTTCTGTTATATTATTTAAATCCTTTTTGATCAGTTCATTAGCTGTTGTTATTTCCTGGAGATTCTTCTGAGGGGAATTCTTCCGTTTGGTCATTTTGGATAGTCCCTGGCATGGTGAGGACCTGCAGGGCACTTCCCCTGTGCTGTGGTGTATAACTCGAGTTGGTGGGCGGGGCCACAGTCAGTCCTGATGTCTGCCCCCAGCCCACCGCTGGGGTGACAGCCAGACTGGTGTGTGCCTTCTCTTCCCCTCTCCTAGGGGTGGGATTCACTGTGGGGTGGCGTGGCCTGTCTGGGCTACTTGCACATTGCCAGGCTTGTGGTGGTGGGGATCTGGCGTATTAGCTGGGGTGGGTAGGCAAGGTGCTCGGGGGCAGGAGGGGCAGGCTTAGCTCGCTTCTCCTTAGCTGATCCACTTCAGGAGGGGCCCTGTGGCAGCAGGAGGGAGTCAGATCTGCTGCCGGAGGTTTGGCTCCGCAGAAGCACAGAGTTGGGTGTTTGTGAGGAGCGAGCAAGTTCCCTGGCAGGAACTGGTTCCCTTTGGGATTTTGGCTGGGGGATGGGCAGGGGAGATGGCGCTGGCGAGCGCCTTTGTTCCCCACCAAACTGAGCTCTGTCTTCCGGGGGCTCAGCAGCTCTCCCTCCCTTTGTCCTCCAGCCTTCCCGCTTTCTGAGCAGAGCTGTTAACTTATGACCTCCCAGACGCTAAGTCACGCTTGCTGTCGGAACACACTCCGTCTGTCTGGCCCCTCCACTTTTGCAAGCCAGACTCAGGGGCTCTGCTTGGCTGGTGAGCCGCCCCTCCGCCCCGGCTCCTTCCCTCCAGTCCGTGGAGCACGCACCGCCTCGCCGCCCTTCCTACCCTCTTCCGTGGGCCTCTCGTCTGCGCTTGGGAGACTCCGTTCTGCTAATCCTCTGGCAGTTTTCTGGGTTATTTAGGCAGGTGTAGGTGGAATCTAAGTGATCAGCAGGGCGCGCGGTGAGCCCAGCGTCCTCCTACGCCGCCATCTTCTTCCCTCGTCTATAGTTTAGAGTCCGTTTTGTTGTTTGCCTCTCTCTCCACCCCCATCATGTTAATTTGTTTTGTTTCTTAAATTTAACATATGAATGAAATCATATGGTATTTGTCTTTCTCTGATTTATTTTGCTTAGCATATAATACATTTTAGCTCCATCCACATCATTGTAAATGGCAAGATTTCATTGTTTTCGCTGGCATATATATATATACACACACACACATATATATGTATATATACACATATATACACATATATATACACATATGTACATATATACATATATATGTATATATATACACACACATATATATGCCACATCTTTTTTATCCATTCAATAGTCAATTGACATTTGGCCTCTTTCCATAGTGTGGTTCTCGTTGATAATGCTGCTGTAAACAGTGAAATGCATGTATCCCTTTGAATCAGTGTATTTGTATCTACTACTTTGGATAAATACCTAGTAGTGCAACTGCTGTGTTGTAGGATAGTTCTATTTTCAACTTTTTGAGAAGCCTCTGTACTGTTTTCCAGAGTGGCTGCACCAGTTTGCATTCCCACCAACACTGTAAGAGTATTCCTATTTATCTGCATCCTTGCCAACCTTTATTGTTTCCTGTGTTGTTAATTTTAGACATTCTGACAGGTGTGAGGTGGTGTCATTGTAGTTTTGATTTGTAGTTTCCTGATAATGACTGTTGTTGAGAATCTTTTCATGTGTCTGTTAGCCATCTGGATGTCTTCTTTGGCAAATTGTCTACTCATGTCTTCTGCCCATTTTTTAACTGGGTTATTTGTTTTTTGGGTGTTTAGTTTGATAAGTTCTTTTTAGACTTTGGATGCTAACTCCTATTATAATATATGTCATTTGCAAATATCTTCTCCCATTCTGAAGGTTGTCTTTTGTTTTTGTTGATTGTTTCCTTTGTTGTACAGCAGTTTTATCTTCATGAAGTCCCAATAGTTCACGCTTTTGTTTCACTTGCCTAAGGAGATGTATCTAGTAATTGCTGCAGCTGATAGCAAAGAGGTTATTACTTGTGTTCTTCTGTTGGATTTTGATAGTTTCCTGTCTCACACTTAGGTCTTTAATTCATTTGGAATTTATTTTTGTGTATGGTGTAAGACACTGGTCCAGTTTCATTTTTCTGATGTTCAGTTTTCCCAAAAGCATTTGTTGAAGAGACTGTCTTTTTTGATATTCTTTCCTGCTTTGTAGAAAATTTAGTTGACCATATAGTTGTGGGTCCATTTCTCAGTTTCCTATTCTATTCCATTGATCTATGTATCTATTTTTGTGCCAGTAACATAATGTCTTGCTAACTACAGCTTTGTAATATAGCTTGAAGCCCAGAATTGTGATGCCTCTAGCTTTTTTTTCTTTTTCAGGATTGCTTTGGCTATTTGGGTGCCATACAAATTTTAGGATTATTCTAGCTCTGTGAAGAATGCTGGTGTCATTTTGATAGGGATTGCATTAAACGTGTAGATTGCTTTGCGTAGTAGAGACATTTTAACAATATCTGTTCTTCCAATCCATGAGCATGGAATGTTTTCCCATTTCTTTGTGTCCTCTTTAATTTCTTTTCATAAGTGTTCTATGCTTTTCAGAGGACAGATCTTTTACATCTTTGGTTAGGTTTATTCCTAGGTATCTTATGGCTTTTGGTGCAATTGTAAATGGGATCAGTTCCTTGATTACTCTTCCGGCTGCTTCGTTAATGGTGTATAGAAATACAGTCGATATCTGTACATTCATTTTTGTATCCTGCAACTTTGCTGAATTCATGTATTAGTTCTAGCAGTTTTTGGTGGAGTCTTTGGGTTTTCTACATAGAGTATCATGTTATTTGAAAATAGGGAAAGTTTGACTTTTTTTTTTCCATTTTGGATGCCTTTTATTTATTTTTGTTGTCTGCCAAGGCTATGAATTCCAGTATTATGTTAAATAACAGTGGTAAGAGTGGACACCCCTGTCTTGTTCCTGACTGTAGAAGATAAGCTCTCAGTTTTTCCCCATTGAGGCTAACGTTAGCTGTGGGTCTTTCGTATATCACCTTTATGATGTTGAGGTTGTTACATCTATCTTACTTTGTTGAGGACTTTCATCAAGAATAGATGCTGTATTTTGTCAAATGCTTTTTCTGCATCTATTGAGAGGATCAGATGTTTATCCTTTCATTTATTGATGTGGTATATCACATTGATTGATTTGCAAATAGCAAACCAGCTCTGCAGCCCAGGAATAAATCCCACTTGATCATGGTTTAATGTAGTGTTGGATTTGAGGCTAGTATATCTTGTTGAGAATTTTGCATCCATGTTTATCAGGGATACTGGCTTGTAATTCTCTTTTTTAGTGGTGTCTTTGTCTAGTTTTGGAATCAAGGTAATGCTGGCTTCATAGAATGAGTTTGGAAGTTTTCCTTCCATTTTTATCTTTTAGAACAGTTTGAGAAGAATAGTATTAACTCCCCTTTAATTTTTTTTTTTTTTTACATTTCATTTATTTATTTATTAAAAAAATTTTTTTTTCAACGTTTATTTATTTTTGGGACAGAGAGAGACAGAGCATGAACGGGGGAGGGGCAGAGAGAGAGGGAGACACAGAATCGGAAACAGGCTCCAGGCTCTGAGCCATCAGCCCAGAGCCTGACATGGGGCTTGAACTCACGGACCGCGAGCTCGAGACCTGGCTGAAGTCGGACGCTTAACCGACTGCGCCACCCAGGCGCCCCATACATTTCATTTATTTTTGATAGAGACAGAGCACAATTGGGGTAGGGGGACACAGAATCCGAAGCAGGCTCCAGGCTCTGAGCTGTCAGCACAGAGCCTGACGCGGGGCTCAACCTCAGAAACCACAAGATCACGACCTGAGCCGAAGTCAGACGCTTAACCGACTGAGCCACCCAGGCACCCTTAACTCCCTTTTAACTGTCTGGTAGAATTTCCCTGGGAAGCCATCTGGCCTGGACTTTCGTTTGTTGGGAGATTTTTGATTACTGACTCAAGTTCTTTATTGGTTATGGTTCTGTTCAAATTTTCTATTTTTTCCTGTATGAGTTTTGGCATTTTGTGTATTTCTAAGAATTTATCCATTTATTCCATATTGCCCAGTTTGTTGGCATATAATTTTTCATAATATTCTTTTATAATTGTTTGTATTTCTGTGGTGTTGGTTGTGATCTCTCTTCATTCATTCATGATTTTATTCATGTGGGTCCTTTCTCTTTCCCTTTGATTAGTCTGGCTAGGGATTTATCAATTTTATTAAGTCTTTCAATGAACAAACTCTTAGTTTTGTTGATCTGTTCTGCTGGTTTTCTATCTGTTTGTTTCTATAGCATTTATTTCTGTTCTAATATTTATTATTTCCCTTTTGTCCTGCCTTTAGGCTTTATTTGCTGTTCCTTTTCTAGCTCCTCTAGGTGTAAAGTTAGGTAGTGTATTGGAGACTTTTCTTGCTTCTTGAGGGAAGCTTGTGTTGTATATACTCCCTCTGAGGACTGCCTTTGCTGTATCCCTAAAGTTTTAGACTGTCATGTTTTCATTGTACTTTTTTTATTTCTTCTTTAATTTCCTGCCCATTCATTCTTTAGTAGGATGTTCCTTAACCTCCATGAATTTGTGGTCTTTCCAAATTTTTTCTTGTGGTTGATTTCAAGTTTCATAGCATTGTGGTCTGAAAATCTGCATTGTATGATACTGATAGTTTTGAACTTGTTAAGGCCTGATTTGTGACCCATTGTTTGATCTATTCTGGAGAATGCTCCATGTATACTTGAAAATAATGTGTATTCTGTTGCTTTAGAATGAAATGTTCTGTGTAGATATTTTAAGTATATCTGGTCCAGTGTGTTATTCAAAGCCATTTTTTCCTTGTTGATTTTTGGCTTAGTTGATCTGGCCATTGGTGTAAGTTGGGTGTTAAAGTCCCCTACTGTTATTGCATTATTATCAATAGTTTCTTTATGTTTGTGATTAATTGGTTTTATATATCTGGGTGCTCCCAAGTTGGAGGCATAAATATGTACAATTGTTAGATATTCTTGGTGGATAGACTCCTTAATTGGGATATAGTGGCCTTCTTCATCTTTTCTTATAGTCTTTGTTTTATGTGTGTTTTTTTTAAGTTTATATATTTATTTTTGAGAGAGAGAGAGAGTGAGAGCACATAAATGGGGTTGGGGGTGCGGAGAGAGAGACAAAGAGAGGGAGAGAGAAACCCAATCAGTGCAGAGACCAAAGCAGGGCTTGAACCCATGGTCTGTGAGATCATGACCTGAGCTGAAGTCAGATGCTTAACCAACTGAACCATCCAGGTGCCCCTACAGTCTTTGTTTTAAAATCTAGTTTGTCTGATAAGAATATGGCTACTCTTTCTTTCAACATCCATTAGCATGATAGATGGTTCTCTATTCCCTCACTTTCAATCGCAGGTGTCTTTAGGTCTAAAATGAGGGTCTTATAGGCAGCATATAGATGGGTCTTTTTTTTTAAAATCCATTCTGAGATCCTGTGTCTTTTGATGGGAGCATTTAGTCCATTTACATTCAGAGTGATTTTTGATAGATATGAATTTAGTGCCATTGTGTTACCTGTAAACTTGGTTGGTGTGTTTGTGATGTTCTCTGTTCCTTTCTAGTCATTGTTGCTTTTGGTCTTTCTTTCCCATTCAAAGAGTCATCTTTAATATTTCTTGCAGGGCTGTTTTAGTGGTCACAAACACCTTTTTGTCTGGGGAACTATCTCTCCTATTCTGAATGACAGCTGTTCTGGATAAAGGATTGTTGGCTGCATTTTTTTTTTTCATTCAGCATGTTGACTATATCATGCCACTCCCTTCTGGCCCACCAAGTTTCTGTGGGCAAGTATGCTGCAAACCTGATTCTGTTTTCCTTTATAGGTTAGGGATTTTTTTCCCTTGCTGTTTTCAGAATTCTTTCTTTGTTTGTGTATTTTGTAAATTTTACTATATAGATTGGTGTTGGCTGGCTTTTGTTAATTTTGATGGGCATTCTCTGTGCCTTTTGGATTTTGAAGTCTGTTTCGTTCCCCGGATTAGGGAAGTTTTCAGCTGTAGTTTGCTTAAATAAACCTTCTGTCCCCCCTTTCCCTCTCTTCCTCTGGGAATCCTATGATACAAATGTTATGCTTTATGGAATTACTGAATTCCTAAGTCTACATTTGTAATCCAAAACTTTTCTTTCCCTCTTCTTTTCACTTCATTTTTTCCCATAATTCTATCTTCTATATCACTGATTCTTTCCACTGCTTTATCCATCCTTGTCAGTGCATCCAGTCAGTTTTGTATCTTGATTATAGCATTTCTTATTTCAGCCTGAGTAGTTTTCAGTTCTCTTATCTCTGCAGTAAGGGGTGCTCTAGTGCCTTCTATTCTTTTTTTTTTTAATTTTTAATTTTTTAAAATTTACATCGAAATTAGTTAGCATATAGTACAACAATGATTTCAGGAGTAGACTCCTTACCCATTTAGCCCATCCCCCCTCCCACAACCCTTCCAGTAACCCTTAGTTTGTTCTCTATTTATGAGTCTCGTCTGTTTTGTCCCCCTCCCTGTTTTTATATTATTTTTGTTTCCCTTCCTTTATGTTCATCCATTTTGTGTCTTAAAGTCCTCATATGAGTGAAGTCATATCATTTTTTTCTGGCTGACTAATTTCACTAAGCATAATACCCTCCAGTTCCATGCACGTAGTTGCAAATGGCAAGATTTCATTCTTTTTGACTGCCAAAGAATACTCCATTGCATATATATACCACATCTTCCTTATCCATTAATCCATCGATGGACATTTGGGCTCTTTCCATACTTTAGCTATTGTTGATAGTGCTGCTATAAACATGGGGGTGCATGTTTGTACATGCACCTGTATCGAACTGCACACCTCTATCCCATAGACAAATAACTAGTAGTGCAATTGCTGGGTCGTAGGGTAGTTCTATTTTTAGTTTTTTGAGGAACCTCCATACTGTTTCCAGAGTGGCTGCACCAGCTTGTATTCCACCAACAATGCAAAAGAGATCCTTTCTCCTCATCCCCGCCAGTATCTGTTGTCGCCTGAGTTGTTAATGTTAGCCATTCTGACAGGTGCAAAGTGGTATCTCATTGTGGTTTTGATTTCTGTTTCCCTGATGATGAGTTTCCCTGATGATTTCTGTTTCCCTGATGATGTTGAGCATTTTTTCATGTGTCAGTTGGCCATCTGGATGTTTTCTTTGGAGAAGTGTCTATTCATGTCTTTTGCCCCTTTCTTCACTGATCATTTGTTTTTTTTTGGTGTTGAGTTTGATAAGTTCCTTATAGATTTTGGATACTAACCCTTTGTCTGATATGTAATTTGAAAATATCTTCTCCCATTCTGTCGGTTGCCTTTTAGTTTTGCTGATTGTTTCCTTCACTGTGCAGAAGCTTTTTAGTTTGGTGAGGTCCCAGTAATTCATTTTTGTTTTTTGTTTCCCTTGCCTCTTGAGTAAGAAGTTGCTGCAGTCAAGATAAAAGAGGTTTTTGCCTGATTTTTCCTCGAGGATTTTGATGACTTCCTGTCTTACATCGAGGCCTTTCATCCATTTTGAGTTTATTTTTGTGTATGGTGTAAGAAAGTGGTCCAGGATCATTCTTCTGCATGTCGCTGTCCAGTTTTCCCAGCACCACTTGCTGAAGAGACTGTCTTTATTCCATTGGATATTCTTTCCTGCTTTGTCAAAGATTAGTTGGCCATACATTTGTGGGTCCATTTCTGGCCTCTCTATTCTGTTCCATTGATCTGAGTGTCTGTTCTTGTGTCAGTACCATACAGTCTTGAAGATTACAGCTTTGTAGTATAGCTTGAAGTCTGGGATTGTGATGACTCCTGCTTCGGTTTTCTTTTTCAAGATCGCTTTGGCTATTTGGGGTCTTTTCTGGTTCCAAACAAATTTTAGGATTATGTGTTCTAGCTCTGTGAAGAATGCTGGTGTTATTTTGATAGGGATTGCATTAAATATGTAGATTGCTTTAGGTAGTATTGACATTTTAACAATATTTGTTCTTCCTATCGAGGAGCATGGAATCTTTTTCCATTTTTTTGTGTCTTCTTCAATTTCATTCATCAGCTTTCTATAGTTTTCAGTGTATAGATTTTCACCTCTTTGGTTAGATTTATTCCTAGGTATTTTATGGTTTTTGGTGCAATTGTAAATGGGATTGATTCCTTGATTTCTCTTTCTGTTGCTTCATTGTTCGTGTATAGAAATGCAACTGATTTCTGTGCATTGATTTTATATCCTGCAACTTTGCTGAATTCATGAATCAATTCTAGCAGTTTTTTGGTGGAATCTTTTGGGTTTTCCATATAGAGTATCATGTTATCTACAAAGAGTGAAAGTTTGACCTCGTCCTGGCTGATTTGGATGCCTTTTATTTCTTTGTGTTGTCTGATTGCAGAGGCTAGGACTTCCAATACTACGTTGAATAACAGTGGTGAGAGTGGACATCCCTGCCTTGTTCCTGACCTAAGGGGGAAAGCTGTCAGTTTTCCCCATTGAGGATGATATTAGCATTGGGTCGCTCATATATGGCTTTTATCAGCTTATGGTATGATCCTTCTATCTCTACTTTCTTGAGGGTTTGTATCAAGAAAGGATGCTGTATTTTGTCAAATGCTTTCTCTGCATCTGTTGAGAGGATCATATGGTTCTTGTTCTTTCTTTTAATGATGTGATGAATCATGTTAATTGTTTTATGGATATTGGACCAGCCCTGCATCCCAGGTATAAATCCCACTTGGTCGTGATGAATAATTTTTTTAATGTATTGTTGGAGCCGTTTGGCTAGTAACTTGTTGAGGATTTTTGCATCCATGTTCATCAGGGAAATTGGTCTATAGTTCTCGTTTTTAGTGGGGTCTCTGGCTGGTTTTGGAATCAAGGTAATGCTGCTTCATAGAAAGAGTTTGGAAGTTTTCGTTCCATTTCTATTTTTTGGAAAGTTTGAAGAGAATAGGGGTTAAATCTTCCTTAAATGTTTGGTAGAATTCGCCTGGAAAGTGATCTGGCCCTGGACTCTTGCTTTTTGGCAGATTTTTGATTACTAATTCGATTTCCTTACTGGTTATTGGTCTGTTCAAATTTTCTATTTCTTCCTGTTTCAGTTTTGGTAGTGTATATGTTTCTAGGAATTTGTCCATTTCTTCCAGATTGCCCATTTTATTGGCATATAATTGCTCATAATATTCTCATATTATGGTTTTTATTTCTGCTGTGTTGGTTGTGATTTCTCCTCTTTCATTCTTGATTTTATTTATTTGGGTCCTTTCCTTTTTTCATCAAACTGGCTAGTGGTTTATCAATTTTGTTAATTCTTCCAAAGAACCAGCTTCTGGTTTCATTGATCTGTTCTACTGTTTTTTTGGTTTCGATAGCATTAATTTGTGCTCTAATCTTTATTATTTCCTGTCTTCTGCTGGTTTGGGTTTTTTTTCTTTTTCTTTTTTTTTTTCTTTTTGCTGTTCTTTTTCCAGCTCCTTAAGGTGTAAGGTTAGGTTGTGTATCTGAGATCTTTCTTCCTTCTTTAGGAAGGTCTGGATTGCTATATACTTTCCTCTTATGACCACCTTTGCTGCGTCCCAGAGGTTTTGGGTTGTGGTGTTATCATTTTCATTGACTTCCATACACTTCTTAATTTCCTCTTTAACTGCTGGGTTCGCCCATTCATTCTTTAGTAGGATGTGCTTCAGTCTCCAAGTACTTGTTACTTTTCCAAATTTTTTCTTGTGGTTGATTTTGAGTTTCAAAGCGATGTGGTCTGAAAATATGCACAGTATGATCTCGATCTTTTTGTACTTACTTAGGGCTGATTTGTGTCCCAGTATATGGTCTATTCTGGAGAACATTCCATGTGCACTGGAGAAGAATGTATATTCTGCTGCTTAAGATGAAATGTTCTGAATATAGCTGGTAAGTCCATCTGCTCCAGTGTGCCATTCAAAGCCATTGTTTCCTTGTTGATTTTTTGATTAGATGACCTTTCCATTGCTGTGAGTGGGGTGTTGAAGTCTCGTGCTATTACGGTATTACTATGGATGAGTTTCTTTATGTTTGTGATTAATTGATTTATATATTTGGGTGCTTGCACATTTGGCGCATAAATGTTTACAAGTGTTAGGTCTTCTTGGTCTATAGACCCCTTGATTATGATATAATGCCCTTCTGCATCTCTTGTTACAGTCTTTATATTAAAGTCTAGATCGTCTGATATAAGTATGCGTACTCAGGCTTTCTTTTGTTGACCATTAGCATGATAGATGATTTTCCATCCCCTTATTTTCAATCTGAAGGTGTCTTTAGGTCTAAAGTGGGTCTCTTGTAAACAGCATATAGATGGGTCTTGTTTTCTTATCCATTCTGTTACCCTGTGTGTTTTGATTGGAGCATTGAGTCCTTTGACGTTTAGAGTGAGTCCTGAAAGATATGAATTTATTGCCATTATGTGGCTTGTAGAGTTGGAGTTTCTGGTGGTGTTCTCCGGTCCTTTGTAATCTTTTATTGTTTTTTGTACTTATTTATTTATATATATATATGTATTTTCATCTTTTCTCCCCTCAGAAAGTCCCCCTTAAAATTTCTTGCAGGGCTGGTTTAGTGGTTACAAACTCCTTTAATTTTTGTTTGTCTGGGAAACTTTTGATGTCTCTTTCTATTTTGAATGACAGCTTTGCTGGATAAAGAATTCTTGGCTGCATATTTTTCTGATACAGCATACTGAATATATCTTGTCTCTCCTTTCTGGCCTGCCAAGTTTCTGTGGGTAGGTCTGCTGCAAACCTGATCTGTCTTCCCTTGTAGGTTAGGGGCTTTTTTTTTTTCCCTTGCTTCCTTCATGATATTCTCCTTGCCTGAGTATTTTGTGAATTTGACTATGATATGCCTTGTTGATGGTCGGTTTTTGTTGAATGTAATGGGGGTCCTCTGTGCTTTTGGATTTTGATGTCTGTGTCTTTCCCCGGGTTAGAAAAATTTTCCACTTAGATTTGCTCACATAACCCTCCTACCTCTATTTCTCTCTCTTCCTGTTCTGGGACCCCTATGATTCTGGTGTTGTTCCTTTTTAATGAGTCACTGATTTCTCTAATTCTTAAAATCGTGCTCTTTTGCTTTAATCTCCCTCTTTTTTTCTGCTTCATTATTCTCCATACGTTTGTCCTCTAATCACTGATTCTCTGTTCTGCTTCATCCATCTTTGTCGCCGTGGCATCCATCCGTGATTGCAGCTCAGTTATAGCATTTTTTATTTCATCCTGACTAGTTTTTACTTCTTTTATCTCTGCAGAAAGGGATTCTAACCTATTTTTGACTCCAGCTAGTATTCTTATTATTGTGATTCTAAATTCTGGTTCAGACATCTTGCTTGTATCTGTGTTGGCTACACCCCTGGCTGTTGTTTCTTCATGCGCTTTCTTTTGGGGGTGAATTTCTTCGTTTTGTCATTTTGAAGGGAGAAAAGGAATTAATGAGGTAGAAAAATTGAAATTAAAAAAATTGAATTTAAAAAATGTTAAAATTTAAAAATTAAACACACACACACACACACACACACACACACACACACACACAATCGAAATAATGATGCTAGATCCTGGGTGTGTTTTGGTCTGTGTGTTGAAAGTGGTTTGAAATTTTAGAGAAAAAAGTGGGGGGGGGGTAAGAAATTGTTTGAAAATTTGAAAAAGTGAATACACTGTAGTAGACTAAAATAAAATGATGGAAGTAAAATAGAATGGAAAAATTTACATAAAAATAAAAAATATAGGGGTGCCTGGGTGGCTCAGTCAGTTAAGAGGCCAATTCGACTCAGGTCATGATTTTGCAGTCCGTGAGTTCGAGCCGTGCGTTTGGCTCTGTGTTGATAGCTCAGAGCCTGGAGCCTGTTTCAGATTCTGACCCTCTCTCTGACCCTCCCCCATTCATGCTCTATCTTTCTCTGTCTCGAAATAAATAAACGTTAAATTTTTTTTTAATGTAAAAAACATAGTAAAAAAATTAAAGAAAAAATATTTTTAGTAGAAATTGAAAATATAAATGAATTTTTTCTTCTGTATTCAAGAAAAAGAAAAGATACAAAAATGAGACAAAAGAGAAAAAGGAAATTGAGTATTTGAAAAAGTGAATACACTGAATTATAGTAAAATTAAATGATGGAAGTAAAATAGAATTTGAAAAAATTTACACGAAAGTAAAAAATATAGGAAAAAATATTAAAATTTTTTTAAGAAAAATGAATTTGTTCTTTTTTTGTATTCAAGATAAAGAAAAGAAGTGAAAAAGGAAAAACAAAAAGAAAATTGAATAGATGGACCTGGACCTGCTAACAGATTGAAATAGGACTGAAATTACTTCATTTTCCCCTAGAAGTAAGACTATGAAGCGCTTTATAGTCCATAAACTAAGCAGGTGGGGAGACTTGTGTTTTTGAAGAGTGAGACTGGCCCAGTTGGGCGGGGCTTAGTGTAATGGCTCTGTTCTCCACTAGATGGCACTGCTAGCCTACTGGGGTGGAGTGTTGTGGCACTCATAGGTGCCTATGTGCATGCGTGGGAGTGGTGAAAAAGCCTCACCCAGTTACCTAGTCTCTAGTATCGGAACTCTGTTCTCCCCGATCAGCAATTGTGCACCCATCCTCTGTCTTCAGCTCTCGTCCACTCCCTGCTTTTTCACTGTCCATGACCAAACCCCAGGCAGTACCTTTCTTCCTAGGTTTGTCTCAGATGAGGCTCTTTTCCCCAGTCCCTTATGTCTGAAGGACTATGGCTTTGACTTGTTCTGCCCCTCTATGGGAGGGTCTCACTGAGCAATGGCCAAATGTCGGCTGCAACCAGGAACACTTGCTGGACCCTGCTGTTGCCTGTGCCCTGAGACTGTGGCCAGGTGCCAGCCTGCCCTGGAAAAAATTTGCGAGATAGTGTAGCAGCAGCGTTTCAGGGATTATGGAAAATCACAACACACATCTGGCACCGGGCCTCACCCTTAATGACCTTGTTGCAGCACCAGCAAATCTGGCCATTCTCTGGGGTCTGCTGGGACCAGGTGGCTTCAACAGTCTCTACCAAATGTCCTTCTAGCAGTGGAACCGCTTTTCCCCATGGGGCCTGAGAACCTCCCGGACCCCACTCACTTCCTGGGGATTTGCCCTTCCCACCAGAGCACTGCCAGGTATTGAGCTGCGGAGTTGCAGACTTTGCTCTTCCCTTGTTTACAGTCTTAATTGAATTTAAACCCTCTCCTTTCTCCTTTCTCCCTTTTTAGTTTAGTCCCTGCAGCTGTTTTCAATTTTCCACTTTCTGTCTAGCTGCTTTTGGGGAGGAGTGCTTTTCCTGTATTCTTCCCCCAGTCTCTATCCTCTGTCCACCCACAAAAGCGGCTCCCTGCCCGCTGCAGCTTCTTTCTCCCCATGTTCACGTCTCCGCGCCGTGTACCTGCTGAATTCTGTGGTTGAGGTTGTGCAGATTGTTGTGTTAATCCTCAAATCAGTTTTCTAGGTGTGCAGGATGGTTTACTGTTGGTCTGGCTGTATTTCATGGATGGGAGACACACAAAAAACTTCTATGCTATTTCCCCATCTTGGCTACTCCCCTAGTGCCTTCTATTCTTTTCGCAAACCTAGCTAGTATCCTATGATTGTTCTTTTAAATTCTGTTTCAGACATATTATTTATATCTGTTTTGAATAAATTCCTAGCCATCACCTTTTTTTGTTCTTTCTTTTGGGCTGAATTCCTTGTGTGTGTGTTAGGAAAGCCTGTTATAGTTCTCGCTCCTGAGAGTAATGGCTAGCTTAAGGAGTGGTCCTATACTGTCTATGGCCTAGTGCTTCAGGAAGTCTTTCAGAGTGTGCACTCTGCTGTTATGTTTTGGCTGCTCTTTCCCTTAGGTCAGTCCTCTGCAGAATTTCTCCTTGCCAGCAGTGGGTAGTGTTTGGATCTTATCCTGTGTTTGGCATTTTAACTAGGTGTGCTTTGGTCTGCTTGTGAAAATAAGCCTGATTCTATTGTCACTAGAGCTGAAGCTTTGCCACACTCTATGATCAGTAGACTTGGTGCATGCCAGGGCTTTGTGCTGGTCTTCTGGGAGATGGGCCTGTTGTGCTGGTTCTCAAGCTGACTTGCCCTGGTAAAGATGCACTAGCAGTGCACAGGGGGCGGGGCTTGGTGTAAGTGGCTTCAGTCTGGGAGCTCTGTGTTGCTCATTGAGGTCTGTAAGTGCCCAGGGGCAGGGAGATAATGGCATTGCCCAGAACTCTTGATCCCAAAATGGGGAGTTCGTACCTGCCACTGTTTAGCTGTGTTACAAAATTCCATATTTTAGGGACCTGGCACATGTGGACCCAAGCTGATCCTTTAGGGGAGTGTCTCACCATGCTGCAGCTGGTCCTGGTTTGTCCCAGAAAAGCAGTTGCACAATTCTACAGGCGCTCAAAGTTTATGGTAAAGCAGAGCAAAAAGCCAACAACAAGGTTTGTTGCCCTCAGCAGGTGTCTCTGTTCTTATACTAATGAACGGGACAGCATTGATGCTGCCAGCTCTTTTTTCCCCTGGGAGGCCATACCACCTCTCCCAAGTGCACTCCAAGAAAGGGATCTGTCTCTTCCAGTGCATTCCAGGGGACCCTCAAACAGTGCTGTCTGCTCCTGGACCTCTGGCTCCTTTCCCACAGGAGCACCACTATGTTCACCAGGGTCCACTTGGTGGTGGCAGAGACTTCTAAAACTTAAGACTTTGAGCTCCACGGCTTGTAAAAACTTAGGATAATTAGCCACTCTAGTTTTCCTAGTCACTGGTTTTGGGTACATGTTTGTCTTATGTAGTCCCTTGTGTGGTGCTTTTTCTCTGTTTCTCTCTACTCTCTCTGAGATCAAGGCTCCCTCTCCTCCACAGCACCTGTGATTCTTTTCTCCCCAGAATGATGTCTCCACAACTCCTACCTTCCATGATGTGGCTTCTTTTCTTCCTCTAGTTCTGCAATTTGTTCTTTCAGCATTCAGATCTACTTCTTGGGTGTTCAAAATGATTTGATATTTATCTAGCTGTGTTTGAGGGATGAAGCAAGCATAGGGTCCTAATACTTCTCCACCATCTTAACTTCTCCTAGAATGCTCTGTTATATTTAAATATGCAGTCCTTTCTACTCATTTCTCTGAAGTCACTATCTTATTTTTATTCAGTCTTATATTTGAGTTTAGTATTAATTTCTGAAATTCCTTCATTTTTAATTCTTTTCTGAGTTTATGAGTTTTTCTAACCCTATGCTTTTCTTTCACACTTTAACATATTTAAGCTTATTTTGAAATAGTAGACCATAGTTTTCATCTGTTTTGTGTGCTTTCAACATTTATAGGCATGGTATTCTACTCCTTATCTTCCTTTTTGCTTATAGTATCTTTGTACGTATAAAATTTGGCCTTGTTTTCTGTTGTTTATTTTTATGAAAAAATAATCTACCTGACTTTCTTAAAGTAGACTGTTGCAGATGGGTTTTCTAACTTCTTTGTTCTAGAGTTTCCTTGTCTGTTATGCTAGTGAAGTGTTAAAAAATATGATGGCTTCTTTTTTGAGCTATATTGTATTCCCCTCCCCAGTTTTTACCTGAATATTCTCTTTTCTTTATCTCTACTGTCACTATACTACTCAATTTGATTCTTATCTCAGATGTTTCTCCTCATTGTGGGGCTATACTTGAGAGATCCTTTACATGATTAGCTTTGAGAGATATATGGTCAAGACTGCTTCATCCTCTTCAGACCGTAATATGGACCCCTGATGTTAGAGTGTGCAAAATCCTTCCTAGTTTTAGCTGCTATTCTTAAGTTGACCCCTTGAACTTTTCAGTGAACACCTGTTGGGTTTTTTTTTTTAATTTTCAGTTCAATCAGCTGTTTCTTGATTCTCTTTTCTTCTCTCTGTTATTGGTACTGTGCAGCTCTTGTAGTTGTTTTTTTTTTTTTTTTATGCCTACATTTTGTGTTTTGTAGCGCTACCTTTACCCTAGTTTGTTTTAAATATTGTTCCTGGGCTTTTTATATTGCTACCATAATTGCTTTATCTGTTTCTATGGTGAGATTTAGGTAGATTCCAAAACTATGTTGCTTCTGTTGCTATTTCCTAGAATCCTCTATGATTTGTATTAAAAAAAATAAGAGCTATGCTTATGTCTTCTTTTGCCCACAATTTTTATATTAGTTTGTTATTGGTTTGTCAGGGCTGCCATCACAAAGTACCACAGACTGGATGGCTTAACAACAGAAATTTATTTTCTCATTATGAGAAGTCAAAGGTCAAGGTGTTGGCAGCATTGGCATTTTCTTGAGGACTATGAAAGAAGGTTCTGTTCCAGGTGTGGATGGCTGTCTTATCCCCATGTCTATATATTATCTCCTCTCTTTTTCTGTGTCCAAATTTCTTCTTCTAAAAAGGACACCAATCATATTGGATTAGAGCCCACTCTAGACCTTATTTTAATTTAGTATCTCTTTTAAAATCTTGTCTCTAAATGCAGTCATGTTGTGAGGTACTAGAGGTTAGGGCTTCAACATACAAATTTGGGGGGACACAATTCAGCCCATGTCAACTATGTATGTTTTAACGACTTGAAAATCTGTAGCAATATCTCTGGTCAAAACTCTTTTTTTGAGCTTCAGATCATATAGTCCAATACCACTTGGACAGGTACACTTTCATACCATGTGTATGCTCTCAGTGGTTAGCACAGTTGATTGGATGAATAAGTTACCTAGTAGGCAGTTGGATATGTGGTCCTGCAATGCTTCAGACATAATATGTCCACAGTTGTGCTCATTTTATTTTCCTTAAACTTGTTATTCTTTTTGCCTTCATTATCTTGGTAAGTGGCATTAATATGGTCACTTTGTTTCTTAGTTATTATAACCAGGGTTATTATAAACTCTTCTCTCTCACATGCTATCTCTGAAGAGTTATAAAAGTCTTTAGTTTCTATTTCCTTAACATTTTTTCTCTATTCCGTTTTCTCCACCTGTGACAACTGATATCTTGATTCAGAGCCCCCTTTATATCTTACTAGAATCACCCCTTTAAATTAACATTGATTTTATTTATTTAGGAATTGGCAATACACTCACATGGTTCCAGGTTAAGAAGTTCTAGTCAAATGTCTGTTCCCACTCCTATTTCTCCACCTGGTTCACCTCTCCAGAGGTAATTAATGTTATCAGTTTCTAGTGTTTCTTTCCAGAGATATTTTATGCATATGCTGTTTTTCATGTACTGTGTGTATATTAAAATCATAAAATTCTTTTGTCTTTTTTACTTAAATGATGGCATACACTACGTGTTGTTCTACAATTTTTGTTTTTGTAATTTAATAATAACTTTTTGAGATCATTTTATATCAATACATAAAATGTTTTTTTAGCATTAAATTATTTCATGTTCTGGATGACTATTAAGCATTTAAGTGCCATAAATAACCTTGTATATAACCTTCAATGCATGTGCAAATGTAGCCATAGGATGAATTCCTCCAAGTGGAATTGGTGAGTCAAAAGGTATATAGATTTTCAATGCTGACAGATGTTGCCAAATTGCCCTTAAATTTGTCTTTTGCAATAGTTATTTTGACTGATCTCTCTGCTTTGAATTCACCCTCTTTGATGCTGCCAGAGGCAATTGCTAAAATGAAACTCTAATTATGTTACTCTGTTTCTTAAAACTCTTCAGTGACTCACAGTTACTTACCAGAAAAACACGAACTCCTTGGTTTGGAAACCATAACCCTCCTTTTTGGGTATTTGCTTATATGGTCAGGCTCACTTTTCATCATTTCTCTTGGTACATTTTACACTCTGGTTAAACTAGTTCATGTTTCTCATACAAGCTGCGCTTGTTTCCTCTGCTTGGAATACCTGATAATCCTTCAAAACTCAGTTTTGTTGCCTCCTATGAAATGGAGTAGAACACATGTTGATTCTTGGTATCACAGTGCCAGGGACATACCTCTAAGATTGCCCTATTTCACTGAAGAGTAATTACCTGTTCATATCTGTCTTTCCTAGCCTGTCAGTTAAATAGCTATAGAATTGATACCACACAAAGAAAATATAAAAGGAATATATAGAATCTAGTCAGGCAATAAGGAGATTCATTGAATCCAAGGAAATGAAGGAAATCATCTGTAGCCCCAGGTGGGTAAAGCAAACCATTTGCCCAAATGAGATGATAAAAAAAAAAAGAAGTTATGATCAAAATTGGGTAAACGTGAAATGTATAGGACACCCATGGGAAGCATAATGCCAATATGCACAGCTACCTTTCCAGTCTCCTCCCTCTCACTTTATCTCCAGTAATATCAGACTACAGTATATAATTGTTCCTTAGACTAACCATACTGTTTTTACAGGTCATGCATTCTGCTTAGAACTTCCTTACTTATTTTAGCAGCTCTTCCCTCAAAACCCAGATCACACATTAACTCCTCTGGAAAACTGTCCCTAGAACTGAATCATTTCTTCCATTCTAATACTTCTGAAACTTGAACTTCTTTTTTTCATTATTCAATCATACAATATTGTAATTCAGTTATTTGCATACCTATTGGCTTTGCCTAGCAAGACCAAGAGCTCTTTGAAGGCAGAAATATGTCATGTTCAGTACCTCCAGGGCAGTGTTTTAGACATAGTAGTTGCTCATAGTAGTCAACTGACTGTGTACTCTGTCATCTGTAGTATAATCTAGTGGCCAAAACATGGGCTCTGCAATCAGACTGCTAGTTATTTTATTTTATTTTTTTTTGGGGGGGGAAGTGAGTTTCTGATTTACTTATTATCCTAACAAAGGAACCACAGTA
Organism: Prionailurus viverrinus; assembly: GCF_022837055.1. Lineage (NCBI taxonomy): Eukaryota > Metazoa > Chordata > Mammalia > Carnivora > Felidae > Prionailurus > Prionailurus viverrinus. Next base: position 77,275,203 of record NC_062565.1, read on the forward strand.
AAATAGTAGATGCTAAATAGTTGTTGAATTAAATCAAACTTCTGGTTAAAAGTTCCCGAATTAGAAGGAAATTTTTTTTAATTTTATTTTTTAATTTACATCCAAATTAGTTAGCATATAGTGCAACAATGGTTTCAGAAGTAGATTCCTTAATGCCCCTTATCCATTTAGCCCATCCCCCCTCCCACAACCTCTCCAGTAGCCCTCTGTTTGTTCTCCATATTTATGAGTCTTTTATGTTTTGTCCCCCTCCCTGTTTCTATATTATTCTTGTTTCCCTTCCCTTATGTTCATCTGTTTTGTCTCTTAAAGTCCTCATATGAGTGAATTCATATGATATTTGTCTTTCTCTGACTAATTTCACTTAGCATAATACCCTCTAGTTCCATCCACATAGTTGCAAGTGGCAAGATTTCATTCTTTTTGATTGCCAAGTAATACTCCATTGTGTGTGTGTGTGTGTGTGTGTGTGTGTGTGTGTGTGTGTATATATATATATATATATATATATATATATATATATACACACGACATTTTAAATGGACATTTGGGCTTTTTCCATACTTTGGCTATTGTTGATAGTGCTGCTATAAACATGGGGGTGCATGTGTCCTTTCAAAACAGCATACCTGTATCCCTTGGATAAATACCTAGTAGTGCAATTACTGGGTCATAGGGCAGACTTCTAGTTATTAAAACAGGATCTATCACTTGCTAGTTGTGTGAACTTGGGGAAGCTACTGATCCTCTTCAGTGCCTCAATTTCCTTATGTCTACACTAGAGATATTAGTATTTACCTCATAGGATTGCAGTGAGAAGTGAAATAACCATGTGATTAGCATATAGTATATACTCATTTAAATATATAGCTGGCTATGTCAAATAATTTCTTTGGTCAATTTTGTTAAAAGCAGTGCCCAGATTCCAAAAGTCATACTTCAAGTCCTTGATATTAATGTCAATTCCACATTCCATGTTCTGGACTTTTTAGATGCTTCCTACCTGCCTCCCCCCACCAACCTGCTGTTGATCTCTGGCAACATTTTTTTTTTATGTTTATTTTTGAGAGAGAGAGAGGGAGAGAGAGAAAGAGAATGAACATGAGCAGGGAAGAGGCAGAGAGAGAGGAAGACACAGAATCTGAAGCAGGCTCCAGGCTCTGGACTGTCAACACAGAGCCTGGCATCGGGCTCTGACCCATGAACCGTGAGATCATGACCTGAGCTGAAGCTGGGTGCTTAACTGACTGAGCCACCCAGGGACCCCTCTGGCAACATTCTTGAGTAGATCATTACTTAGTTGGCATACAACCACTTAGGAAAGAAAGCAGTGTTAATCGAGATTGAAGAGGATTCATTAAGAACTAGTGATGGCAAATTACTCTTAATCTCACTTTTGAAGAGAGCATTATTAGACTCATATCTAAGGGTATGGATTCCAAAGTGGGTCTGAGGTAACTACTTAAGAACACACAGAAAAGAAAAATAAATAAAATATCCTAGGAGAAGAAAAATTAGGATTGAATACTCAAATTAAGGGGAGATGTTAGATAATACATGATGTATTAGTTACTAGGACTGCCATAACAAGATATCACAGATTGGGTGGCTTAAACAACAAAAATATATATATATATTTTTAACAATTCTGGAGGCTTGAGACTGGAGATCAAGGTACCAGCAGAGTTGATTTCTTCTGAGGCCTCTCTCCTTGGCTTGTATATGGTCATCTTCTCCTTATGTATTCACATGTTCTCTTACGTTTGTGTTTTAACCTCCTCTTCTTGTAAGGACACCAATCAGATTGGACTAGGATCCATCCTGATGACCTTTGAACTTAATTATCTATTGTGAGATCTTATCTTAAATACATTAATGTATTTTGTAATGGGGTACTGGGTCTTAGGACTTCAATATGTGAATTTTGGGGAGACATATTCAGTGCATAACACACAGTACTATATAGCATACAGTTCTGTCCAACTGCAAGAAGGGGACCATATGTTTGGTTCTGTAATTCCTTTTTAAAAAAATTTTTTTAGATGTTTATATATTTATTTTGAGAAAGAGGCAGAGAATGTGAGTGGAGGAGGGACAGAGAGAGAGACATAGAATCCAAAGTAGGCTCTGGACTCTGAGTTGTCAGCACAGAGCCTGACATAGGGCTCAAACCCGTGAACCATGAGGTCATGACCTAGGCCAAAGTTGGAGGCTTAATCAACTGAGCCACCCAGGTGCCCCCAGGTTCTGTAATTCCTAAAAGTGAAAAAAAAAAAAAGCTGGGGGGATAAAATCACTTACAATATCCACCATACCACCATTCATTTGAGCTAAGACCTAAATGATGACACTGATATAGAAGCTGAGAATTCCAGGAAGAGGGCCCAAAGGCCCAAAGATGGGAAAGAATTTGGCTGGAGTATTTGGCCAGGTCTGGCAAATTCAGTAAGGGATTTTAGATTTTATTCTTTTGGCATGGGAAGGCTTTGGAAAGTTTTAAGTTGGGGGTAACATGATACAATTAATGGTTTAAAAATAATAATTGGCTTCTAAAGAAAGAAGGGGTGTGTGTACAAATGGGCAAGAGTAGCAGCAGTGAGACCAGCAACAATGCTACTCAAAGGGCTAGTCCTCAAAAAGATAAAGGTGCATCCCTTCTATCACTAAGAAAGTCTTGCGATGGAAAAAAGTCTCTGCAGCAAACAGTGTTGGGAAAACTGGACAGCGACAAGCAAAAGAATGAAACTGGACCACTTTGTTACACCATACACTAAAATAAAATCAAAATGGATAAAAGACCTAAATTTATGACAGGAAAATCCTAGAGGAGAAAACAGGCAGGAACTTCTTTGACCTCAGTCACAGCAACTTCTTACTAGACACGTGTCCGGAGGCAAGGGAAATAAATGCAAAAATGAACTACTGAGACCTCCTCAAAATAAAAACCTTCTGCACAGCAAAGGAAGCAATCAACAAATTTAAAAGGTAGCCTACAGAATGGAAGAAGATATTTGCAAATGACTTATTGCATAAAGGGTTAGTATCCAAAATCTTTAAAGAACTTACCAAACTCAACACCCAAAAAACAAATAATCTAGTGAAGAAATGGGCAGAAGACATAAATAGATACTTTCCCAAAGAAGACATCCAGATGGCTGGCAGACACATGAAAAGATGCTCAACACTGCTCACCATCAGGGAAATACAAATCAAAACCACAATGAAATAACACTGCACACCTGTCAGAATGGCTAAAATGAACAACTCAGGAAACAACAGATGTTGGCAAGGATGTGGAGAAAGGGGAACACTTTTGCACTGTTGGTGGGAATGAAAATTGGTGCAGCCACTCTGGAAAACAGCATGAAGTTCCCTCAAAAAATTAAAAATAGGGGCACCTGGGTGGCTCAGTCGGTTAAGCAGCTGACTTCGGATCAGGTCATGATCTCTCGGTCCGTGAGTTCAAGCCCCACGTCGGGCTCTGTGTGACAGCTCAGAGCCTGGAGCCTGTTTCAGATTCTGTGTCTCCCTCTCTCTGACCCTCCCCTGTTCATACTCTGTCTCTCTCGGTCTCAAAAATAAATAAAACGTTAAAAATTTTTTTAAAAAATTAAAAATAGAATTATCCTATAACTCAGCAATTGCACTACTAAATACTTATCCAAAGGATACAAAAATACTCATTTGAAGGGGCACATGCACCCCAATGTTTGTAGCAGCACTATCAATAATACCCAAATTATGGAAAGAACCCAAATGTCCATCGACTGATGAATGGATAAAGAAGATGTGGTATCTGTATACAATGGAATACTACTCGTCGATGAAAAAGAATGAAATCTTGCCATTTGCAACAATGTGGTTGGAAGTAGAATGTATTATGCTAAGTGAAATAAGTCAGAGAAAGAAAAATATCATATGATTTCACTTATATGTGGAACTTAAGAAACAAAACAGATGGACATTGGAGAAGGGGAGGAAAAATAAGATTACAAAGAGAGAGTGAGAGGCAAACCATAAGAGACTCTTAAATACAGAAAACTGAGGATTGCTGGAGGGGTGTTGGGTAGGGGGATGGGCTAAATGGGTAATGGGTATTAAGGAGGGCACTTATTAGGATGAGCACTGGGTGGTATATGTAAGTGACGAATCACTAAATTCTACTCCTGAAACCATTATTACAGTATATGTTAACTAGCTTGGATTTAAGTTAAAAATAATAAAATAAAATAAAATAATAAATAAAATAAAATAAAATAATAAAATAAAATAAAATAAAATAAAATAAAATAAAATACAACCATTATGAAAAAGAATTCCAGAAATTAAAACAAAGGAAAACAACAATCCACTGTATTACTACCTTAACGAAGCAGCTCTTTCCCCTATATTCTTTCTCAGGCCTTTATATAAATGCAACCATAATTTTTGTATAGTTGTGAGCACATCATGGACACAATTTTATATTGGGTATTTGACATTATACACTAAGCATTTCTGTGATGCTGCATGGTAATTATAAATTATTATAAATGCATGTTGTAAAAATTTTAGCAACTTCTTTTTTTTTTAAATGTTTATTTATTTTTGAGACAGAGAGAGACAGAGCATGAACGGGGGAGGGTCAGAGAGAGAGGAAGACACAGAATCTGAAGCAGGCTCCAAGCTCTGAGCTGTCAGCACAGAGCCCAACGCCGGGCTCCAACTCACGGACCGCGAGATCATGACCTGAGCTGAAGTCGGACGCTTAACCGACTGAGCCCCCCGGGTGCCCCGAGCAACTTGTGTGTGTGTGTGTGTGTGTGTGTGTGTGTGTGTGTGTGTGTGTGAGAGAGAGAGAGAGAGAGAGAGAGAGAGAGAGCGCACAAGAGTGAGGAGGAGGAGGGGAGAGAGAGAGAGAGAGAGAGAGAGAAAGAAAGAAGTGGGGCTCACCCGAAGCAGGGCTCATGTTTTACCTGAAGCAGGGCTGGTGTTCACCCAAAGTGGGGCTCATGCTCACCTGATGTGGGACTCAAACTCGCTGTGAGATCATGACCTGCTCCAAAGCCAGATACTTAATGACTGAGCCACCCTGGCGTCCTTTAGCAACTTCTTACACAATTAAGTCTTTATTGATCACATACATACACACAAAAAAGAAAGTTTTCCTATGGGGAAAAAACTGTTAGCTGAACTAAACATACACTTAGTGAAGTAGTTGATTTTCATTTTGGTGCAAGTTTTTTATATTATTGTGGATTAGAAACAAACAGTTCTTGTCTGTGGATCTCACTTTGAGTTATACTTCTAAGGCTATTACAGTAGTCCAGGTTAGAGATAACAGTTGCTTGGACTAGCATGATAATGGTAGAGGTGGTAAGAAGTGGCACATTAGGGCTCTATCACAGTGGAAGAAATGATGCGACTTATTTAATTTCATTGGGGTGGGAGTAAGAGGAATGCAGAATAGCTCTCAGATTTGGAGCTTGAGTAAGAGGGTGAATGGTAGTATTATTTACTGAGTTAGAGAAGGGTGGGAGAGGAGCAGGTTTGATGGGAGAAAATCAAACGTTGTTTTAAACATGTCATATTTGAGAAGCCTGTTAGACATTTCAGAAATGTTGGGCAAAGAGTCTTTAGTTCCAGAGAGAGGTCAGGACTTTACATTTAAAAAATTTTTTTGAAAAGTCAATTTGTTCACATAGTTCAAAAATCTAAATGTAAACTGTAATGAAGTGCAAATTCTTTCTTCCATTTTTGTCCTCCATCTGTCTAGTTCCTTCCTTACTTTAGATTCTTATGTATACTCAAACATATTTTTTTATGTTTATACAATTATATACAAATACACATTCTTGTTTGTTCTCTCTTTTTATAAGGGACTACTTATATTGTTTTGCACTTTGCTTATTTCTCTAAATAGATCTCTTAATAGATCTCTCTTGAGATCTTTCTATAACACCATATAGCTTCTTCATTCTTTATTTAACAGTTGCATAATACTTGGTCATATGGTTATTTATTTGACCATAACTTATTTAACCAGTCTTCTATTAAAGGACATTATAATTGTCTTAGTCAGCTTGGGCTGCTTAAACAAAATACCATAGTATGAATGGCTTAAATAACAGCCATTTAATTCTCACAGTTCTGGTGGCTAGGAATTTCAAGATCAAGGTGCTGGTAAATTCAGTCCTTGATGAGGACTCTTTTCCTGGCTAGCAGATGGCTACCTTCTTACATTCTTATGTTGTCGAGAGAGGAAGTTCTGTTTTCTCTTCCTTTCTTATAAGGGTACTAATCTCCTCATGGGGTTCCACTATCATGACCTTATCTAAACCTGAGTTTAAACTTCAACATATGAATTCTAGGTGGACACAGACATTCAGTTCATAACAATGATAGTTTCCAACTTGATTATTTCCAAGATCCCTTTTCAATTTTAAGATTCATGATACTCATTATCAAGTGATTATTCTCAGTACTATCTCTTTCTTCTGTCTTCTCCAAAAAGGATGTATAAATTGTGATCTGGTACTTTTAATTATTTTTAACAAGTTATCTTTATGATGAGCTAACAAACTCTTCAACATTTATTATAACAAATATTTGATGGGTATCAGCTAACAATATGTGCCCATCACTCTTCTAGGTATTGGAGATATAGCAATGAACAAAGATCTCTGTCATGAGCTTACAAGGGCAAGACTAAAGGTAAATAAAATATGTAATAGACACCTATAAGAACTAAGAAGAAAAACAAGAGAGCTAGGGAAGAAGATGAATGTGTGTGCATGTGTGTGTGTGTGTGTGTGTGTGTGTGTGAGGCAAGATATCACTGTTCAAAGTATTTTTCAATGATTCCAGTATTTGGGTTATTGGAGATCTCTGGGTACCTGTTTGTTTGGGTCTGTCTTCTATCACTTCTCACTCATCCTTTAACTTCCTCAACTAGCTCACTAGCTTCCTTCTCTGGATTCTAGGAGTAACCTACACTTTTAAGCCTTTATTCCCATCTCTTTTCCCAGGCTACTATCCTTTTGTTTGGTTTGGCCTCTCTGCAGCCCTGCCATCTTGGTCCCTGATTATTGCTGATATGCCTTACCTAGCTTCTGTAACAACTTTAATCCAAGACTGAGCCCATAAGATCAAAGCTTGTTCAAAATGAAGCTGAGTCTGGTGACCAAATTAATCTCTCTTTATTAAGTGAAACTAAAAGATTGCAGACATTTCAACTATATAAATAAATAAAAGGGAAAGCAGGAAAATCAAAGCCAAAATCCAGGTCAGTTACTGATACTCAAAAATACCCTCAAGCTTTAAGTTTCTTTGTTGGGCCCAGCATTACTCCCTAGGGTGAGTACCTTTTAAATTCAACAAGGTGGCCTCAGGCCAAAGATATCCCATTGATTCAATTAACTCCACTTTCTCAGCTCTGATCTTTTATTCCAACTTTTGTGTACTATACTTTTTTCTCTGTTTAGGTCCTTACTCAATCCCTGGTGTCTGATATAATACTCTAACTTTTTAGAAAGAGCCTATCTACATTTCTTCTCTCTCTGGTTTACACTGGTTTCCAACATCTGGATTACTGTTTTTTGTTTGTTTTGTTTGTTTTTTTCCATCTATTGCTTTGCTATAACATCCCTGTGAATCAAAGTCCCTAGTCGTGAATTCCTATCCCTGAGAGGGCAATGTGGCATCATCATATTCCCTGCTCTTCTCTAATAAAAGCCTGTACAGTTCTGTTTTTCCATTTGGGTTATCTGTTGAGAGGCCATTTTATAGTGATATCAGGATATATAGAATGGTGCTAAATTAAAAACATTAATGCAAGGAAGTAAGGATGGTGTAGGAGTTGGAAAAAATCCAACAGACTCAGAGAGTTATGATAAAGAAGGCTTCTTAAAAATTTTAGTTAGTGTAAGTTTTGTTTCAAATTTTCTGCAAGGGCAAATGTCCCTTGTAAGTCAATTCAAAGAATTTTACTCCCATTAGGAACATTTTATAGGAAAAGAGAATGGTTATATAATCCTTAGACTAGCCATGTTAAAAAAAATCTAGTTCAATAGAGATCACTAGACTTTTCACTGGCAATTGCCTGGGTTAGAAGAATGGAGTTTCCTACAAGTCTTACTTTATTATTATTATTACTTACTTTATTATTTGTCATTGTGTTTCTTTTTTTTTAAGTTTTTTTTCCAAGTTTTTATTTAAATTCAAGTTAGTTAACATATAGTGTGGTATCAACAAGTCTTATTTTTAAAAGTAAAGATACTAAATATAGGTTGAACATTTATGTGTACCAGGCACTTTACATGTATTATCTCATTTCGTCTATACAACCACTAACAGAATTAGAGTAACTCATACAAAGCCATATAGTGAGTGATGGTACGGGTATGAACCCAGGTATTTCTGAGCCTGTGCTTTTGAGTGTTATACCATCTTCCCCCTAACCTTGCTTGCTCATAAGAACATATTTAAAACTGCAGGTTTCCAGGCCTTTCTCTTAGACATTTTGGTTCATTGGGTCTGGAACAGAACCCTGGAATCTCTATTTTTATCAAGATCCTTGTGTGAGTCTAGTAGGCAGATGAATTTAGGATACCTTGCCCTTTTACTCTTTAATGCTAAGTAATAAAAATAAACTTTTCTTCATCTCTAAATACCTAGTGCTTACATATTCAAAGAAATGAAACCAATCCAAGCACATTATCTTATTTGTAAAGAGAGTCAAGTTTTTATTAAGAAACAAAAAGCCACATCTGGTTATAATGCTCCTTTCCTTAACATGTAAACACGATCAAGTGTTCATCATTCTTGAAAACTAGCTGCCATCTTGTCTTTTTCTTGCCTTCCTTCTTGCCTTGTCAAGCTTCTTTGAACAGTCACCCAAATTCATGGTCTGCAATTCCTTATTTTTCCTTTATTCCTTATCTCACAATGGTTTGGTTTTTGCATTATGTTTCTATAGAAACTGTGCTTATCACCAATAATTTCCTGGTTGGATTCATACCACGTCTTACCTAACCTAACCTGACTTTCCTAGAAAAAGTCTTAATTCTATAAAGTTTTTATGAAAATTGCTTACATATTTTATCAGGAATGCTCATTTCTTCCAGAAAGAAGCTTTTGATTATATCAACTAAAAAGTGCCATCACAGACCAGGTTTGGAACAATTTTTCTCTTATAGTTGGCAGCTGATTTTGAAAAGCAAGGGATAATAAATAGTCCAAAAAAAATGATAAGCCAATAGCCAAAATGGACATATGAAAGGAAAGAGCATGGTTAGATGGAATGGAGTCCAGAAGGAAGAATGGATAATGGGCAGAAGGGACAATGGGAGCTATGGCTGATCAAACTCTTCTGACCCCAGGAGAAGGACAGAGGCTTGGTATTTATAACATGGATGGAAGGAAGATAAGTCTTTGTAAAGATTACCATTGACCTTATTATACATTATTAGGAAGTTACAGCTAAGAAATTATTTTAATCTCATTTCATTTTACCTATGCACACCTGGACAAATTTGTAACAGATTAACTCATTCTTTCTTTTCTTTCTTCCTTCCCCTTCCTTCCTTCTTTCCTTCCATTCTTTCCTCCTTTTTTCTTAAAAAAAATTTTTTTTAAACAATGTTTATTTTTGAGAGAGGGACAGAGTGAGAACAGGGAAGAGGCAGAGAGAGAGAGAGAGAGAGAGAGAGAGAGAGAGAGAGAGAGACAGAGAATCTGAAACAGGCTTCAGGCTCTGAGCTGTTAGCACAGAGCCTGATGTGGGGCTTGAACTCACAAACTGAGAGATCATGACCTGAGCTGAAGTTGGATGTTTAACTGAGTGAGCCATCCAGGTCCCTCTTCATTTTTCTGATTTTAATTCTAGTGTAGTTAACATACAGTGTTATATTAGTTTCAGGTGTACAATATAGTGATTCAATTCTATACATTACTCAGTGCTCATCATGATAAGTGTACTCTTTAATCCCCATCACATATTTCACCCAACCCCCTACCCACCTCCTCTCTGGTAACCATCTGTTTGTTCTCTATAGTTAAGAGTCTGGTTTTTGGTTTGTATATCTTTTTTCCCTTTGTTTATTCATTTTGTTTCTTAAATTCCACATATGAGTGAAATCATATGGTATTTGTCTTTCTCTGGGTAACTTATTGTGATTAGCATTATATTCTCTAGATCCATTTATATAGTTGCAAATGGCAAGATTTTACTTTTTTAATGACTAAGTAATAGCCCATTCTATATATCAAAGTATATTAATACACACACACACACACACACACACACACCCCTTGTTTATCCATTCATCTACCAATGGACACTTGGGCTGCTTCCATAATTTGACTATTATAAATAGCGCTGCAATAAACCTAAGAGTACACATGTGTTTTCAAATTAGTGTTTTTGTATTCTTTGGGTAAAACCTAGTAGTGGAATTAGTGGATCATATGGTATTTCTATTTTTACTTTTTTGAGAAACCTCCATACTGTTTTCCACCATGGAAACTAGTTTGCATTCCCACTAGCAGTGCACAAGAGTTCCTTTTTCGCCACATCCTTGCCAACACCTGTTGTTACTTGTGTTTTTCACTTTAGCGATTCTGACAGGTATGAGGTGGCATCTCATTATGGTTTTGATTTGCATTTCCCCTGATGTGAGTGATGTGAGCATCTTTTCATGTGTCTGTTGACCATTTGTATTTTTTTTAAGATTTTACTTTTAAGTATCTCTATACCCAATGTGGGGTTTGAACTTACAACTCTGAGATCAAGAGTCACATGCTCTACCAACTGAGCCAGCCAGGTGCCCCAGCCATCTGTATTTATTTGGGGAAATATATGTTCTTTTCTGCCCATTTTTAATAGGATTTTTTTGTGTGTGTGTGAGATCAGTTGTATAAGTTGTTGATATATTTTGATACAAATCTTTATTGGATATGTCATTTGCAAATATCTTCTCCCATTCAGTAGGTTGTCTTTTAGTTTTGTTGATTGTTTGCTTTGCTGTGAAAAAGATTTTTATTTTGATGTAGTCCCAATAGTTAGTTTTTGCTTTTGTTTCCCTTCCCTCAGGAGACATATCTAGAAAAATGCTACAGCTGATGCCAGAGAAATTACTACATGTACTCTCTTCTAGGATTTTTATGGTTTCAGGTTTTGCATTTAGGTCCTTAATCCACTTGAGTTTATTTTTGTGTATGGTGTAAGAAAGTGGTCCAGTTTCATTATTTTGCATGTAACTGTCTGGTTTTCCCAACACTGTTTGTTGAAGAGACTGTCTGTTTTCCCCATTGCATATGCTTGCCTCCTTTATTGAAGATTAATTGTGGGTTTATTTCTGGGGTATCTGTTTTGTTCCATTGATAAATGTATCTTTTTTTTGTGCAAGTACTATTATATTTTGATTACTACAGCTTTGTAGTATCTCCTGAAACCTGAGGTTGTGTTACCTCTAGCTTTTTCAAGATTGCTTTGGCTATTCAGGGTCTTTTGTAGTTCCATACACATTTTAGGATTGTTTGTTCTAGTTCTGTGAAAAATGCTATTGGTATTTTGATAGAGATTGAATTAAGTGTGTGGATTGCTTGGGTAATATGGACACTTTTAACAATATTTATTCTTCCAATCCATGAGCATGGAATATTTTTCCATTTCTTTGTATTGTCTTCAATTTCTTTCATCAATGTTTTAAAGTTTTCAGAATATAGGTCTTTCACCTCCTTGGTTAAGCTTATTCCTAGGCTTTTTATTATTTTTGGTGCAATAGTACATGGATTGTTTTGTTAATTTCCCTTTCTGCTGCTTCATTGTCACTGCATAGAAATGCAATGAATTTCTGTACATTGATTTCTTATCTTGTGACCTTACTGAACTCATTGATGAGTTCTACTAATTTTTTTTGGTGGAGTCTTTATGGTTTTCTCTCTCTATAGTATCATGTCATCTGCAAATAGTGAAATTTTACATCTTCCTTAACAATTTGGATGCCTTTTATTCCTTTTTCTTGTCTGAGGGGTGTGGCTAGGATTTCCAGTACTATGTTGAATAAAAGTTGTGAGAGTGGACATACTTGTCTTGTTCCTGGCCTATCTACCCCCCTAAAGTCATGAAAACAATGGTTTTTTTTTCATAAATTTGTAACAGCATGATAGTGATATAAGGGCCCTGGACTCCATATATGAACATCTAGCTGCAACTTCCTCTCCACCCAACACTCCATATTAGGTAGCAACAACAATTTCTCATGGAAATAGAGAAATACGGGAGTCTAAATTAAAATATTTGTCCATTTTCATCCAGGTCGGGTTTAAAAAAGAAGAGCAGCTGCAGTTTTGCCAAGTTCAGATTCACTTAGTGAAAAAATGAATAGTCCTTGAAACTCACTTCCTGGGAAGGTTTTTGTCCAGGGTACTACTTTGCATAGGTACATGTTTACCAAGTCATAGCTATTAAAGTCATAACCTTAAATGAGGCAATGAAGCACATAATAAATTGTTTAAAAATACAGTAAGCTGTAAGCTCTTGTTAAGAGAGCAAGAGGCTTTCTGTTTCTTTTCGGTGCTCAAGATGTTGAAGCAAGGACATGGTTGGTCCTCTGGTGTAGGTTCTGGATTTCCCTTGGTCTTCCAGTACGAGCTGTGATCGACTGTGCTGACAACACAGGAGCCAAAAATCTGTTTATAGTCTCTGTGAAGGGGATATCTATCAAGCATGTTACTTATCTCTGTTTTGCTTTGTTTAGCTCTCTGCTGTGATTTTGTCCTGGTCTTTCATTTAGGACATATTCTTCTGTCTCCTCATTTTATCTAACTCTCTGTGTCTGTTTCTATGTGTTAGGGAAGTCAGCTGCATCTCTTGCTCTTGAAAGTAGTGACCTATATGAAGAAGAGGTCTTGAAGCCCTGCAGTGAAGTGTTCCCTCTTCACCAGAACCTAGTGCTTCAGGAGTGTCTTTAAAAATTTTTTTTTGGATGTTTATTCACTTTTGGGAGAGAGAGAGAAAGAGCACGAGTTGGGGAGGGGTAGAGAGAGAGGGAGACACAGAATCTGAAGCAGGATCCAAGGTCTGAGCTGTCAGCACAGAGCCCAATGTGTGGCTCGAACCCATGAACCATGAGATCATGACCTGATCCAAAGTCAAATGCTTAACCCACTGAGCCATCCAGGCACCCCTCAGGGGTGTCTTTTATAAGTGTTATATGTGCCCTACTGTTGTGGCTGAACTGCTTTTGCCTTTTTTCCACTTATCTGCAGTGGTTCTCTTTGCCTATTGTGGGCAGGGTTTGGTCCCTGAATTGTTAGTGGGTCAGTCTGGGACCACCTTGAACTTGAGCTGAGTCAGACCAGGCATTTTCCAGAGATGCAGTAGCACTGAACTACAGGGAACTTTCCCTGTGTTGTCCCCTCAGAAACTTTTGTTGGTGAGTGGGGTCTGCAGTCAGACAGATGTCTGCCCCAGCCCGCTGCTGTGCCTGCTGGAGTGTGTGGTTATCTTCCCTTTCCTCTGGGGAAGGAGTCACTTTAGCATGGTGCTGGCCCCTGTTGGGGCTACTTCCACAGCTCCAGTCTTTTGACCCTGTTTTGGATGGGCTCTGGCCAAGGCAGTATTGGAGGGTGCAGGTCTGCAGGAGAACATGGGGGTGGGGCACGCTGTTAGCAAGCTGGTGGAGAGTGTTGGTACCATGTTTTTCCTCATAGGTGTTCACATATCTAGGCTGGGGTGCAGGAGAAGGAAATGGGCCCATCAGTTCTTTTGTTCTTTGAGAAGTCTCCTAAGGCACATGCTATGAGATTAGTAAACAAATCTCCCTCCTCTATACCTTAGGTATTTTTCAAACTATTGGTTCTATGCTGTATCTCCATGGGGTTGTTTGTTGTGTTGTCTCTTTAAGGGTAAGGACTCAGTTTCAGTTTCCTATCACCTTCCCAGCTCTCCCAGAGCCAAGCCTGCTGATTTTTAAAGTTCTAGGTGTTAAGTCCCACTGATTGTTGGGCCTCTTTGGTTTTCAAAGCCAAATGTTACGGGGATTCTTCTTCCTATGCAGGCTCCCTATGCCTGGGTTACCTGGTGTGAGAATCTGTTTCTTGCCCCTCCGCATGCCCGACACATCCCTTCCTTCCAAGGACAGCCTGACGGGTGTGTTTAGTTCCCATCCTCCTCTTTGCCTTTCCTACTCCCCTTCAGTGTGGCCTCTTCTCTACATTTAGCTGTGGACCATCTGTACTTCCAGTCTTTGTTTTCTGGGTTATTTACACTCATGTGGCTGTTATCTGGTTGTGTCTATGGGATGAAGTGAGCTTAGGATCCTCTTACTCCACCATCTTCCCCAGAAATCTAGATTAACACGTTTGCAATCTAGAAAAGCATTTTCTTGAGTGATTTTACCGGACCTTGTTCTTCCATTGAATGATCTAACACAACTCGGGACCCTGATTACAGTCCTGTGGCTACTTTTCAAGCTAACTTAAGTGTGGTCAAGACTGAATCTCTCCCCTTCAAATGATGACATTCTCATTATTGCAAATATTGTTTTGGTTATACCTCTAGTTTGTCCTATAAAATAACTTTTAAATTTTTGTTCATTATTTCTTACTATGTTCCCTTTCTATCAAGGCTCATTTCCTTTCAGTGGATGTCCCTGGCAAGCTTTAGCATCATTATTAGGTAATCTCTAAAATCTCAGAACTACCCATAATTTATTCCACCTGTACTCTTTGCTAAGTGCTTGGCTTTATGTCAGACAATGTTAATATTTCCATACATTTCTATGAGGCACATATGTTATTCACCTAATTCTAATGTTTATTACATGGGTAGGGCAAGTATTATCAAATTTTGTTTTATTTATTTTTTTATTGTATCCTGGCTCTCAGTCTCCCATAAACATATATCATATTGATTTAATTATAGTAGATAATCAGTAAATGATTGATGATGATGATGACACAAAATACTTTATATAAATCAGAGTCTTTAGCACGTTACATAACATTAATATTATGCAGTGAAAATTATATCCTTTAAAAAATGGGAAAATGGATGCAGAAAAAGCAAGTGACTAATGTAATGTTATCCAGTAAATTAATGGTTATGCTGTCTTCCCACACCTACAGGAATGTTTCTCTTTTATTTATCTATTTATCTACTTATTTATTTTTGAGCTATTTTAAAAAAGCATTTTATTTATTTAAATTCAAGTTAGTGAACATACAGTGTAGTAATGCTTTCAGGAATAGAACCCAGTGATTCATCACTGACATACAACACCCAGTGCTCATCTTAACAAGTGCCCTCTTTAATGCCCATCACCAACTTAGCCCATCTTCCCTGCCCACCTCCCCTTCAGCAATCCTGTTTGTTTTTTATATTTAAGAGTTTCTCATGGTTTGCCTCCCTCTCTGTTTTATCTTATTTTTCCTTCCCTTTCCTATGTTCATTTGTTATGTTTTTTTAATTCTACTCATGAGTGAACATATGAGTGAAATAATATGATATTTTTCTTTCTCTGACTTATTTCGCTTAGCATAATACACTCTAGTTCCATTCACATTGTTGCAAATGGCAAGATTTCATTATTTTTCATCAATGAGTAATATTCCATCATCCCTCTCTCTCTCTCTCCCTCCCTCCCATATATATGTATATAATATATATATCCTCCACACACATCATTTTTATTCATTCATCAGTTGATGAACATCATTTGGGTCCTTTTCATAATTTGACTATTGTTGATAGTGCTGCTGTAAACATTGGGGTGCATGTGCCCCTTTGATTCAGCAGTTTTGTATCCTTTGGATAAATACCTAGTAGTGCAATTGCTAGTATGTAAGTCTGTATTTTTAGTTTCTTGAGGAACCTCCATACTGTTTTCCAGAGTGGCTGGAAATTCCAGTTTGCATTATCACCAACAGTGCAAAAGTGTTCCTCTTTCTCCACATTCTAACCAATATCTGTTGTTTCCTCAGTTGTTAATTTTAGCTATTCTGACAGGCATGAGGTGGTATCTCATTGTGGTTTTGATTTGTATTTCCCTGATGATGAGCAATGTTGAGTATCTTTTCATGTGTCTGTTGGCCATCTGGATGTCTTCTTTTGAAAAATGTCAATTCATGTCTTTTGCCCATTTCTCCAATGGATTATTTTTTTATTAGGTGTTCAGTTTGATAAGTTCTTTATAGATTTTGGATACTAACCCTTCATCCGATATGTTGTTCCCAAATATCTTTTACCATTCTGTCAGTTGCCTTTTAGTTTTGTTGATTGTTTCCTTTTTTTGTGCAGAAGCTTCTTATCTTGATGAGGTCCCAGTAGTTCATTTTTGTTTTATTTCCATTGCCACTGGAGATGTGTCTACTTAGAAGTTGTTATGGCTGAAGTCAGAGAGGTTGCTGCCTGCTGTCTCCTGTATAACTTTGATGGTTTGCTGGCTTACATTTAGGTCTTTCATCCATTTTGAGTTTATTTTTGTGTATGGTGTAAGAAAGTGGTCCAGTTTCATTTTTCTGCATGTCCCTGTCCAGTTTTCCCAGAACCATTTGCTTAATAGACTTTCATTTTTTCCATTGGATACTGTTTTCTGCTTTGTTGAAGATTAGTTGGCCATACATCTGTGGGTCCATTTCTGGGTTCTCTATTTTGTTCTATTGATCTATGTGTCTGTATTTGTGCTAGTGCCATATTGTCTTGATGATTACAGCTTTGTAATATAGCTTGAAGTCTGGAATTGTCCTGCCTCCAGCTTTGGTTTCATTTTTCAACGTTACTTTGACTATTCAGGGTCTTTGTGGTTCCATGCATATTTTAGGATTGTTTATTCTAGCTCTGTGAAGAATGCTGGTGTTATTTTTTTTAATGTTTATTTATTTTTGAGACAGAGAGCAAGCATGAGCGGGGGAGGGGCAGAGAGAGAAGGAGAGAGAAAATTCAAAGCATGCTCCATACTGTCAGTGCAAAGCCCAACATGGAGCTCAAACCCATGAACTGTGAGATCATGACCTGAGCTGAAGTTGGATTCTTAACCTACTGAGCCACCCAGGTGCCCCATGCTGCTGTTATTTTGATAGGGTTGTGTAGAATGTGTATATGCTTTGGGTAGTATAGACATTTTAACATGATTTGTTCTTCCAATCCATGAGCATGGAATGTTTTTCCATTTCTTTTTTTCTTCTTCATTTTCTTTCATAAGCTTTCTACAGTTTTCAACAAACAGATCTTTGACCTCTTTGATTAGGTTTGTTTCTAGGTATCTTATGGTTTTGATGCAATTGTAAATGGGATAGATTCCTTGATTTTTCTTTTTGCTACTTCATTTCTGATGTATAGAAATGCAACCGATTTCTGTATATTGATTTTATATCCAGTGACTTTGCTGGATTCATATATCAGTTCTAGCAGTTTTTTGGTAGAATCTTTCAGGTTTTCCATGTAGATTATCATGTAATCTGCAAAGAGTGAAAGTTTCACTTCTTCTTTGCCAATTTGTATGCCTTTTATTTCTTTTTATTGTCTGATTGCTGAGGCTAGGACTTCTATTTTAAATAACAGTACTATTTTACAGTACAATTTTATAGTACTATTTTAAATAGCAGTGGTGAGAGTGGATATCCCTGTTGTGTTCCTGACTTCAGGGGGGAAAGCTCTCAGTTTTTCCCATTGAGGATGATATTAGCTGTCGGCCTTTCATATATATATGACCCTTATGATATTGAGGTTGTTACATCTATCCCTATTTTCTTGCGGGTTTTTATCAAGAAGGGATGCTGTGTTTTGTCAAATGCTTTTTTTCTGCATCTATTGAGGATCATATGGTTCTTATCCTCTTTTTTTTTAATGTGGTGTATCACATTGATTGATTTGTGAATATTGAATCAGCTCTGCATCTCAGGAATAAATCCTATTTGATCATGGTGAATATATCTTTCAATGTACTGTTGAATTTGATTTGCTAGTATCTTATTGAGGATTTTTGCATCCAAGTTCATCAGGGATATATGCCTGTAATTCTCCTTTTTATTGGGTCTTTGCCTGGTTTTGGAATCAAGGTAATGCTGTGTTTAAGAGTTTGGAAGTTCTCCTTCCATTTCTATTTTTTGGGAACAGTTTGAGAAGAATAGTATTAACTCCCCTTTAAATGTCTGGTAGAATTCCCCTGGAAAGCCATCTGTCCTGGACTCTTGTTTCTTGGAAATTTTTGATAACTGATTTGATTCCTTTGCTGGTTATGGGCCTGTTCAAATTTTCTACTTCTTCCTGTTTCAGTTTTGATAGTGTGTGAGTTTCTAGGAATTTGTCCATTTCTTCCAGATTGTCCAGTTTGTTGGCATATAATTTTTCATAGTATTCTCTTATAATTGTTGGTTTTTCTGTGGTGTTCTGTGGTCTTCTTTCATTTGTGATTTATCTGTTTGGCTTTTTGAGAAATTTGACTACAGGTTTATCAATTTGTTTATTCTTTCAAAAAAACCAGTTTATAGTTTTATTGATATGTTCTACTGTTTTTGTTTTTAGTTAGTTTGTTTCTATATAGTTTATTTCTGCTCTAATCTTTATTGTTTTCCTTCTTCTGCTGGCTTTAGACTTTGTTTGCTGCTTCTTTCCTAGCTCCTTTATGTGTAAGGTTAGATTGTGTATTTGGGACCTTTCTTGCTTCTTGAAATAAGCCTGAATTGCAATGTACTTTCCTCTTAGGACTGCTTTTTCTGCATCCCATAGGGTTTGGACTATCGTGTTTTCATTTTCATTTGCTTACACGTATTTTTCTTATTTCTTCTTTAATTTCTTGGTTAACCAATTAAGATGTTCTTTAACCTCTATATATTTGAGGACTTTCCAAATATTTTTTTTGTGGTTGATTTCAAGTTTCATAGCATTGTGTTCTGAAAATATGCACGGTATGATCTGAATCTTTTTGTATCTGTTGAGCGCTGATTTGTGATTTAGTATGTGATCTATTCTGGAGAATGTTCCATGTGTACTCGAGAAGAATGTGTATTCTGATGCTTTAGGGTGAAATGTTCTTTATATATCTCTTAAGTCCATCTGATCCAGTATGTCATTCAAAGCCATTGTTCTCTTGTTGATTTTCTGCTTAGTTGCTGTCCATTGTTGTAAGTGGGGTATTAAAGTCTCCTACGATAATGATATAATTATCATGAGTTTCTTTATGTTTGTTATTAATTGACTTATATATTTGGGTACTTTCCATTTGGGGACATAAATATTTCTAATTGTTAGATCTTCTTGTTGGATAGGCTTCTTAATTATTATATAATGCTCTTCATCTCTTGTTACAATCTTTATTTTAAAATCTAGTTTGCCTGATAAAAGTATGGCTACTCTGGCTTTGTCCATCCCCTTACTTCCAATATGTAGGTGTCCTTAGGTGTAAAATGAGTCTCTTGTAGGCAGCATGTAGATGGATGTTGTTGTTTTTTTTTTTTTAATCCATTCTGACACCATATGTTTTTTGATTAGAGCATTTAGTTCATTTACATTCAGAGTGATTATTGAAAGATATTAATTTATTGCCATTGTATTGCCTTGTAGAGTTGGTGTTTCTGGTGATGTTCTCTGGTCTTCCATAGTCTTTGTTGCTTTTGTATTCTTTTTTTTTTTTTTTTCTCTCCACTCAGAGAGTCCCCTTAAAATTTTTTGCAGGGCTGGTTTTGTGGTCACAGACTCCTTTAGTTTTTGTTTTTCTGGGAAAGTCTTTATCTGTTCTATTCTGAATGAGCAGCCTTGCTGGATAAAGGATTCTTGGCTGCATATTTTTCCCATTCAGCACACTGACTATTTCCTGCCCCTCCCTTCAGGCCTGCCAAGTTTCAGTGGACAAGTCTGTTACTCACCTTATGTGTCTACCTTTGTAGACCAAGGACCTTTTGTCCCTAACTGCTCTCAGAATTCTCTATTTATCTTTGTATTTTTGCCAGTTTCACCATGATGTGTCATGGTGTTGACTTGTTTTTGTTGATTTTCAGGGGGGTTCTCTGCACCTCTTAGAGTTGAGAGCCTGTTTCCTTCCTCAGATTAGGGAAGATTAGGGAAGTTCTCAGCCATACCCCCCACCCCTTTTGTAAAATTCCCCCTAAAAAATGTAAGTTCTACAAGGCCAGGAATTTTTATCTGTTTTTTTTTTTTTTTCTTTCTTGTTTTGGCTAAGAATAGAGACTGGCACACAGCAGATGCTAAATAATGATTGATAAAATGTGTGAGTAAACGTATTATGGCACTTTGGCTATTATTTTGTCTCATGGAATCCAAAGTAGGACAATTATATATCAAAATCTGCTCATCAATGTGAAAATTACTCTGTGTAAACTTACTGTGTAAATTCAAGGAAAAAACGGAAGGAGCTCATAATAGGTGTTTGAAAATTTTAACATTAATGTCATAATTCAGAGAAACATAGGCCATTTATATTAGTTGGGCTAGTTATATTCACAATTTCCTGGATAATTTAAAAATAATTTAAAAATGAGGTAGAGACCTTTTTATCTGATGCTGTACTTGGTCATGTCACCGCAAAAAACTATGCTCAGACTTATAAATGCACACCTTTGGTCAGGATTCCAGACATTTGTTATCTGCATAAACCTTTTATACTAAATATTGATGTCAGTAATGTAAAAGCACTATAATTTTAGGGGTTAAAACTTCATTGAAATATTCCTAGTGTCAATGCCAAATGTTATGGCTCAACTCCCCCCCTCCCCCAGTTTTATTGAGAAATAACTGACATACATCACTGTATAAGTTTAAGGTGCATAGCATGTGGTTTAATTTACATATATTGTGAAATGATTACCACAATAAGTTCAGCTAACATCCATCTTCTCATGTAGACACAATAAAAAGAAAGAATAAAGGAAAAACATTTATCCCCACCCCCACCTCTGTGAACCAAAAGACTGATCTCTTTTCCTATGAGTTTATTTGTTTTAAGTTTCACATATAAATGAGACCATACAGTATTTTCCTGTATCTGTCTAATTTATTTTACTTAGCATAATGCCTTCAAAGTCTATTGATATTGTCACAAATGGAAAGATTCCTCTTTTTGCAATGGCTGAATAATATTCTGTTGTATGTGTATATACCACAACTTCTTTATCCCATCAACCACCAGTGGATACTTAGGTCGTTTCTATAATTTGGCTGTTGTAAATAATGCTGCATGAACATGGAGGTGCAGATATCTTTTTGATTTTGTGTTTTCATTTCCTTTGGATATATTCCCAGAAGTGGAATTGCTGGATCATATATTCTATATTTAATGTCTTGAAAATCCTCCATACTGTTTTCTATAGTGGCTGTATAAATTTACATTCCCACCATCAGCATATAAGGGTTCTCTTTTCTCCACATCCTTGTCAGCATTTATCTCTTGTCTTTTTAATGATGGCCATTCTAATAGGTATGATATGATATGATATCTTTTTGTGGTTTTGATTCATTTCTCTAATGACTAATAATGTTGAGAATTTTTTCATATGTCTGTTGACCTTTTATATATTGTTTTTGAAGAAATGTCTATTTAGGACCTTTGATCATTTTTCAATTGGATTATTATTTTCTTTGTATTGAGTTGTATGAGTTCTTTATATATTTTAGGTACTAACTCATCAGATATATGGTTTGCAAATATTTTTTCTCATTACTTAGGTTTCCTTTTCACTATGTTGATGGTGTTTTTTGCTGTGTGGAAGCTTTCTAGTTTTATATAGTCCCATTTGTTTATTTCTGATTTTGTTGCTTATGCTTTAGGTATCATATCCGAAAATCACTACAAAGACCCATGTAAAAGAACTTTGTTCCTATATTCTAGGAATTTCATGATTTTAGGTCTTACATTTAAGTATTTAATCCATTTCAAGTTAATTAAAAACATATTTGTTTATTTATTTATTTTGAGAAATAGAGGGAGAACTGGTGAGGGGCAGAGAGATAAGGAGAGAGAGAATCCCAAGCCAGCTCTTTGCTGCCAGCGAAGAGCCTAACGTGGGACTCAATTCCATGAACTGTGAGATCATGGCCTAGGCTCAAATCAAGAAATGGGCAGAAGACATGAATAGACACTTCTCTAAAGAAGACAGCCAGATGGCCAACAGACACATGAAAAGATGCTCAACGTCACTCCTCATCAAAACCACACTGAGATATCACCTCACGCCAGTCAGAGTGGCTAAAATGAATGAATCAGGAGACTATAGATGCTGGAGAGGATGTGGACAAATGGGAACCCTCTTGTACTGTTGGTGGGAATGCAAACTGGTGCAGCCACTCTGGAGAACAGTATGGAGGTTCCTCAAAAAATTAAAAATAGATCTACCCTATGACCCAGCAATAGCACTGCTAGGAATTTACCCAAGGGATACAGGAGTGCTGATGCATAAGGGCACTTGTACCCCAATGTTTATAGCAGCACTTTCAACAATAGCCAAATTATGGAAAGAGCTTAAGTGTCCATCAACTGATGAATGGATAAAGAAGATGTGGTTTATATATACAATGGAATACTACTTGGCAATGAGAAAGAATGAAATATGGCCTTTTGTAGCAACGTGGATGGAACTGGGGAGTGTTATGCTAAGTGAAGTAAGTCATACAAAGAAAGACCAATACCATATGTTTTCACTCTTATGTGGATTCTGAGAAATTTAACAGAAGACCATGGGGGAGGGGAAGGAAAAAAAAAGTTAGAGAGGGAGGGAGCCAAATCATAAGAGACTCTTAAAAACTGAGAATAAACTGAGGGTTGATGGGGGGTGGGAGGAAGGGGAAAGTGGGTGATGGGTATTGAGGAGGGCACCTGTTGGGATGAGCACTGGGTGTTGTATGGAAACCAATTTGACAATAAATTTCATATTAAAAAAAAGAGTCAGATGCTCAACTTACTGAGCCATCCAAGCACCCCATCAAGTTACTATTTGCAAGTGGTATAAGATATGGGTCCAGTTTAATTTCTTTACATGTGAATATCCAATTATCCCAGCACCATTATTGAAGAGAATTGAGTATTTTTTTTTAAAAGACAGAGACAGCTCAACCAACTGTGGCACCTAGGCACCCCATCAAGTTAATTTTTGTAAGTGGTGGAAGATATGAGTCTAGTTTATTCCTTTACATGTGAATATCCAGTTATCCCAGCACCATTATTGAAGAGAATTGAGTATTATTACTATTTTTTTTTTTTTTTTTTTTTAGGAGAGAGAGACTTAGAGCAGAGAGGTAGGGCTCAATCCCACAACCCTGGGGTTGAGCTGAGCTGAAGTGAAGAGTTGGATGTTCAACCAACTTAGCCACCTAGGCATTTCCCCATTGAGTACTCTTGATTCCCTTGTCAAATATTAGTTGATTGTATATGTTTGGGTTTATTTTTGGGCTACTGATTCTGTTCCGTTGGCCTATTTGGGTCTGTTTTATGCCAGTAGTATACAGTTTTGGTGACTATACCTTTATAGTATAGCTTGAAATCAGGAAGTGTGATGCTTCCTCCTTTGTTCTTCTTTCTTAGAATTTATTTGGCTTTCTAGGGTCTTTTATGGTGCCATATAAATTTTAGGAGCATTTTGTCTACTTCTGTAAAAAATGCCATTGGATGGGGCGCCTGGGTGGCGCAGTCGGTTAAGCGTCCGACTTCAGCCAGGTCACGATCTCGCGGTCTGTGAGTTCGAGCCCCGCGTCAGGCTCTGGGCTGATGGCTCGGAGCCTGGAGCCTGTTTCCGATTCTGTGTCTCCCTCTCTCTCTGCCCCTCCCCCGTTCATGCTCTGTCTCTCTCTGTCCCAAAAATAAAATAAACGTTGAAAAAAAAATGCCATTGGAATATTGATGTGGATTGCACTGAATCTACAGATGGCTTTCAGTAGTATTGACATTTTAACAATATTAATACTTTAAATCCATGAACACAGGATACCTTTCCATTTACTTGTGTTTTCTTCAGTTTACTTCATCAATGTCTTGTAGACATTGTCTTGTAGAGATCTTTTATCTCCTTAAATTTATTACTAAGTGTTTTATTGTATTTGATGATGTTGTAAATAGGATCAATTTCTTTATTGCTTTTTCAGAAATTTTATTTCTATGTGTAGAAATTGTTGATTGTTGATTGTTTTATGTTAATTTTATATTTCAGAACTTTATTGAATTCATTAATTAGGTTTAACAGATTTTTTTTTGTTTTTTTCTTGTTTTTGTTTTTTTTTTTTCGGCTGAATCTTTAGGATTTTCTATATATAAAGTCATGTAATGTGCGAATCAAGGCAACTTTACTTTTTCCTTTCTAATTCTGATATCTTTTCTGGCCTAATTTCTGAAGCTAGAACTTCCAATACTATGTTGAATAGTAGTTGTGAGAGTGGACACCCTTGTGTCATTTCCATCTTAAAGTTTTCATCCCTTTACTATTGAGTAGGATGTTAGCTATGGGCTTGTCATATATGGCCTTTTAAAAAAATATATAATTTATCGTCAAATTGGCTAACATACAGTGTGTACAGTGTGCTCTTGGTTTTGGAGGTAGATTCCCATGGTTCATCGCTTACATACAACACCAAGTGCTCATCCCAACAAATGTCCTCCTCAATTTTCATCACCCATTCCCCGCGCCCCCATCAACCCTCAGGTTGTCCTCTGTATTTAAGAGTCTCTTATGGTTTGCCTCCCTCTCTGTTTGAAACTATTTTTCCCCCTTCCCTTCCTTCATGGTCTTCTGTTAAGTTTCTCAAATTCCACATATGAGGGAAAATGTATGATATCTGTCTTACTCTGACTTATTTCACTTAACATAATACCCTCCAGTTCTGTCCACGTTGTTGCAAATGGCAAGATTTCATGCTTTCTCACTGTCAAGTAGTATTCCATTGTAGATATAAACCACATCTTCTTTACCCATTCATCACGATGTACATTTGGGCTCTTTCCATAATTTGGCTAGTGTTAATAGCGCTGCTGTAAACTTGGTGTGCATGTGCCCCTATGCATCAGCATTCCTGTATCCTTTGAATAAATTCCTAAAAGTGTTATTGCTGGTTTGTAGGATAATTCTATTTTTAATTTTTTGAGGAACCTCCACATTGTTTTCCAGAGCAGCTGCACCAGTTTGTATTCCCACCATCAGTGCAAGAGCGTTCCCATTTCTCCACATCCTCACCAACATCTGTTGTTACCTCAGTTGTTAATTTTAGTCACTCTGACCCAGTGTGAGGTAGTATCTCAGTGTGGTTTTGATTTATATTTCCCTGATGATGACCTATGTTGAGCATCTTTTTATGTGTCTGTTGGCCATTTGGATGTCTTCTTTGGAGAAGTGTCTATTCATGTCTTCTGCCCATTTCTTCACTGGATTCTTTGTTTTTTTGGGTGTGGAGTTTGGTGAGGTCTTTATTGATTTTAGACACTAGCCCTTTATCCGATATGTCACTTGCAAATATCTTTTCCCATTCCATCGGTTGCCTTTTAGTTTTGTTGATTATTTCCTTTGCAGTGCAGAAGCTTTTTATCTTCATGAGGTCCCAATAGGTCATTTTTGCTTTTAATTCCCTTACCTTTGGAGATGTGTCAAGTTAAGAAATTGCTGCGGCTGAGGTCAGAGAGGTTTTTTCCTGCTTTCTCCTCTAGGGTTTTTTTCTAAATTTAATTTAATTTTTTCATTTTTTAAAATTTACATCCAAATTAGTTAGCATATAGTGAAACAATGATTTCAGGACTAGATTCCTTAATGCCCCTTACCCATTTAGCCCATCACCCCTCCCACAACCTCTCCACTAACCTTCATTGTTTTCTCCATATTTATGAGTCTCGTCTGTTTTGTCCCCCTCCCTGTTTTTATTATTTTTGTTTCTCTTCCTTTATGTTCATCTGGTTTGTCTCTTGAAGTCCTCATATGAGTGAAGTCAGATGATTTTTGTCTTTCTCTGACTGACTAATTTCCCTTAGGATAATACTCTCCAGTTCCATCCACATAGTTGCCAATGGCAAGATTTCATTCTTTCTGATTGCCAAGTAATACTCCATTGTATATATACATACCACTTCTTCTCTATCCATTCATCCATCGATGGATATTTGAGCTCTTTCCATACTCTGGCTCTTGTTGATAGTGCTGCTATAAACATGGGGGTGCATGTGTCCCTTTGAAACAGCACACCTGTATCCTGTGATAAATGCCTAGTAGTACAATTGCTGGAGGTTTTTTGAGGAACCTCCATACTATTTTCCAGAGTGGCTGCACCAGCTTGCATTGCCACCAGCACTGCAAAAGAGATCCTCTTTCTCTGCATCCTCGCCAACATCTGTTGTTGCCTGAGTTGTTAATGTTGGCCATTCTGACAGGTGTAAGGTGGTATCTCATTGTGGTTTTGATTTGTATTTTCCTGGTGATGAGTGATGTTGAGCATTTTCTCATGTGTCGGTTGGCCATCTGGATGTCTTCTTTGGAGAAGTGTCTATTCATGTCTTTTGCCCCTTTCTTCACTGGATTATTTGTTTTTTGGGTGTTGAGGTTGATAAGTTCTTTATAGATTTTGGATACTAACCCTTTATCTGATATGTCATTTGCAAATATCTTCTCCCATTCTGTCGGTTGCCTTTTAGTTTTGCTGATTGTTTCCTTCACTGTGCAGAAGCTTTTTATTTTGATGAGGTCCCAGTAGTTCATTTTTGCTTTTGTTTCCCTTGCCTCCAGAGACGTGTTGAGTAAGAAGTTGCTGCGGGCAAGGTCAAAAGGTTTTTGCCTGCTTTTTCCTCAAGGATTTTGAAGGCTTCCTTTCTTACATTGAGGCCTTTCATCCACTTTGAGTTTATTTTTGTGTATGGTGTAAGAAAGTGGTCCAGGATCATTCTTATGCATGTTGATGTCCAGTTTTCCCAGCACCACTTGCTGAAGAGACTGTCTTTATTCTATTGGATATTCTTTCCTGCTTTGTCAAAGTTTAGTTGGCCATACGTTTGTGGGTCCATTTCTGGCTTCTCCATTCTGTTCCATTGATCTTCATGTCTGTTCTTGTGCCAGTACCATACTGTCTTGATGATTACAGCTTTGTACTATAACTTGAAGTCTGGGATTGTGATGACTCCTGCTTCGGTTTTCTTTTTCAAGATCGCTTTGGCTATTGTTTTCTGGTTCTATACAAATTTCAGGATTATTTGTTCTAGCTCTGTGAAGAATACTGGTGTTATTTTGATAAGGATTGCATTGAATATGTAGATTGCTTTAGGTAGTATTGACATTTTAACAATATTTGTTCTTCCTATCGAGGAGCATGGAATCTTTTTCCACTTTTTTGTGTCTTCTTCAATTTCATTCATCAGCTTTCTATAGTTTTCAGTGTATAGGTTTCCACCTCTTTGGTTAGATTTATTCCTAGGTATTTTATGGTTTTTGGTGCAATTGTAAATGGGATTGATTCCTTGATTTCTCTTTCTGTTGCTTCATTGTTCGTGTATAGAAATGCAACTGATTTCTGTGCATTGATTTTATATCCTGCAACTTTGCTGAATTCATGAATCAATTCTAGCAGTTTTTTGGTGGAATGTTTTTGGTTTTCCATATAGAGTATCATATCATCTGCAAAGAGTGAAAGTTTGACCTCGTCCTGGCTGATTTGGATGCCTTTTATTTCCTTGTGTTGTCTGATTCCAGAGGCTAAGACCTCCAATACTATGTTTAATAACAGTGGCATGAGTGGACATCCCTGTCTTGTTCCTGACCTTAGGGAGAAAGCTCTCAGTTTTTCCCCATTGAGGATGATATTAGCATTGGGTCACTCATATATGGCTTTTATGATCTTGAGGTATGCTCCTTCTATCCCTACTTTCTTGAGGGTTTGTATCAAGAAAGGATGCTGTATTTTGTCAAATGCTTTCTCTGCATCTGTTGAGAGGACCATATGGTTCTTGTCCTTTCTTTAACGATGTGATGAATCATGTTAATTGATTGCGGATTTTGAACCAGCCCTGCATCCCGGGTATAAATCCCTCTTGGTCGTGGTGAATAATTTTTTTAATGTATTGTTGGATCTGGTTGGCCAATATCTTGTTGAGGATTTCTTGCATCCATATTCATCAGGGAAATTGGTCTATAGATCTCGTTTTTTAGTTGGGTCTCTGTCTGGTTTTGGAATGAGGGTAATGCTGGCTTCATAGAAAGAGTTTGGAAGTTTTCCTTTAATTTCTGTTTTTTGGAAAGTTTGAAGAGAATAGGGGTTAACTCGTTTTTTAAATGTTTGGTAGGATTCCCCTGGAACGCGTTCTGGCCCTGGACTCTTGTTTTTTGGCAGATTTTTGATTACTAATTCGATTTCCTTACTGGTTATTGGTCTGTTCAAATTTTCTATTTCTTCCTGTTTCAGTTTTGGTAGTGTATATGTTTCTAGGAATTTGTCCATTTCTTCCAGATTGCCCATTTTATTGGCATATAATTGCTCATAATATTCTCTTATTATTGTTTTTATTTCTGTTGTGTTGGTTGTGATTTCTCCTCTTTCATTCTTGATTTTATTTCCATGGGTCCTTTTCTTTTTCTTCTTGATCAAACTGGCTAGTGGTTTATCAATTTTGTTAATTCTTCCAAAGAACCAGCTTCTGGTTTCATTGATCTGTTCTACTGTTTTTTTTTGGTTTCGATAGCATTAATTTGTGCTCTAATCTTTATTATTTCCTGTCTTCTGCTGGTTTGGGTTTTTTTTTTTATTTTTTTTTCTTTTTGCTGTTCTTTTTCCAGTTCCTTAAGATGTAAGGTTAGGTTGTGTATCTGAGATCTTTCTTCCTTCTTTAGGAAGGTCTGGATTGCTATATACTTTCCTCTTATGACCACCTTTGCTGCGTCCCAGAGGTTTTGGGTTGTGGTGTTATCATTTTCATTGACTTCCATACACTTCTTAATTTCCTCTTTAACTGCTGGGTTCGCCCATTCATTCTTTAGTAGGATGTGCTTCAGTCTCCAAGTACTTGTTACTTTTCCAAATTTTTTCTTGTGGTTGATTTTGAGTTTCAAAGCGATGTGGTCTGAAAATATGCACAGTATGATCTCGATCTTTTTGTACTTACTTAGGGCTGATTTGTGTCCCAGTATATGGTCTATTCTGGAGAACATTCCATGTGCACTGGAGAAGAATGTATATTCTGCTGCTTAAGATGAAATGTTCTGAATATAGCTGGTAAGTCCATCTGCTCCAGTGTGCCATTCAAAGCCATTGTTTCCTTGTTGATTTTTTGATTAGATGACCTTTCCATTGCTGTGAGTGGGGTGTTGAAGTCTCGTACTATTACGGTATTACTATGGATGAGTTTCTTTATGTTTGTGATTAATTGATTTATATATTTGGGTGCTTGCACATTTGGCGCATAAATGTTTACAAGTGTTAGGTCTTCTTGGTCTATAGACCCCTTGATTATGATATAATGCCCTTCTGCATCTCTTGTTACAATCTTTATTTTTTTTAATTTTTTTTTTTTTTCATTTTCATTTGCTCTTGTTACAGTCTTTATATTAAAGTCTAGATCGTCTGATATAACTATGGCTACTCGGGCTTTCTTTTGTTGACCATTAGCATGATAGATGGTTTTCCATCCCCTTATTTTCAATCTGAAGGTGTCTTTAGGTCTAAAGTGGGTCTCTTGTAAACAGCATATAGATGGGTCTTGTTTTCTTATCCATTCTGTTATCCTATGTCTTTTGATTGGAGCATTGAGTCCTTTGACGTTTAGAGTGAGTCCTGAAAGATATGAATTTATTGCCATTATGCTGCTTGAAGAGTTGGAGTTTCTGGTGGTGTTCTCTGGTCCTTTCTTTTTTTTTTTTTTCAAAGTTTATTTATTTTTGGGACAGAGAGAGACAGAGCATGAACGGGGGAGGGGCAGAGAGAGAGGGCGACACAGAATCGGAAACAGGCTCCAGGCTCTGAGCCATCAGCCCAGAGCCTGGCGCGGGGCTCAAACTCGCAGACCACGAGATCGTGACCTGGCTGAAGTCGGACGCTTAACCGACTGCACCACCCAGGCGCCCCCTCTGGTCCTTTCTAATCTTTTGTTGCTTTTTGTACTTATTTATTTATATATATGTATTTTCATCTTTTCTCCCCTCAGAAAGTCCCCCTTAAAATTTCTTGCAGGGCTGGTTTAGTGGTTACAAACTCCTTTAATTTTTGTTTGTCTGGGAAACTTTTGATGTCTCTTTCTATTTTGAATGACAGCTTTGCTGGATAAAGAATTCTTGGCTGCATATTTTTCTGATACAGCATACTGAATATATCTTGTCTCTCCTTTCTGGCCTGCCAAGTTTCTGTGGGTAGGTCTGCTGCAAACCTGATCTGTCTTCCCTTGTAGTTTAGGGGCTTTTTTTTTTTCCCCTTGCTTCCTTCATGATATTCTCCTTGCCTGAGTATTTTGTGAATTTGACTATGATATGCCTTGTTGATGGTCGGTTTTTGTTGAATGTAATGGGGGTCCTCTGTGCTTTTGGATTTTGATGTCTGTGTCTTTCCCCGGGTTAGAAAAATTTTCCACTTAGATTTGCTCACATAACCCTCCTACCTCTATTTCTCTCTCTTCCTGTTCTGGGACCCCTATGATTCTGGTGTTGTTCCTTTTTAATGAGTCACTGATTTCTCTAATTCTTAAAATCGTGCTCTTTTGCTTTAATCTCCCTCTTTTTTCTGCTTCATTATTCTCCATACGTTTGTCCTCTAATCACTGATTCTCTGTTCTGCTTCATCCATCTTTGTCGCCGTGGCATCCATCCGTGATTGCAGCTCAGTTATAGCATTTTTTATTTCATCCTGACTAGTTTTTACTTCTTTTATCTCTGCAGAAAGGGATTCTAACCTATTTTTGACTCCAGCTAGTATTCTTATTATTGTGATTCTAAATTCTGGTTCAGACATCTTGCTTGTATCTGTGTTGGTTACACCCCTGGCTGTTGTTTCTTCATGCGCTTTCTTTTGGGGGTGAATTTCTTCGTTTTGTCATTTTGAAGGGAGAAAAGGAATTAATGAGGTAGAAAAATTGAAATTAAAAAAAATTAAAATTAAAAATTAAACACACACACACAAATAGAATAGATGATGCTAGATTCTAGGTGTGTTTTGGTCTGGGTGTTGAAAGTGTTTTGACAGATTAGAGAAAAATACAAGGGGGGAGGAAAAAAAGGAAATTGTTTGAGAATTTTAAAAAGTGAATACACTGAAATAGACTAAAATGAGATGATGGGGGTAAAATAGAATTTGTAAAACTGGACACAAAATAAAGAATATAGTAGAAAAAAATAAAGAAAAATATTATTAATAAAAATTAAAAAAACTAATTTTTCATTTTCTGTATTTAAGAAAAAAGAAATGCAAAAGAGAAAAAAACAAAAAAAGAAAGGGAAAAAAGCAAGGAAAAATGAAATCGATTGAAAATTTGAAAAAGTGAATACACTGCAATAGACTAAAATAAAATGTTGGAAATAGAATAGAGTTTGAAAAAATTTACCTAAAAGCAGAAAGTTTAGTAATGAAAATTAAATAAGAATATTTTTAATAGAAATTGAAAGTAAATAATGAAGTTTTACTCTTTCTGCATTCAAGAAAAAGAAAAGAAACAAAAAAGAGCAAAAACAAGGAAAGGGAAATTGTTTGAAAATTTGAAAAGGTGAATACACTGAAGTAGACTAAAATAAAATGAAGGAAGTAAAGTAGAATTTTAAAAAATTTACACAAAACTAAAAAGTATAGTAATAAAAATTAAAGAAAGATATTTGTAATAAAAATTGTAAATAAAAATGAATTTTTCTCTTCCTGTATTCAAGAAAAAGAAAAGAATTGTAAAAGAGTAAAAGAAACAAGAAAAAAAAAGGTAAAGAAAAAAATCGATTAGATGAACCTGCTAACCGATCAAAGTAGGACTGAAATTCCTTTGTTTTCCCCTAGAGGTCAGTCTCTGTAGCTCTTTATGGTCCATAAATTAAGCTGGCGGTGAGACTTGTGTTCTTGAAGAGCGAAGTTGGCTCAATTGGGTGGGGCTCAGTGTAACAGCTCTGCTCTCCACTAAATGGCGCTGCTAGCCTACTGGGGTGGATTGTTGTGGAGCTCCTAGGTGGGTATACCCATGTGCGGGAGTGGTGGAAAGGGCACCACCCAGCTACCCAGTCTGTTCTCACGGATCAGCAATTGTGCACCCATCTTCTGTCTTCAGCTCTTGTCCACTCTCTGCTTTTTAACTCCCCGTGACCAGGCCCCAGGCAGTACCTCTCTCCCAAATTTTGTCTCAGATGCGGCTGTTTTCCGTGGCCTCTTACTTTCCAAGGACTGAGCCTCTGACCTGTTCCTCCCCTGTGTGGGAGGGTCTCACTGAGCAATGGCCGAATATCGGCTGCACCAGGAACACTTGCTGGACCCTGTTGTTGCTGGTGACCCGAGACTGCGGCCAGGTGCCAGCCTGCCCCAGAAAAAGTTCGCAAGACAGTGTAGCAGCAGCATTTCAGGGATTATGGAAAATCACTACACACATCTGGCACCAGGCCTCACCCTTAATGACCTTGTTACAACACCAGCAAATGTGGCCATACTCTGGGGTCTGCTGGGACCAGGTGGCTTCAACAGTCTCTACCAAATGTCCTTCCAGCAGTGGAACCACTTTTCCCCATGTGGCCTGAGAACCTCCTGGACCCCACTCTCTTCCTGGGGATTTGTCCTTCCCACCAGAGCACCGCCGGTTGTCAACCTGTGGAGTGCAGCCTTTGCTCTCCCCCTGTTTACAGTCTTAATGGAATTTAAACCCTCTCCTTTCTCCTTTCTCCTTTCTCCCTTTTTAGTTTAGCTCCTGCAGCTGTTTCCAATTTTCCACTTTCTCTCTAGCTGTTTTTGGGAAGGGGTGCTTTCCCATATTCCACCCCCTCCCCAGTCTCCATCCTCTCTCTGCCTGAAAAAGCCTTTCATGGCTTCTCTCTCCCCAGGTTCAGCTCTCCGTGCCACATACCTGCTGAATTCTGTGGTTCAGGTTGTGCAGATTGTTGTGTTAATCCTCCAATCAGTTTTCTAGGTGTGTAGGATGGTTCAGTGTTCATCTGGCTGTATTTCATGGATTCGAGACACACAAAAAACTTGCATGCTGTTTTGCCATCTTGGCTCCTCCCCTCTCCTCTAGGGTTTTGATGGTTTCCTGTCTCACATTCAGGTCCTTCATCCATTTTGAGTTTATTTTTGTGTGTGGTGTAAGAGAGTGGTTCAGTTTCATTCTTCTGCATGTTGCTGTCCAGTTCTCCCAGCACCATTTGCTAAAGAGACTGTCTTTTTTCCACTATATACTCTTTCCTGCTTTGTCAAAGATTAGTTGACCATACATTTGTAGGTCCAATTCTGGGTTCTCTATTCTATTACATCAGTCTATGTGCCTGTTTTTGTTCCAATACTATACTGTCTTGATGATTACAGCCTTGTAATAGAAGCTAAAGTCTGGGATTGTGATACTTCCTGCTTTGGTTTTCTTCTTCAGTATTACTTTGGCTATTCAGGGTCTTTTGTGATTCCATAAAAATTTTAGGATTGTTTGTTCTAGCTTTGAGAAGAATGCCGGTGCAATTTTGATTGGGATTGCATTGAATGTGTAGTTTGCTTTGTTAAAATACATTTTAACAGTATTTCTTCTTCCAATCCATGAGCATGGAATGTTTTTACATTTCTTTATGTTTTTTTAAATTTCCTTCTTAAGTTTCTTGTAGTTTTTAGCATGCAGATCTTTTACATCTTTGGTTAGGTTTATTCCTAGGTATTTTATGGTTCTTGGTGCAATTGTAAATAGGATCGATTTCTTGATTTCTATTTCTCTTGCTTCATTATTGGTGTATGGAAATGCAACCAATATCTGTACATTGATTTTTGTATCCTGCAACTTTGCTGAATTCATGTATCAAGTCTAGCAGCCTTTTGGTGTTGTCTTTCAGGTTTTCCATGTAGAGCATCATGTCATCTGTGAAAAGTGAAAGTTTGACTTCTTTGCATTTATGGCCTTTCTTATGTCGAGATATATTCCTTCTATGCCTAATTTTTAAAGAGTTTTTATTATGAATAGATGTTGAATTTTGTCAAATGCATTTTCTGGCATGACATGATCACAATTCTTTTCTTTCATTCTATTAATGTTATGTATTATATTGGTTGATAAATATATGTTGAACCATCCTTGTATCCCAGGTATAAATCCTACTTGATCATGGTGAATGATTTTTTAATATGCTGTGGGATTCATTTTGTGATATTTAATGACAGACATATTTCTTGTATTTCAGGTCAGACAGACCCAAATTCATTTTAGAATCTGGCCATATCCATATTCCATAAAAGTTTTCATCTAATTATATATAACATATGAGCATTTGGAAAAAAAAACATTCAGGTTGAGTGAATAAAAAAAAATTTAAAGTAGAGAATCATTCAAAGAATAACATGAATCTAAAATATTTTATTTTAGTTTAAAATATAGAAATGAATATTGTACCAGTCTTTTGATTTGGGGCCAAAGCCTTTATTAACAGTTATTGTTCAAGTAGTCTGCTGATGGTTTGGTGCTGTTGATTTTATAATTCCTGTAGGTTTTTATGACTTTTATTCTTAATTTTTATAGTTTTCTTACTCATGTACAATTCCAAAGTTTTTCCTTTTTCCTTTGAACTTTTTTTAATGTGTATTCATTTTTGAGAGAGAGAGAGAGAGGGGTGGGGGGAGAGAGAGAGAGAGAAACAGAGATAGACTGTGAGTGGGGAGGGGGAGAGAGAGAGGGAGACACAGAATCTGAAACAGGCTTCGTGCTCTGAGCTATCAGCACAAAGCCTGATGCAGGGCTTGAACCCATGAACCATGAGATCATGATCT
Source organism: Prionailurus viverrinus (assembly GCF_022837055.1). Lineage (NCBI taxonomy): Eukaryota > Metazoa > Chordata > Mammalia > Carnivora > Felidae > Prionailurus > Prionailurus viverrinus. Next base: position 77,310,055 of record NC_062565.1, read on the forward strand.
GAGCCATAGTCAGCTGCTTAACCAATTAAGCCACCCAGCACCCCTCAGTTTTTTCTTGATTACTTCTTCTGAAGTCCAAAGTGTTCAACTTAGTTATCTTTTACTTCATAACACATCCTTTTTCTTTTAATAAATAAAACATTATTTTGGATATTATTTAATTTAAGTATGTAATTTGAATGGTAATACAGTTGACATAAGTATGTTCAAGATCCAACAATGACCCTTAGGAAGTAAACACCTCACCCAGTGAAAGTCAGAGTGGAGACATACTGGAACCTACCTGCATGGTCCTTTGACTCTTTCTCGTTCTAGGATCCTGTCTAGTCACTAAGCAGGAATGGAGAACATTTGTCAGACAGTTAAGTATGATCAGTTTAAAGAGCCTCTATCATACTCAGCTTCTGTTGGAGCTACAAGAACAATTGAAGGAATGGAATTTTAGTGTGATTTATTCATATTGTCTATTAACATTAACCAGTTCTTCATGTACTTGTCCTCCCCACATTTAAAAATACTGATACAAATTGGCCTGGCAATAAAGGGCATTTTGTGTTTGTGAAATGATTTGGTTCAAATTATTTCATATGCAGTTGAGAAGTATTTATCAATTCATTTAAATGTCTATTCTATCACAAGAGGGCACTCATGCCTCATTCTTTATATCAAGTGCTGTTTCAGGCACTGATTTGAGGGAATTATGACTGAAATAAAATTTCAACCTACAAATTGAATTTAAAGTTTAGTAAACTGTTTATTATCTGGTAGAACTGGGAATTAGTAATTATGCTTATGCAAATACAGAGATTCTTAATATGTTAATGTTATAAAAAGATTTTCACACACAGAATATAAGATATGCAAACTTGCTATGGTAAAACAATATTTCACTTTTTTGATGAGTCATTCCAAGGTCTTAATTATTTTTAAATGTGATTATTATTTTATTAATTATTGAATTAAGTAAGGTTTCCAATCACCTAACACACAATCAACATACGAATCATCTACTCTTTGTTGTTTATTTGTTGGACAACAGATTTACTGTATTTTAGAGAACTCATTATCAGGTATTGCATCAGTTTATTTAAATTGCAGCTCTAATAATTTTGGCATGTATTAGTTTTCTATTGCTGCCTAATTGCCCCAAAACATAGTAGCTTAAAATAACAATCGTTTATTATCTCATAATTTCTGAGGGTCAGGAATTTGGGAACAGTTTAGTAGGGTGCCTTTTGCTCAAGGTCTCTCACAAGATGGCAGTCAAGCTCTTGGCCAAGACTGCAGTAATCTCAAGGCTCAGCTGGGACTGAAGAATTTGCTTCCAAGCTCACTCACATGGACCTCTCCACAGAGCAGCCTCACAGTGTGACAGTTGGCTTCCCTCCTGGCCAAGTGGATCTAAGTGGAAGAAAGATAGAATCCTTAAGATGGAGGCCATGGTCTTTTTATAACCTAATGACTGAAGTAACATCTTTCTGCTATATTATGTTAGAAAATGAATCTAATTCCTTCTACACTCAATGGAAGGGGATTCCATAAGGGTGAGAATACCAGGAGATAGGGGTCTTTGGAAATTAGCACAGCTATGCTACTACATAGCTAAATAAATATGGGCCATATAAAGACTGAAATCTCCCCAGGTGAGTTAGGACCAAGGATTATTACTTTGTCAGTGGGTGAAATTGCAGATGACAGAGTTGTGGTACTCAAAATTTTGACCAGAATGGGAGTAAAACAAATATCTGAATTTGAACTTTAGGTTCTAAAAAATTTCTTTATTAACCGAAGATTGTGTCTGGCATAAACAAATAAGCAAATAAATTAATAAATAAGGAAAATGACTGAAAAATTGCTAAAATTTGAAGGAAAATGGAATCTAAAATATTGGGTTTGGAGTTGACAATATAGTAAGACTAGGTGGTATTGGAACTGGATTTGAGTCCGTGTTCTCTAGCCAGAGCTAACCCTGAGCTATGGTGTGATATGAAATGTGCAAAGTCAGATCATCACTCTGAAGACTTTCTTGTGCTCCTGAAGGAAACCCATGTATCAAGAACCCCCTGAGATCTTGAGAATGGGCAAGGATCTTGGTGATTTTATTACTTAACTGAGTAAAGTAACTTTAGTCTTCATCCCAGGCTTTCCTTACAAAGTGATCTGTTAATTGTCCACCTTTATGCAAAAAGAATGGATGGGTTTTGCCAGTTTTGTGATATCCTGATACTTGTTCATTTGGGTATTAGTTTCATGTTGTTTGTAACTTTCCCAAGTACGGATTAAAATATGCTGCTCACCTATCTTATTTTACTGCTTATTTTATTTTCATTTTATTTTGAGAGAGAGAGGGCGCAAGTGAGCGAGGGTCAGAGAGAGAATCCTAGGAGGGGTTGGGGGGGGGGTGGAGGGGAGAGAGAGAGAGAGAGAGAGAGAGAGAGAGAGAGAGAGAGAGAGAGAGAGAGATGTGTGTGGCTCATCCGAAGCAGGGCTCTGGCTCATCCGATGTGGGACTCGAACTCATGAACTGTGAGATCATGACCTGAGCCGAAGTCAGATGTTTAATGACAGAGCCACACAGGCTTCCACTTTTTATTTTATTTTAAATATTTATTTTAAAATGTTTGCTTTATTTATTTTAAAAACAGGTGATACAGTGACTTAGCATAAAATTCAAAAGCTTTCAAGAATCTATTCTAAAAGTCTTCCTCTTACTTTTATTTCTCAGCCCCCAATTTCTTCCAATTTACCCAATCCTAGGATATCATTTTTAAGCTATCATATTTTAAGCTACATATAAGAATTATATGTACAGATAAAAGTTTTTTTTCTTTTTCTTAGGCAAGCAATGTATTCCATATACATTTCTCTATTCCTTTCTTTTTTCATTTAACAAAATATCTTGCAGTAATAGAATAATGAATACCTATATACTTATCATCTAGATTTAAAGTTTGTTAACATTTTGCCACATTTGCCTTATTTTTTTCAAGTATTTATTTATTTTGAGAGAGAGAAAGCACGTGTTGGAGGAGTAGAGAGAGAAGAAGAGATAGAATTCCAAGCAGGCTCCATCCACACCGTCAGCATGGAGCCTGATCTGGGGCTCAAACTCATGAACCGTGAGATCATGACCTAAGCTGAAATCAAGAGTCAGATGCTCAACTGACTGAGCCGCCCAGACGTCCCACATTTGCTTATTTTTTGCTCCACAGAAAATCTCCACCTATCAACTTAGCATGCTTTCTGACAAAGCATAGAGTATAAAATACAAAAGGAGAGAAACTTTTGGCTATTTGAATTTTACTTGTTCTGACAAAGCTTAGAGTATAAAATACACAAGGAGAGAAACTTTTGGCTGTTTGAATTTTACTTGTTTCAGTTATGAAAAAATGGGCTTTATCATACTTATTCTCAGCAAAAGATTTACTAAGGTATCCAGGCCTTATAATGTTTGCAGCTAAATAATGTTTGATATTGTACAGACTAAGTGTAAATTATATGAGCCCAAGGAACTTAATGCAGTGGTTTTAGGGACCAAGGAGCCCTGTGTCCAGATGTCCCACAGAATCTGTTCCTTCTCAGCCTGCCTGTCTTCATTCCTTCCTTCCTATTATTATTATTATTATTATTATTATTATTATTATTTAGAGAGAGAGAGAGAGCATGAGCAGAGGAGAGGGGTAGAGGGAGAGAGAGAGATTCTCAAGCAGGCTTCCATGCTCAGTGCAGAGCCTGACACGGGGCTCGATCCCATGGACCTGGGATCATGACCAGAGCCGAAATCAAGAGTCAGATGTTCAACTGACTGAGCCACTCAGGAGCTCCTTAAAATTTTTTTTCTTCCTTTCTATTATTACTTTGACAACAATAATTGCAGGAAACATTTATTGTTCACTTTTCCCATATCAGGCATTTCTCTAATTAGCTTACACATATTAACTTATTTAATCCTTACAACAAATCTGTGAGCTAGGCATTATTATTATCATTACCCCAATTTTATAGATGAAGAGGGAATGGAAGCTCACATACATGGAAATAATGGCAGGAAACATGTCTTGTCATGAGATTCTATTTTTTATCTACTCTTAATTCCTTAGCAGTAAACTAGATTCTATTTATGGATCCCCATTGCTGGCATTTGTTGAAGAAGAGTGTTATAAATAAAGTGTAACAGGTTGTATTGTCTGGGGTTCAAATAGACAGGTGAGTGAAATTAGGGGACATGGCTCTTCACCTTTTAGCCATTTACATAAGCTGAGTTCCTTCTAGGGAAAAGATGTGAACCCTACCATTCAATAAAGATTCAGACACATTTTGAGCAAGTCAAGAGAGAGGGCTGCCAATGAAAGTCTTAGATTGTAGAGAACATGGTGAAGGCCTTGAGAAAGAATTCATTAGAAGAGAGGAGGATGTCTGACAAGATAGGTCATGCTCAGGAACAACACACACATCTTGAAGAGGTTCCAGCCACAACGTAGAGGTCAAACCTTGGTCTATGTATCCCAGGAGAAAGTGGTTGTGTTACTAATTGCTAGCACAATTACTGAGATACCGCATTAATTGTAATGAAATACTAACTTTGAGACTCAAGAGAGTTTATTGTGGGACACTTAACTGAGTGTAATACAGAAAGAATGGCCTGTATATGTTGCATAAGCATCAGTGCCATCTCTTGTGAGCAGTGGTGTTCTGATTCTACCCACAATAGAATAATTTTGGATACTGATGGTGAAAGAAGAGTTCCATCTCAGAGTGATGCCTCTGAAAGACTCTTGAGGCTTGAAGCTGTGGGTTTTTGGCCTGGCCATTTGTAGTGGCTAACCGTAAATCAGGGGTGACTCGCTGGCTAGTGAAAATACCCCTGATTCTTCCTGGAAATTCTTAAGTAGAAATGATTTCCTTCCTGTGGTTAAGGAGATGAGTACATGTACATTTGGAATTCTTTTTTATACTTTTTTTTTTAAATTTTTTTTCAACGTTTTTTATTTATTTTTGGGACAGAGAGAGACAGAGCATGAACGGGGGAGGGGCAGAGAGAGAGGGAGACACAGAGTCGGAAACAGGCTCCAGGCTCCGAGCCATCAGCCCAGAGCCTGACGCGGGGCTCGAACTCACGGACCGCGAGATCGTGACCTGGCTGAAGTCGGACGCTTAACCGACTGCGCCACCCAGGCGCCCCTGGAATTCTTTTTTATACTTTTATGTGAGAGTTTACAGTCTCACTGACAGCTAAAGATATGATTTTGAAAGAGATAGATCTGTATCACTATAAAATATGTTGCTGGGTCACAACACATCCTTCTAGTGGCCAGGACCCCTAAGGCTGCAGGGTAACAGGAGGGCAGGACTATTTGGCTCATAGGATCTTAGAGGAGGCATTGTTTAGCCCATGGGTGTCCACCCAATGGGAGTCAGGCAGTCCCCAGTCCAAGTCTGATTCAGATAGGGACATCCTCACAAAGACTATTGAACAAGTATGATAATATCTTCTGAGTTGTTTTCCAATAATCCCCCAGTCCCTATTTTCTTGGAAACCTAGCAAAGGAGCAGTAAGAGAAATTGTGCTGTTATTTGCAGGAGTTTTGTTTTATCTTTTCATATTCTAAATAGATCATTATGAGAAAACATCCTGAATTACCTAGATTTTTAATATCAGACAGAAGGCATACTTTATGTTTCCTAATCTACATGATCATTCACAAGGAAGAGTCTGTAACCAGTCCCAGCAAGGACACTTTCAGACTCTGGCAGATAGATTCTAAACTGATTAGTTGGGAATGAGAAAATCAATAGCAAATGCATTATGTATATATGGGCCATTCAAGATTACCTTGAAGACATAAAGTTAGATATTTAGCAGAGAGGGGGAAGGATGGGAGCAAATAAGAAATTCATTTGGATTATGGTTTTTTTTTTTTTTTTTTTTTTTTTTTTTTTTTTATTTTTTTATTTTTTTATTTTTTTTTTTTTCTGAAATTTATTGACAAATTGGTTTCCATACAACACCCAGTGCTCATCCCAAAAGGTGCCCTCCTCAATACCCATCACCCACCCTCTCCTCCCTCCCACCCCCCATCAACCCTCAGTTTGTTCTCAGTTTTTAACAGTCTCTTATGCTTTGGCTCTCTCCCTTTCTAACCTCTTTTTTTTTTTCCTTCCCCTCCCCCATGGGTTCCTGTTAAGTTTCTCAGGATCCACATAAGAGTGAGACCATATGGTATCTGTCTTTCTCTGTATGGCTTATTTCACTTAGCATCACACTCTCCAGTTCCATCCACGTTGCTACAAAAGGCCATATTTCATTTTTTCTCATTGCCACGTAATATTCCATTGTGTATATAAACCACAATTTCTTTATCCATTCATCAGTTGATGGACATTTAGGCTCTTTCCATAATTTGGCTATTGTTGAGAGTGCTGCTATGAACATTGGGGTACAAGTGGCCCTATGCATCAGTGCTCCTGTATCCCTTGGATAAATTCCTAGCAGTGCTATTGCTGGGTCATAGGGTAGGTCTATTTTTAATTTTCTGAGGAACCTCCACACTGCTTTCCAGAGCGGCTGCACCAATTTGCATTCCCACCAACAGTGCAAGAGGGTTCCCGTTTCTCCACATCCTCTCCAGCATCTATAGTCTCCTGATTTGTTCATTTTGGCCACTCTGACTGGCGTGAGGTGATACCTGAGTGTGGTTTTGATTTGTATTTCCCTGATAAGGAGCGACGCTGAACATCTTTTCATGTGTCTGTTGGCCATCCGGATGTCTTCTTTAGAGAAGTGTCTATTCATGTTTTCTGCCCATTTCTTCACTGGGTTATTTGTTTTTCGGGTGTGGAGTTTGGTGAGCTCTTTATAGATTTTGGATACTAGCCCTTTGTCCGATAGGTCATTTGCAAATATCTTTTCCCATTCCGTTGGTTGCCTTTTAGTTTTGTTGGTTGTTTCCTTTGCTGTGCAGAAGCTTTTTATCTTCATAAGGTCCCAGTAATTCACTTTTGCTTTTAATTCCCTTGCCTTTGGGGATGTGTCGAGTAAGAGATTGCTACGGCTGAGGTCAGAGAGGTCTTTTCCTGCTTTCTCCTCTAAGGTTTTGATGGTTTCCTGTCTCACATTTAGGTCCTTTATCCATTTTGAGTTTATTTTTGTGAATGGTGTGAGAAAGTGGTCTAGTTTCAACCTTCTGCATGTTGCTGTCCAGTTCTCCCAGCACCATTTGTTAAAGAGGCTGTCTTTTTTCCATTGGATGTTCTTTCCTGCTTTGTCAAAGATGAGTTGGCCATACGTTTGTGGGTCTAGTTCTGGGGTTTCTATTCTATTCCATTGGTCTATGTGTCTGTTTTGGTGCCAATACCATGCTGTCTTGATGATGACAGCTTTGTAGTAGAGGCTAAAGTCTGGGATTGTGATGCCTCCTGCTTTGGTCTTCTTCTTCAAAATTCCTTTGGCTATTCGGGGCCTTTTGTGGTTCCATATGAATTTTAGGATTGCTTGTTCTAGTTTCGAGAAGAATGCTGGTGCAATTTTGATTGGGATTGCATTGAATGTGTAGATAGCTTTGGGTAGTATTGACATTTTGACAATATTTATTTTTCCAATCCATGAGCAGGGAATGTCTTTCCATTTCTTTAAATCTTCTTCAATTTCCTTCAGAAGCTTTCTATAGTTTTCAGCATACAGATCCTTTACATCTTTGGTTAGATTTATTCCTAGGTATTTTATGCTTCTTGGTGCAATTGTGAATGGGATCAGTTTCTTTATTTGTCTTTCTGTTGCTTCATTGTTAGTGTATAAGAATGCAACTGATTTCTGTACATTGATTTTGTATCCTGCAACTTTGCTGAATTCCTGTATCAGTTCTAGCAGACTTTTGGTGGAGTCTATCGGATTTTCCATGTATAATATCATGTCATCTGCAAAAAGCGAAAGCTTGACTTCATCTTTGCCAATTTTGATGCCTTTGATTTCCTTTTGTTGTCTGATTGCTGATGCTAGAACTTCCAGCACTATGTTAAACAGCAGCGGTGAGAGTGGGCATCCTTGTCGTGTTCCTGATCTCAGGGAAAAAGCTTTCAGTTTTTCCCCGTTGAGGATGATGTTAGCTGTGGGCTTTTCATAAATGGCTTTTATGATCTTTAAGTATGTTCCTTCTATCCCGACTTTCTCAAGGGTTTTTATTAAGAAAGGGTGCTGGATTTTGTCGAAGGCCTTTTCTGCATCGATTGACAGGATCATATGGTTCTTCTCTCTTTTTTTGTTAATGTGATGTATCACGTTGATTGATTTGCGAATGTTGAACCAGCCCTGCATCCCAGGAATGAATCCCACTTGATCATGGTGAATAATTCTTTTTATATGCCGTTGAATTCGATTTGCTAGTATCTTATTGAGAATTTTTGCATCCATATTCATCAGGGATATTGGCCTGTAGTTCTCTTTTTTTACTGGGTCTCTGTCTGGTTTAGGAATCAAAGTAATACTGGCTTCATAGAATGAGTCTGGAAGTTTTCCTTCCCTTTCTATTTCTTGGAATAGCTTGAGAAGGATAGGTATTATCTCTGCTTTAAACGTCTGGTAGAACTCCCCTGGGAAGCCATCTGGTCCTGGACTCTTATTTGTTGGGAGATTTTTGATAACCGATTCAATTTCTTCGCTGGTTATGGGTCTGTTCAAGCTTTCTATTTCCTCCTGATTGAGTTTTGGAAGCGTGTGGGTGTTCAGGAATTCGTCCATTTCTTCCAGGTTGTCCAATTTGTTGGCATATAAGTTTTCATAGTATTCCCTGATAATTGTTTGTATCTCTGAGGGATTGGTTGTAATAATTCCATTTTCATTCATGATTTTATCTATTTGGGTCATCTCCCTTTTCTTTTTGAGAAGCCTGGCTAGAGGTTTGTCAATTTTGTTTATTTTTTCAAAAAACCAACTCTTGGTTTCGTTGATCTGCTCTACAGTTTTTTTAGTTTCTATATTGTTTATTTCTGCTCTGATCTTTATTATTTCTCTTCTTCTGCTGGGCTTAGGCTGCCTTTGCTGTTCTGCTTCTAGTTCCTTTAGGTGTGCTGTTAGATTTTGTATTTGGGATTTTTCTTGTTTTTTGAGATAGGCCTGGATTGCAATGTATTTTCCTCTCAGGACTGCCTTTGCTGCGTCCCAAAGCGTTTGGATTGTTGTATTTTCATTTTCGTTTGTTTCCATATATTTTTTAATTTCTTCTCTAATTGCCTGGTTGACCCACTCATTCGTTAGTAGGGTGTTCTTTAACCTCCATGCTTTTGGAGGTTTTCCAGACTTTTTCCTGTGGTTGATTTCAAGCTTCATGGCATTGTGGTCTGAAAGTAAGCATGGTATAATTTCAATTCTTGTAAACTTATGAAGGGCTGTTTTGTGACCCAGTATATGATCTATCTTGGAGAATGTTCCATGTGCACTCGAGAAGAAAGTATATTCTGTTGCTTTGGGATGCAGAGTTCTAAATATATCTGTCAAGTCCATCTCATCCAATGTCTCATTCAGGGCCCTTGTTTCTTTATTGACCGTGTGTCTAGTTGATCTATCCATTTCTGTAAGTGGTGTATTAAAGTCCCCTGCAATTACCACATTCTTATCAATAAGGTTGCTTATGTTTATGAGTAATTGTTTTATATATTTGGGGGCTCCGGTATTCGGTGCATAGACATTGATAATTGTTAGCTCTTCCTGATGGATAGACCCTGTAACTATTATATAATGTCCTTCTTCATCTCTTGTTACAGCCTTTAATTTAAAGTCTAGTTTGTCTGATATAAGTATGGCTACTCCAGCTTTCTTTTGGCTTCCAGTCGCATGATAAATAGTTCTCCATCCCCTCACTCTCAATCTAAAGGTGTCCTCAGGTCTAAAATGAGTCTCTTGTAGACAGCAAATAGATGGGTCTTGTTTTTTTATCCATTCTGATACCCTATGTCTTTTGGTTGGCGCATTTAATCCATTTACATTCAGTGTTATTATAGAAAGATACGGGTTTAGAGTCATTGTGATGTCTGTATGTTTTATGCTTATAGTGATGTCTCTGGGACTTTGTCTCACAGGGTCCCCCTTAGGATCTCTTGTAGGGCTGGTTTAGTGGTGACAAATTCCTTCAGTTTTTGTTTGTTTGGGAAGACCTTTATCTCTCCTTCTATTCTAAATGACAGACTTGCTGGATAAAGGATTCTTGGCTGCATATTTTTTCTGTCTAGCACCCTGAAAATCTCTTGCCAATTCTTTCTGGCCTGCCAAGTTTCAAAAGAGAGATCAGTCACGAGTCTTATAGGTCTCCCTTTATATGTGAGGGCACGTTTACCCCTTGCTGCTTTCAGAATTTTCTCTTTATCCTTGTATTTTGCCAGTTTCACTATGATATGTCGTGCAGAAGATCGATTCAAGTTACGTCTGAAGGGAGTTCTCTGTGCCTCTTGGATTTCAATGCCTTTTTCCTTCCCCAGTTCAGGGAAGTTCTCAGCTATGATTTCTTCAAGTACCCCTTCAGCACCTTTCCCTCTCTCTTCCTCCTCTGGGATACCAATTATGCGTATATTATTTCTTTTTAGTGTATCACTTAATTCTCTAATTTTCCCCTCATACTCCTGGATTTTTTTATCTCTCTTTTTCTCAGCTTCCTCTTTTTCCATAACTTTATCTTCTAGTTCACCTATTCTCTCCTCTGCCTCTTCAAGCCGAGCTGTGGTGGTTTCCATTTTGTTATGCATTTCGTTTAAAGCGTTTTTCAGCTCCTCGTGACTGTTCCTTAGTCCCTTGATCTCTGTAGCAAGAGATTCTCTGCTGTCCTGTATACTGTTTTCAAGCCCAGCGATTAATTTTATGACTATTATTCTAAATTCACTTTCTGTTATATTATTTAAATCCTTTTTGATCAGCTCATTAGCTGTTGTTATTTCCTGGAGATTCTTCTGAGGGGAGTTCTTCCGCTTGGTCATTTTGGATAGTCCCTGGCGTGGTGAGGACCTGCAGGGCACTTCCCCTGTGCTGTGGTGTATACCTGGAGTTGGTGGGCGGGGCCGCAGTCAGACCTGATGTCTGCCCCCAGCCCACCGCTGGGGCCACAGTCAGACTGGTGTGTGCCTTCTCTTCCCCTCTCCTAGGGGCGGGATTCACTGTGGGGTGGTGTGGCTCGTCTGGGCTACTTGCACCCTGCCAGGCTTGTGATGCTGGGGATCTGGCGTATTAGCTGGGGTGGGTAGGCAAGGTGCTCGGGGGCAGGAGGGGCAGGCTTAGATCGCTTCTCCTTAGGTGATCCACTTCAGGAGGGGCCCTGTGGCAGCGGGAGGGAGTCAGATCCGCTGCCGGAGGTTTGGCTCCGCCGAAGCGCAGAGTTGGGTGTTTGCGCGGAGCGAGCAAGTTCCCTGGCAGGAACCGGTTCCCTTTGGGATTTCGGCTGGGGGATGGGCGGGGGAAATGGCGCTGGCGAGCGCCTTTGTTCCCCACCAAACTGAGCTCTGTTGTCAGGGGGCTCAGCAGCTCTCCCTCCCTTTGTCCTCCAGCCTTCCCGCTTTCCGAGCAGAGCTGTTAATTTCTGACCTCCCAGACGCTAAGTCGCGCTTGCTGTCGGAACACAGTCCGCCCGGCCCCTCCGCTTTTGCAAGCCCGACTCGGGGGCTCTGCTTGGCCGGCGAGCCGCCCCTCCGCCCCGGCTCCCTCCCGCCAGTCCGTGGAGCGCGCACCGCCTCGCCGCCCTTCCTACCCTCTTCCGTGGGCCTCTCGTCTGCGTTTGGCTCCGGCGACTCTGTTCTGCTAATCCTCTGGCGGTTTTCTGGGTTATTTAGGCAGGTGTAGATGGAATCTAAGTGATCAGCAGGACGTGCGGTGAGCCCAGCGTCCTCCTAAGCCGCCATCTTGCCGCAACCTCCCACTATTTCTATCTGGATTATGTTTTAATATTAGTCCTCCTTGTCATTACCAGCTATAAACTGTGTGTGTATATATATGTGTGTGTGTGTGTGTGTATATATAGATATATAGCTAAATACCCTATATATATACAGATATATATGTATAGTATGTACACTATATATTATAAATATTCCACAGGTTTTATATTGAGTTTTCAATTGATTTTAAAAGTCTGATTTATATATGGCCACAGTGTAGGTAATATATGAGACAGAATTTGGTTATAAGCTGAACAGAATTAATATTTTATAGAAAATATATAGTTTGTTGAAAGTCCCTGCAGATTCACCAGAGTATTTATATATTTTTCTTTGAAGATCATTTGAAAATAAAAGATAAAATCTATGATGAAATTACTTGGTCAGCTTTGAACATTTTCATTTTATAACATTAAAATGAGAGTATTTTTATGCTGGCTTTGTAATGTGTTGACTAGGCTGAACTACATTTCCCAGAATTTCTTTCCTGTATATTTCCTGTTAGGGTAGGCCACAAGAGATCTTCTTGTGTAAGATTGATAGAGTGTAAATGCAGCAGTAACCGTTTTATAGTTCACACACTTTGCCCACGATGCTGGTTCACATTGTTGAAACTGCAACTGTTCTACCTGCCCCCAGGTCCTCTTTCAGTTTCTCTGACTCTGCCAGATGTGTGTTCACTTTGTTCTTGCTCATCCCCACTATCTCCCATCTTCCCTTCCTGACTGCCTGCCATGTGGACTTCAAGCTCCTTTATCAGGTTTGGTGACATTAGCCTTTCCAGAGCCTACTTAACCAGCTCTTACAATCCCTAAATCAAATCCATTCATACAAGTGGTTTTCAACAGAGGGCAATTTTGGACCCCATGGGACATTTGGTGGTCTCTGGAGACATTTTTTATTATCTTGATGGGAATGAGGGAGAGGAAGGAATAGTGGTGCAGGCATGAGGGTTGCTGTTGGCATCCTTTTGGGAGAATTCAGATATATGGCTAAATACCCTACAGTGTACAAGTCAGTATGTCCCCCGCCCACATGCCTAACACACACAAAGAATTATCTGTCCAAAATGTTAATTTTGGAAATTAACAAAACTCGTAGGATTTTGAACTGGATAGTTCTTTGTTATGGGGTGGGGGTAGAGGGGCTATCGTTTTGCTTTTCAGATTGAACCCTGACTGATACTAATATTTTATTAATATCCCATGCTTAGCATGGAGCCTTATGTGGGGCTCAATCCCATGATCCTGGGATCATGACCTGAGCCAAAATCAAGAGTTGGATGCTCAACCAACTAAGCCACCCAGATGTCCTTTGATACTAATATTTTAAAACATAAATACTTTAGCAGTTTCCTTCTGGTCAGCAAAATTATATTTTCATTAAAGACTGAAAAGATAAGTACTTTTAATGAACATGCACACTAACAACTATCAATTTATGGTGATATGGTTAGATTCTAATCTCTATGAAACACATGCTGTATAGTAAAAGTCACAAAAGTTCTCTGTTAAAGTGTTTTTGTAATTAATAGATTTTCTTTTTTTACCAGAAGTCATTGGGTTTACAGAAAAATTGAGTAAAAAGTAGAGTTCCCATATATCCCCCACCACTTAGTGAGTTTTTACTATTATTTCTTAATTTGAGATATTATTGACACATAACACTATATTAATTTCAGATATACAGAATAATAATTTGATATTTACATATATTGCAAAATGATCATCACAATAAGTCTAGTTAACATCCAGAGTTTTCCTATTATTAACATTTTCCATTGGTGTGGTATATTTGTTATAATTGACAAACCAATATTGATAATTACTAGTAATTAATGTTCATAGTTTCCATTAGGGTTCACTCTGTGCTTATATTAGCCTGCTTGAGTTGCCTTAAGAAAATACCACAGATAGATAGTTTGATGCTTAAAACAACAGAAATGTATTTGCTCACAGTTCTAGAAGCTGAAAGTCCAAGATCAAGGTTTGGTAGGATTCGATTTCTGTTGAGAACTCCCTTCCTGGCTTGTAAATAGTTGCCTTCTCACCCTGTGTCTCATGGCCTTTCCTCTATGCTCAAGTACAGGGAGATAGATAGATAGATAGATAGATAGATAGATAGATAGATAGATACACACACAGAGAAAGAGAGAGAGAGGGAGAGAGCAAGCCCCCCTGGTGTCTCTTCTAATAAGGACACTAATTCTATCATATCAAGGCACTTCCCTTATGACTTCATTTAACCTTAATTACCTCCTTAGGAGCCGAACTCTTTTCTTTATTCCCATCCCCTCTTCCCACCCCATTGGTCCTGATACTACAATTGCTTTCTGCTGATTTTGCCATGTCAACTGTTTAAGAAAACAGTTGATCTGTCTGGAGTTCTGTCCTGAACCCCCACTCAGTTTGGCTATTTCTGGACCACAAAGACCCTAGTTCCAATCAGTCCCTCATTGGATTGCCTTATTTTCTCCCCACCCCTATAGTACAAGATCTCCTTCTGCTCCTGACTTTTTTCTCTGCAGGGTAGGCCCTGTGATGCTGGTGACCTATCATACCTCAAAACAGTTCTTTTTTCCCCTCTTCTTTTTAAAACAAATTTAAACCCAAGTTAGTTAACATATAGTGTAATAATGGTTTCAGGAATAGAATTTAGTGATTCATCACTTGCATATAACACCCAGTGCTCATCCCAACAAGTGTCCTTCTAATGCCCCTCACCCATTTTGAACCTTCCAACCCAACACCTGCTCAGCAACCATCCATTTGTTCTCTGTACTTAAGAGTCCCTTATGATTTGTCTTCCTCTCTATTTTCATCTTCTTTTTGCTTTCCTTGCATTATGTTCATCTGTTTTGTATCTTAAATTCCACATGAGTGAAATCATATGATATTTGTCTTTCACTGACTTATTTCACTTAGCATAACATACTCTAATTCCATCCATGTTGTTGCAATGGTAAAATTTCATTCTTTTTGATCACCAAGTAATATTCCATTGTATATATGTACCACATCTTCTTTATCCCCTCATCAGTTGGTGGGCATATGCGCTCTTTCCATACTTTGGCTATTATCAATAGTGCTGTTATGAGCATTGGGGTGCATGTGCCCCTTTGAATCAGCATTTTTGTATCCTTTGGATAAATACCTAGTAGCACAATTGCTGGGTCGTAGGGTAGTTCTATTTTTAATTTTTTTTTGAGGAAGCTCCATATGCTTTTCCAGAATAGCTGCACCAGTTTGCATTCTCACCAACAGTGCAAAAGTGTTCCCCTCTCTTCACATCCTTGTCAACATCAGTTGTTGCTTGAGTTGTTCATATTGGCCATTCTCACAGGTGAGCTGGTATCTTAATGTGGTTTTGATTTGTATTTCCCTGATGATGAGTGATGTTGAGCATTTTTTCATGTGTCTGTTAGCCATCTGGATGTCTTCTCTGGAAAAGTGTCCATTCATGTCTTTTACCCATTTCTTAACTGGATTATTTCTTTTTTGGATGTTGGGTTTGATAAATTCTTTATAGATTTTGGATACTAACCCTTTATCTGGTATGTCATTTGCAAATATCTTCTCCCATCTCATTGGTTCCCTTTTAGTTTTGTTGATTGTTTCCTTCACTGTCCAGAAGCTTTCTATCCTGATGAGGTCCCAATAGTTCATTTTTGCTTTTGTTTCCCTTCCCTTTCTTCATGTCTGGAGACATGTCAAGTAAGAAGTTGCTGCAGCTGAGATCAAAGAGGTCATTGCCTGTTTTCTCCTCTAGGATTTTGATGGCTTCCTGTCTTACATTTAGGTCTTTCATCCATTTTGAGTTTATTTTTGTGTTTGGTATAAGAAAGTAGTCCAGGTTCATTCTTCTGCATGTTGAATTTTGTTCTTTATTTGAAAAAAGTTTCTATTTAAGAATAATTTTAGATTTATGGATGTTGCTGTATTTGTTTCCTGGATGCTGTAACAAATTACAACAAATCTGGCAGCCTACAACAACAGAAACTTATGCTTTCACAGTTTTGGAGGCCAGAAGTCCAAAATCAAGGTGTCAGCAGAGCCATACCGACTTGAAGGCTCTAGGGGAAAATCCCTCCTTGTTTCTTCCAGCTTCTAGTGGCACCTGGTGTTCCTTGGTTTGTGGTAATGTAAGTCCAGTCTCTGCCTCCAATGTCACATGCCTACTCTCTGTGTCACTTTACTCTTCTCATCTTAGAAGGATACTAGTCCTAAGACTTAGGACCTACTCTAAATTCAGAATGATCTCTTCTTGATATCCTTAATTTAATTCCATCTTCAAAGACTATTTCTAAATAAGTTCATATTCTGAGGTTCTGGTGGACATGATTTCCTGGGGGGATACTATCCAACTTATCACTGTTATAAAAAGATAGTGTAGGAAATTCCTGTATACCTTTTGCCCTCACATCAGCTTTTAATCTGAAGTAGACACATCCTCAAACCAGGTAAACCAAGTAAATCTCTGTAGTGCAGGGGCTTCATGACCAGGTGCCCAAGGCCACATAACTTTGTGCCCAGTCACCTTAGACACCTCATTGAGTGATTTCTCCCTGAGGTTCCACTACATCAGAGATGCAGAGTGAGAGCAGGTTCAAGCCTGTGCTCAGTGGAGAAACTGAAAACACTTATTTCCATTTTTTAAATGTTTTATTTATATTAGAGAGAGAGAGAGAGAGCGCACAAGTGGGGAGGGGCAGAAAGAGAGTTGGACAGAGGATTGGAAGCGGGCTTTGTGCTGACAGCAGCAAGCCTGATGTGGGACTCCAACTCACAAACTGAGATTGTGATCTGAGCTGAAGTTGGATGCTCAACCCACTGAGTCATGCAGGTACCTCACTATTTCCATTTTTACTCCCTAGGATCTACCCTAGGTGTTAGTGTTGGCTTATTATTTTTATTTTTATTTAATTTTAATTTTTTAAATGTTTATTTGTTTTTGAGAGAGACAGAACACGAGTGGGGAAGGGGCAGAGAGAGAGGGAGACACAGAATTTGAAGTGGGCTTCAGCCTCTGAGCCATCAGCACAGAGCCCAATGTGGGACTCGAACCCACAAACTGTGAGATCATGACCTGAGCTGAGGGCACACTTAACCAACTGAGCCACTTAGGCACCCTGGTGTTGGCTTTTTAAATTAAATGTTTTATTTTGAGACAGTAGTTGATTTACATTAGATATATAGTTGAAATATGTAGTAGAGGGAGATCCTTTTTACTCTTTCCCAAGTTTTCCCCAATAGTAACTTCTTACAAAACTACTGTATAATATCACAACTACGATATTGACATTGATACAATGCACTGATCTCACTCAGATTTCTTTAGTTTTTTTGTATGCACTTCTCTCTCTATTCTTCCCTTCCTTCCTCTTTCTTTCTCTATATTTAATCTATACGGGAGGTTTTGTTTTTTCTTTTAATCCCTTCAAGTGGGTTCCATTCCTCAATTTCTCCTACAACAGAATTTGAGGGCTCATTAAAAAGAACTTGAAAATCCATTAGAGAGAACCATATTTAGAAACTCAAAACAGCCTGCTCTCCTTCCTGGCGATAGAATAAAAGTAGAGTCAAAAGTAGAGTACCCACCCTAAATAAGGTTGAGAAAATTCCTTTCATTCATTACTGAAGGATTGGTCCTATTAAGGGGATGACTTTAACCAAACATAAGCCATTTTCTGTAAGTCATTTTACTTAAGACATGGGCTTTGAATTCAAAGAGATGTTTGAATTCCTGCCCTGCAGTTCACTAGTGGTAAAACCTGGACATTTCATAAATACTCAGAAGAGGGTAGCAGGTGTCAGATCAGGCTATGCCAAAGTTGTTTGGATTGTAACTTGAAGCTAATGGGGTACTATTGAAGTATTTTAATTGGGGGGGGTGACACAAGAAGATTTGCATTTTAGAGAGCTCTAGAGAGAAGAAATTATTCTTTTTTTTTTTTTTTTTTTTTTTTTTTTTCAACGTTTATTTATTTTTGGGACAGAGAGAGACAGAGCATGAACGGGGGAGGGGCAGAGAGAGAGGGAGACACAGAATCGGAAACAGGCTCCAGGCTCTGAGCCATCAGCCCAGAGCCCGACGCGGGGCTCGAACTCACGGACCGCGAGATCGTGACCTGGCTGAAGTCGGACGCTTAACCGACTGCGCCACCCAGGCGCCCCAAGAAATTATTCTTAAATAGAAACTTTTTTCAAATAAAGAACAAAATTCAACATGCAGAAGAATGAACCTGGACTACTTTCTTATACCAAACACCAAAAATTCATACCATTTTTAGGATACCAGCCTTTTTGAGACTCTGAGGAAAATCACCAATTTTTTTTATAAAGATGCAAAAAAATGTGCACATACAATAACAGAATATTGAATACAATTTCAGGAGGCTTCTGAAGACCATGGACACTAGTCTACAAACTCTGGAGTGGAAGAATTTTCTTTTTCTATTGGGGGTAATGGAGTGGATTGGGAGAAGGTGAAAGATTTGAACATATTCATCTCCTGAAGGTACAGAGCCAGCAGAGAGGGAGAGGTAGGAGATATAGTGGAAGAGAGAATTATGGAAATTATCCCATAATTTTAACCCTAAGTAGGCTAGAAGGATTCAATCTTCTGTAGAATAAAGGAGATTGGATCAACTCAGGCTGTAAGAGTGACCCTTCTAGTGCATCAAGAAAGAAGGAAGAATGGGCATAGGTAACAGTGGGACATGGAGGGAGTATTTATGGGATTTCTTTTTTCTTATTTTTTTTCTTCCTGTGTAGAAAGTGAAGCGATTGGCTGAGAGTGAAAGGAAAGAAGGTTTGGGAAAAGTAGAGGTTTGGATTAGCTGCTGAGAGAAGTGTAGAAGGAAGCTGAATAGAACATGAGAAAGACAGCAGGAGCTGGGAGCTAAGTTGCAGTCAGAGATCATGGGTTTGGAGTGGCACCAATCCTCTGCAAAGTGTGATTCTTCTCCAGGATCTCTCAGCACACTGCTAAGAGGCAAGTGTGTATGTGGCATTTTACAGAGACAGCACAGAAGTATCATTTCATTTTGTATAAAACAAAGTGAGAGTAGTGCATTGATTGATAATTTGAATATGCATGCATGGAATAATTTGAATATATGTCAATATACATCTTGGTCTTCTGTGGCCTGACCCACATTGATATCAGCAAAAGATCCAGGCTGACTCTTGAGGCTGTGCCAAAGGTACATAATTCTATGGAAATTGACAGAGGAGATTAAGCCCCCGTACTTCCTTCTTTCTCACTTCTCTGTGGTATCAGGC
Source organism: Prionailurus viverrinus (assembly GCF_022837055.1). NCBI lineage: Eukaryota > Metazoa > Chordata > Mammalia > Carnivora > Felidae > Prionailurus > Prionailurus viverrinus. The sequence goes on from NC_062565.1 coordinate 77,329,248, forward strand.
TTGTAGGGAATTTCTGAGCTAGTAGATGCCACTGTTCCTGCCCCAAATTTAAAAGCACAAATTATTCCAGGAGATACTGGGAAGATTCTCTTTTGCCTTATGAAGTAGCTAATTTTTTCTCTGAGGTTCCACAAGAAATGGTGAGGGGAGATAGAAGGAAATCAGATACATTTGTAAGTACATATATTTCATGACTGCCTGGATGGCCACTACTGTGAAACATTTTTATAAAATTGAAGTATGATCAATATCCTTCTGGTCATAATATATTTCATTTTTTATTTCTCTTACTTTTTCTTTTCAATCCTGTAGGGGATATTATAAGAGTTATGAACTATATCTTTCATTACAAAGGCTCTGGGATATAGATATTTGGTAAAATAAACATTTACATGGCTGATAAAGGACATGGTTGTCCTCAGTTGGATTGAGAGGTAACTGAGGGAAGATCAACCCTGGCATTCAGAAGTACTACTTTTCTGAGTCTTCTATGCAGGAAGTGAGTTGTAATGAGTCTAGCGTGTTAAAGACTGGTAGCTGAAGTCCAGGTGTATTATTTTCTCTGGTCACTTCTGTTACCACTTCTTTCTCACTGGGCTAGAAAGAAAGTCTACAAGAAGTTCAAAGAATCTCTATTAACAGGCTATCACTATCCCCTATAGTGCTAGCCCTTCTTTCTGGGCCCCCCTTGCAGGATTTGATGTGTGGAGCTTGGGCTGGAATCCAGCCCCCATTTAGCTCCTCAGGTAGGCTCCCCTGGGCAATTGTACACAGTATTTCTACTTTCTCTCATTCTTCTGCTAACCTCCGAAGAGCACTATTTCACAGAAGCTGCATGATACCCAGTGGTAGATTTTAGAGTACAGTGGAACTCAACAATAGTTATTATCCACTTTGCTTCCTCTCAGCTGGGGGGGGGGTGATGATAATGAGGTCATATCTCTGAAGTGTCTAAGGATATAAAGTGATAACAATAATAATTGATATTTCATTGTAAAAGCTTAATACAGAACTCCAAACACCAGCTAAACCATTCCTGTATGACTTCAGTGTTGATCTCTCACCCCACTCTCACCCCGTTGTCACCCTCCTGTAACCCCATCTTACTGTTCACTCCCTCCTCATGGCCTCCCTTGCTTGTTCAGCCTAGATCCCAAGATCCCAAGATCCCAAGATCCATCACTGTAATCACTTCTGTAAAAGCTCTCAACAAGCTTTGGTCCCTTCTCTTTCTGTCATATTTGCCTGTCAAAACTGCAACTCTGAATAGATCCCACTCTTTGGTGAGAATTTGCTCATTTTACCACCAAGTCTACCGGTTTGTATATGAGCACATACACTCTCCATTAACTTCTGTTCTAGTAAATAAACTTTCCATGTACATGTCTGAGGCCATCCTCTCTTGTGTTTTAGGAATCACATGCTTTCACCTACAAAAAGACTTGGTGATTTTTCTTTCTCTCTCCTCCATTGCTAATTTCTCCCCCTCTACTGATTATCCTCATCAATATACAAACATGTAAACATAATTCCCATCTTAAAGCAAAACTAAAAACGCTGCTCTTCACACCCTCTTCCCATTAACTTCCTGTTTCTATTCTCTTTCACAGTTAACTTAATTGAGATAATACTTAGCCTCTAGTCATACTCTATACTTTCTCACCTCACCTCCTTTTACCAGCCCATTCCAGTCAGGCTTCTGTCATTTAGGTCACTGATGACAGACTTGGTGGTAAAATGAGCAAGTTCTCATCAGAGAGTGAGATCTAATTAGAGTTGGAGTTTTGACAGGCAATTATGACAGAGAAAGAAGGGGCCAAGGCTAGTTGAGAACTTTTAAGCTTCATATTTTCCAATGGTTAGAACCATCCCTAACTTTTTCAAGGTCCAGGGCAAGCGTGATCTTCAAATAGTGATCTCTAAACCATATAACTAAGTAGTTGTAAATCAAGTTAACAGACTGCTTAAAAAATATGTTCCATTCTCTTATCTTGACAAATATAACTTTATAATGACTTAGAAAATCAAGTTTGGATCTCAAATTTCTCACACTCTTCATAGTTTCATGGTGGAATATGGCAACATAGGAACAACTATCCCCTGACACCTCCTTTTCTTCCTGATCATATCTTGCACCTTTTCATGACTTGATTAGTGTTCCTCCAAAAGATATGGCCAGGTATTAATCTCTAGTACATGTGTATGTGGTCTTATTTGGAAATAGGGTCCTTGTAGATGTGATTTAGTTAAGGATTTCAAGATGAGATCATTCTGGATTCAGGTAGTCCCTAAATCCAATGACCGGAGGAAAAAAGAGAGGGAGATTTTATATATTGACTCAGTAACACAGGGGAGAAGGCCATGTGAAGACAGAAGCAGAGATTGAGGTTATGCAGCTACAAGCCAAGGAATGCTAAGGGTTCCTGGCAGCCACCAAAACCTGGGATATAGGCATGGGACACATTCTCCCTCAGCCTTCAGAAGAAACCAAACCTATGACACCTTGGTTTTGGACTTCTGGCCCCCAGTGAGTGAGAAGATAAATTTCTACTGTAGATCACAAAATTTCTGGTAATTTGTTATGGAAGCCCTAGGAGATTAATACATACTTCAAGTGACCTTGCATGCATGAGAATGGACTCCTCAGTTCACAAATTACAGCTATGACCTCACCCCCTGCAGTCAGTCATCCCTTGGCTACTCCATGGGCCAATGAGTGTGCACAGTGGTTCAGTTAGCTCTTAGAGCAGACCTGGGGAAGGAGCCAAAGCAGGCCTTGAAAGTGGGCTTGAGACTATATAGTCAGGGAGTTCTGGGGTTCAGGGTATGCATATGTCATCTAGAAGGATGTGGATTCTTGTTGGCATATCTTTTGGCCTTGAGGATTCCTTGACCCACAGCCAGCTGGAGAAATGTCAGAGTGGGGCTTGCTAAGCACCCTGTTAGTAGCTCTAAGGGTGATACTGCTAATGGTCTCTTTGTGCTTAACTTATCTAACTTCTTAGCATTCTGTCCAGTTGGCCTCATCCCTGAACCACTTTTCTCGTTTGGCACCTGTGACTCCTCTCCTCATGTTACTGCCAGCTAATTGGCCACTTTTCAGTCTTCTTTGCTGAATTCTTTTCTTTAAATGTTGTAGCACCCCACTTCTCTTTTTTGTTTATATTGTCTTTAGTGTTCTCATCTGTTTTCCTTTAAAAACATTTAAATGCTCATGACTATCAAATTTGTACCTTTACCTCAGACCTCTCCCCTGAGCTCTTGACTTTTGTATCTAATTGCCTGTGTAATGTCTCCAGTTGAAGCATTTAGCAGGTGTCTAAGAATCCACACGTCCAAAGGAACTCTCCCATACCCCTCATAGCCTTTATGATCTCTATTAGTGGACTTCCACCCTATTCTATTGATCAGGGCAAAAGCTTTGGAGATGTTCTTGATTCTTCTCTTTTTCTTATTCTCTGCATTTAATTTGTTGACAAGTTCTGTTAGCTGGATCTCTGAAACATATCCTGAATCTGACTGCCTCTCTTCACCTCTGTTTCTTCCATCCTAACCCTAGGCCAAGCCAGGACTGGTTTTTCTGTTTCCCTTCTTGCCTCCACATAATCTTGTGCATATTTTGAATGGAAGTGAAATTAAATTATGTAAGAGTGCTTTGGTGGCTTACTCAGTTAAGCATCCAACTCTTGATTTTTGGCTCAGGTTCACGAGATCAATCCTAGTGTTGGGCTCCCCGCTTGGAATTCTCTCGCTCCCTGTCTGCCCCTCCTTGCTCACGTGTGCGTGCATGCACACATGCACACACACACTCTCTCTCTAAAAATAAATAAATATTTAAAAAACTACATAAACCAGATCCTATCACTTCTCCACTTCAAGCTGTCATTGACTTCTGGTGGCACTTTGAATAAAACCCCAGCTCCTCTCCATGGCCTCTGTGACTTGGCCCCCACCCACATCTCTTCTCAACCCCCCCATTCTCCCCCTTGTTCCTCACAGCTCATAGTTCAACTGAATTGACTCTTTTTTAGTTTCTCAGATACGCCTCAGGGATATGCCTTAATTCTGCCTCAGAGACTTCACACCTGTATTTTTCTCTTCGCATACCTCAGATCTTTGCACCTGGGTGCCCTCACTTTCTGATCTCTACTTTCTTTTTCTTTTCTTTTTTTTAAATTTACATACAAGTTAATTATCATATAGTGCAACAATGATTTCAGGAGTAGATTTCTTAATGCCCCTTACCCATTTAGCCCATCCCCCCTCCCACAGCCCTTCTAGTAACCCTCTGTTTGTTCTCCATATTTAAGAGTCTCTTATGTTTTGTCCCCTCCCTGGTTTTATATTATTTTTACTTCCCTTCCCTGTGTTCATCTATTCTGTGTCTTAAAGTCCTCATATGAGTGAAGTCATATAATTTTTGTCTGTCTCTGACTAATTTCACTTAGCATAATACCCTCTAGTTCCATCCATGTAGTTGTGAATGGCAGAATTTCATTCTTTTTGATTGCCGAGTAATACTCCATTGTATATATACACCACATCTTCTTTATCCATTCATCCATCAATGGACATTTGGGCTCTTTATGTACTTTGGCTATTGTTGATAGTGCTGCTATAAACATTGGGGTGCATATGTCCCTTTGAAACAGCACACCTGTATCCATTGGATAAATACCTAGTAGTGCAATTGCTGGGTCATAGGGTAGTTCTATTTTTAATTTTTTTTTCAACGTTTATTTTTTTATTTTTTTTTTTATATTTTTGGGACAGAGAGAGACAGAGCATGAACGGGGGAGGGGCAGAGAGAGAGGGAGACACAGAATCGGAAACAGGCTCCAGGCTCCAAGCCATCAGCCCAGAGCCTGACGCGGGGCTCGAACTCCTGGACCGCGAGATCGTGACCTGGCTGAAGTCGGACGCTTAACCGACTGCGCCACCCAGGCGCCCCTATTTTTAATTTTTTGAGGAATCTCCATAAGTGTTTTCCAGAGTGGCTGCACCAGTTTGCATTCCTACCAGCAGTGCAAAAGAGATCCTCTTTCTCCGCATCCTCACCAACATCTGTTGTTGCCTGAGTTGTTAATGTTAGTCAATCTGACTGGTGTGAGGTGGTCTTTCATGTGGTTTTGATTTGTATTTCTTGGATGATGAGTAATGTTGAGCATTTTTTCATGTGTCAGTTGGCCATCTGAATGTCTTCTTTGGAGAAGTGTCTATTCATGTCTTTTGCCCATTTCTTCACTGGATTATTTGTTTTTTGGGTGTTGAGTTTGATAAGTTCTTTATAGATTTTGGATACTAACCCTTTATCTGATATGTCGTTTGCAAATATCTTCTCCTATTCCATCAGTTGCCTTTTAGTTTTGCTGATTGTTTCCTTCACTGTGCAGAAGCTTTTTATTTTGATGAGGTCCCAATAGTTCATTTTTGCTTTGGTTTCCCTTGTCTCTGGAGATATGTTGAGTAAAAACATCTTGCTGTGGCCAAGATCAAAGAGGTTTTTGCCTGCTTTTTCCTCGAGGATTTTGATGGCTTCTTGTCTTACATTTAGATCTTTATCCCTTTTGAGTTTATTTTTGTGTATGGTGTAAGAAAGTAGTCCAGGTTCATTTTTCTGCATGTCGCTGTCCAGTTTTCTCAGCACCACTTGCTGAAGAGACTGTTTTTATTCCATTGGATTTTCTTTCCTGCTTTGTCAAAGATTAGTTGGCCATACGTTTGTGGGTCCATTTCTGGGTTCTCTATTCTGTTCCATTGATCTCAGTGTCTGTTTTTGTGCCACTGATCTCTACTTTCTATTCTCCTATTCAAAAGAGGCATGTCCCTCCCCAGTCATTCACTATCCAATTTTACCTTATTTTTGTTTTTTTGTAGTACTCATCTCTAAGCTCCACAAGGATAGGAATCATGTCTGTCTTATTCATCATAGTGTTCTCAGCACCAAGAACTGTATTTGGCAGAAAGGTGGTGCTCAGTAACTATTTGTGCAGTGAATGTATGAATCAAATAAAATTTCTTCTCTCTGGGGTAAATTACAGATATTTATAAATAACTATAATGTAAGATAGCAGGTGGCAAAGTAGGAAAGGTAGATATATAGGAAAGGTAGATATAAAATGCTATGAGTTTCAGATGCAGAAATTAGTAGTTTATGGTGAGATCAAGGATGTCTTCAAGGAGAAGGTCAAACCTGAGTTGGGTTTATACGGAGAGGGCACTCTAGAGATAGAGAGGGAAAGCCATTCTAAGTAACAGGATATAATAAGCAAAGATCTAGAGGTGGAAAGTTTAGACCATGTAGAAAAGAGGAAGCTTTTTTGAGTGAAGAATCAGGGAAGAGTAAATCTGAAAAACAAAGTTGAGATTTCTGCTAGGGTGGGTCCATTGAGTGCCTGTATGATAGACTGGAGAACTAGGCATTCATTCTGCAAGCAATGCATGATATGGGAAGCGTTCTCTGAAGGGAAGTGATAAACTTGAAGCTATGTGGTTCTGGAAGCTTTCTGGGAGTTATGTATAAATGGATTGCAGCAGGGAGAGTTTGTAGTCAGTATGTTGGGAGAATCAGTTGAAGTTAGTGCACTTTTCGACAGGGGTAGTTTTGAGGTCCTGCACCCCAACTGAGAGAGGTGGCAGAGGGAATGGAAAGTCAGGACTGTAATAGAGGCGATGATGACAGAATCACCAGGACTTGGCAACTAATTGGTCTGACAAACCATTATATTTCTTCCAAGTTTTCTGTTTTAATATTTATTTCACTGCTAATTGCTATTAGCTGTAGCATTAATCTTAGTAATTACAATTATTTGAATATTTGATAAAGGCTATTAATGTTCACAGTTTTGTAATCAGTTTTGTCATAATTCTTAAAAGCTAAGTAGCACATGCCTGCTTTCAGAGGATGATAATGGATCACCACATGCTAGATACAATTATGAACTTAAAATTGCTCTCATTCTGTAACTTACACAGACAATAATCCATCAGGATGCTATTTAAAATACACAGAGCCAAATTCCATCCTTAGCTGAAAGCAGGAATCTCTTGAATTGTGAATACCTGTCCACTGGTAGAATTTAAATCCCATCAAATATAGCAGAACCCTTTCTATGAGAAATATATTATATTATATTATATTATATTATATTATATTATATTATACAAGATCATAGACCCCTATGTTTATGTATTTGGATTGACTTACGCCCACCAATATGTCTATTGTATACTATATCATTGCTAAGGAATGAGGCATGTAACTTACAGTATAAGTAAATACTCCCCCCGCCCCCGTTTTATTGAGATATAATTGACATAAATCACCATATGATTTTCAGGTTAGGTTAAATGTTTGACTTATATATATTGTGAAAATATTACCACAATAAGTTTAGTTACTATTCATCATTTCATTTTTTTAAATATGAAATTTATTGTCAAATTGATTTCCATACAATGCCCAGTGCTCATCCCAACAGGTGCCCTCCTCAATACCCATCACCCACCCCCCATCAACCCTCAGTTTGTTCTCAGTTTTTAAGAGTCCCTTCTGTTTTGGCTCCCTCACTCTCTAACCTTTTTTTATTTCTTTCCTCTCCTCTATGGTCTGTTAAGTTTCTCAGGATCCACATAAGAGTGAAAACATATGGTATCTGTCTTTCTCTGCATGACTTATTTCACTTAGCATAAGACTCTCCAGTTTCATCCATGTTGCTACAAAAGCCATATTTCATTGTTTCTCATTGTCAAGTAGTATTCCATTGTGTATATAAACCACAATTTCTTTATCCATTCATCAGTTGATGGACATTTAGGCTCTTTCCATAATTTGGCTATTGTTGAAAGTGCTGCTATAAACATTGGGGTACAAGTGCCCCTATGCATCAGCACTCCTGTATCCCTTGGGTCAATTCCTAGCAGTGCTATTGCTGGGTCATAAGGTAGGTCTACTTTAATTTTTTGAGGAACCTCCACACTGCTTTCCAGAGTGGCTTCACCAGTTTGCATTCCCAGCAACAGTGCAAGAGGGTTCCCATTTCTCCACATCCTTGCCAGCATCTATAGTCTCCTGATTTATTCATTTTAGCCACTCTGACTGGCATGAGGTGATATCTGAGTGTGGTTTTGATTTGTATTTCCCTGATGAGGAGCGACGTTGAGCATCTTTTCATGTGCCTGTTGGCCATCTGGATGTCTTCTTTGGAGAAGTGTCTGTTCATGTTTTCTGCCCATTTCTTCACTGGATTATTTGTTTTTCGGGTGTGGAGTTTGGTGAGTTCTTTATAGATTTTGGATACTAGCCCTTTGTCTGATATGTCATTTGCAAATATCTTTTCCCATTCTGTTGGTTGCCTTTTAGTTTTGTTGCTTGTTTCCTTTGCAGTGCAGAAGCTTTTTATCTTCATGAGGTCCCAATAGTTCATTTTTGCTTTTAATTCCCTTGCCTTTGGAGATGTGTCAAGTAAGAAATTGCTGCAGCTGAGGTCAGAGAGGTCTTTTCCTGCTTTCTCCTCTAAGGTTTTGATGGTTTCCTGTCTCACATTCAGGTCCTTTATCCATTTTTAGTTTATTTTTGTGAATGGTGTAAGAGAGTGGTCTAGTTTCATTCTTCTGCATGTTGCTGTTCAATTCTCCCAGCACCATTTGTTAAAGAGACTGTCTGTTTTCCATTGGATATTCTTTCCTGCTTTGTCAAAGATTAGTTGGCCATACTTTTGTGGGTCCAATTCTTGAGTCTCTATCTATTCCATTGGTCTGTGTGTCTGTTTTTGTGCCAATACCATGCTGTCTTGATTATTGCAGCTTTGTAGTAGAGGCTAAAGTCTGGGATTGTGATGCCTCCCGCTTTCGTCTTCTTCATTATTACTTTGGCTATTCAGGGTCTTTTGTGGTTCCATACAAATTTTAGGATTGTTTGTTCTAGCTTCGAGAAGAATGCTGGTGCAATTTTAATGGGGATTGCATTGAATGTGTAGCTAGCTTTGGGTAGTAGTGACATTTTAACAACATTTATTCTTCCAATCCATGAGCATGGAATGTTTTTCCATTTCTTTGTATCTTCTTCAATTTCCTTCATAAGCTTTATACAGTTTTCAGCATACAGATCTTTTACATCTTTGGTTAGGTTTATTTCTAGGTATTTTATGATTCTTGGTGCAATTGTGAATGGGATCAATTTCTTTATTTGTCTTTCTGTTGCTTCATTATTAGTGTATAAGAATGCAGCTGATTTCTGTACATTGATTTTGTAGCCTGCGACTTTGCTGAATTCATGTATCAGTTCTAGCAGACTTTTGATGGAGTCTATCCAGTTTTCCATGTATAATATCATGTCATCTGCAAAAAGTGAAAGCTTGACTTCATCTTTGCCAATTTTGATGCCTTTGATTTCCTTTTGTTGTCTGATTGCTGATGCTAGAACTTCCAACACTATGTTGAACAACAGTAGTGAGAGTGGACATCCCTGCTGTGTTTCTGATCTCAGGGGGAAAGTTCTCAGTTTTTCCCCATTGAGGCTGATATTAGCTGTGGGCTTTTCATAAATGGCTTTTATGATGTTAAGTATGTTCCTTCTATCCCGACTTTCTAGAGGGTTTTTATTAAGAAAGGATGCTGAATTTTGTCAAATGCTTTTTCTGCATCGATTGACAGGATCATATGGTTCCTATCTTTTCTTTTACTAGTGTGATGTATCACATTGATTGGTTTGCAAATGTTGAACCAGCCCTGCATCCCAGGAATGAATTCCACTTGATCATGGTGAATAATTATTTTTATATGCTGTTGAATTCAATTTGCTAGTATCTTGTTGAGAATTTTTGCATCCATATTCATCAGGGACATTGGGCTGTAGTTCTCTTTTTTTGCTGGGTCTCTGGCTGGTTTGGGAATTCGTCATCTCATTTGGATACAATAAAAAGAGATGGAAAAAAGAATTCTCCTAGTAATGATAACTCTTAAATTTACTTGCTTAACCACTTTCCCATGTGTTATACAGCAGTGTTAGCCAGAATCATCATGTACATTCCATCCCTAGTACCTACTTATCTTTGTATGTTTTCATCACCTTCCTTCAATTCCCCTTCTCTATACTCCCCATCTCGGATAACCACCAATCTGATATTTTTGTATAAGTTTTTGTTGTTGTTGTTGTTATTTTTTGAGATTCCATATATAAGTGAGATCATATAGTATTTGTCTTTCTCTGTGTGATTTGTCTCACTTACTTAATGCCCTCAAGTGCCATCCACATTGTTGCAAATGGCAGGATTTCCTTTTTTTTTTTTAAGTTTATTTATTTATTTTGAGAGAGAGAGAGAAAGAGCGCAAAAGAGCCTGTATGAGTAAGGGTGTGTGTGTGGGGAGGGGTACAGGGAGTGAGGGAGAATCCCATGCACACTCTGCACTGTCAATGCAGGGCCTGACACAGGGCTGCATCCCATGAACCATGAGATCATGACCTGGCCAAATCAAAAGTAGGAAGCTTAACCAACTGAGCCACCCAGGCGCCCCCCCCCCTTTTTTTCTTAAATGACTGAATGACATTCCGTTGTACACATAAACCATAATTTCTTTACCCATTCATTCATCAATAGACACTTAGGTTGTTTCCATGTCTTGAGTACTATTGTAAATAATGCTGCTATGAACATGAGGTGCAGATACCTTTTCGAATTAGTTTTTGTTTCCTTTGGATATATTCCCAGAAGGGGAATTGCTAGATCATATGGTAGATCTATTTTTAACTTTTTGAGGATCCTCTGTGTTGTTTTCAATAGTGGCTACGCCAATGTACGTTCCGATAACAGTGCATGAGGGGCCTTTTTCTCCAGTCCTCACCAGCATTTGTTATCTCTTGTCTTTTCATGGTGGCCATTCTAACAGGCATGAGGTGGTATCTCATTGTGGTTTTGATTTGTGTTTCCCTAAAGACTAGTGTTGTTGGACATCTTTTCATGCACCTATTGACCGTTTTTATATCTTCTTGCAAAAATGTCTATTCAGGTCCTTTGCCCATTTTTAAATTGGATTGTTTGTTTTCTTGCTATTGAATTATATGAGTTCTTTATATATTTTGGATATTAATCCCTTACCAGATGATACATGTCTTAATGAATTATGTTTTAAGGAGGTTCTATTCCTTTGAAATTCTTCTTGCCTTTTTTATAGACAAAAGTCTGAGGTGAGTTGTCAACATTTTGAGAAGGGTAATGAATCATAACCACCTTAAAATAACTGATTTTATTCAATGTATCCTAAAGCCCATGCATATTGTTAATTCTAATGTCCTAGCCACTTGATCATATAAACTAATATGAAAGTTTCAGTGTCCAGATCAGTTCGTAGCTGTTGTGTTTGAGTAAATGAAATTACTATATTTTCATTTAAGATTTTCATTTTAGACCTTTGTGGTTGCTAGTGTAGAGTCTGGAGCCAGACTGCTCCAGAGTTTGGTGAAAGCTTTAAGACTCGCTAGCGGTGTGGTTTAGGTAATATACTTCACTTCTCTGTGCTTTAATTTTCCTCAAGTGTAAAATGAGAATGATAATTGTATCTACCTAAGAGAATTATTATGAGGAATTGAATGAATTAATTGTTGAAGGCCTAACACACAGTAAACACTTACTAAATATTAGCTACTATTACTAATCTCAAATAGATGTGCATTGCTATCAAAGTTAAATTTAATATACATAATTCCTAAATTATGATTCAGAAATTTTTGTACTTATATAACTGCATTACTAGGTCGAGATAATAGTGCTTTTCCAAATCCTTCCTTAGTATCTTCTCCATTGAGGAACAAAGGGGATTATGTCTTTATTTGTACTATGTAGGTATCTCTCTAATTACAAATAGTAGGTAAAAATAATGCGACTCACTAACTGCCTCTGAATATCTATTGTAAAATAATAGGAAAATAATATCTAATCGACTGGTAAATAATGAACATTTAGTTTTTATTTGTAATATTTATTTCTAACTACAATTAGCAATTGCACAAAATATATCCCAAAGATTTGACAGATTTGATAAAATCTATTATTTTAATGATCACACTTCAATTATAAGTCTGAAATTTACCTATATTTGTCACAGACTGAGAGTAAAAAACAAAAGAGTAAAGAAAACTTTTCTTTTTCCTTCAACCATATTTTTCATATATTTTAGAAAAGAAAAATAGAACCCAAAACAAAAATAAGAAGTCAAAGCCAATACACCACTCATTTTTGTGAAACTACTGCCATTTCCAGACACTTTCATCAAGTTTTTTTTTCTTTGTTTGGTGGCAAACTCCTCAAATGAATGGCTTATATATCTTGAACCCATTAAATACACTTGAACTCATTTATATCCTGTTTTCATCCCCATTTCATACTGTTAGCTCTCAACAGAAATGAGGGTGTTCTTTCCCCAAATCCTTGGATATATGCTTGTTGTCTTCCCATCTTTCCTAAAAATAGGAATTCCTTACGGCTAGCACTTGGGTTTCATCTCTTCCTTTTTTCCTCTTCTCTTACTGAATGCATTCTTTTGGAGACATTATCTATATTTTTTACTTTAATTATGTGCTTGCAATCTGCATTCTTTATCATTAGCTCTTTTTCCACTACCTGTGAGATATCTAAGAGCTGTCATAACAATGTACCACAAATTTAGTGACTTAAAAAAACAAAAATGTACTCTTCTCACAGTTCTGGAGGCCACAAGTGTGAAATCAAGATGGCAGCAGGGCTTCACTCCCTCAGAAGGCTCCAGAGGAGAACCTCCCTTACCTCTTGCCACTTCTGGTGGCTGTCACCATTTCTCAGCTTCCTTGGATTGTGGCCACATCATTCCAATCTCCACCTCTGTCTTCACATTGACTTTGCCGTGTGCCTGTCTTCTCTTCTGTTTGTCTCTTCTGTGTGTCTCTCTTTTAAAAAGATACTATTCATGGAGTTAGGGCCCACCTGGATAATTCAGGATATCTCTTAATCTCAAGATTCCTTCACTTAAGTGATATCTGCAAAGATCCTTTTTCTAGAGAAGGTAGCGCACAGGTACTGAGAATTAGGACACAGATAATATCTTTATGGGAGCTATCATTCAACCTATGCAAGTAAGTGTAAGAGAAACACTATCTAATCAGATGACAAATGACAACTGATACGAGACTTAGGTGTTGGGTATTAGGGAGGAGGAGAGTAGAAAACTAGAGCACATGTGCCCTATCTAAAGTGGCCAGCCCTTCCTTTGTTGACATGGGGACATGCAGACCCATAGTTGCCAGTTCTTCTGATAGCCTCAAAGAAGCTAGAAATCCAGATTTTTATGCACTGGCAAATAATTAAAATTAGAAAAAAATATCCTTAAGCAGTAATACTGTGGGGAAAACAAATCTGCCTATGGTCAGATGTGGCAAACTGCCAGCTCGTGACCTCTTGTCTACGGCCTGATGCTCAGAGAGCAGCTCTGATGAGAAGGGCAGGGAACTTTCACCCTGGAGGTGAGAGAAGTGATGAATCTAATGCCAATTGAAGTAGGAAGAGAGATACTAATATTACCTTTGACTTGCCACTCTTTGCTGTTTAATTTAATAAAAAACCCAAATAATTTCTAGACCTGAAAGGTCAGTTTCCTGTTGGTGTTCTCTGGTAAAATTTTTAAGTTGAGGATTGTGCAATGTTGCCTGCTTAATAGTGTCTATAAACTTTTGGAAGGCAGTCAGAAATTCCTTTTTATGTGCCATTCAAACTTGATATTTAGGCTTGATTCTTCTTCTTCATGTTTTTAGTAGCAGAGTAAATATTAATACGACTTAATGTCACAGCCATACTGAAATACATGTAGTGTCCTGAATATTCTGTGCCCTTTTTCATCTTCAACCCTTTCACCACTGTGCACTCATTCTCAATTCCTAGTGGCTCAGTTAAGATGTAACTTTCCCCATTAGTCTTTCCTAAGGCCCTAAGGCCGTGTTGAATGTCCCTCTTATTAAACCTTGGAATGGGGTTCCAAGTGGGGGCAGTACTGCCTCCTGAGGGATGGTTTGCAATTAATGGAGACGTTTTTGGTTGTCACGATGAGATGTTACTGGGATTTTGTGTGAGGGGGACCAGTATGCTGGCCTTTTGCAGTTTAAGGGACAGTTTCACACAATGAAGAATTGTCCTACATTTGTATGATTTTTCAATGTCCTGCTGGACATTTGTGTAATTAAAACATGTTTATTCATACCTAGCCTAGAATAGAACTCATTTTACATATAAACACAATGTAGTTTTTGCATCACTGAAATAAACTCCGAATTTTTAGGAGTGTAATTACTAAGTAAGTCTGGTGAGGATGATACTGTTTTTTTTTTTTTTTTTTTTGCTGGGAACTTACATATGAGTTTTTCTTCATTTCAGAAAATGTTGCCTGTGGTTTTTGAGGAAAATGTGGCATCCTGAGTCTGTCTGCATTTGTACCTATTTCCTTCATGGTAATTCTAAGTGTATTAGTTCAGGCTGCCATAAAAAAATACCATAAACTGGTGACTTAAATGTAGATATTTATTTTTCACAGTTCTGGTGGCTGGAAAGTCTAAGATCAAGGTGCCAATGGATTTGGTTTCTGCTCAGGGCTCTCTTTCTGGCTTATAGATGGGTGCCTTTTTGCTGTGTCCTCACAAGATGGAGAGAAAGAGAGGCAGCCGGCCCTCTGGTATCTCCTCTTATAAGTACACTAATCCTATTAGATCAGAGCCCCACCCTTATGACCTCATGTAATCTTAATTACTTCCTTACTCTAGGGACACCTGGGTGGCTCACATGGTTAGGCATCTGACCTCAGCTCAGGTCTTGATCTCATGGCTTGTGAGTTCCAGTCTTTCATCACGCTCTGTGCTGACAGCTCAGAGCCTGGAGCCCACTTTGGATTCTTTGTTTCCCTTTCCCTCTGCTCCTCCCGTGTTCACACTCTGTCTCTCTCTCTCCTTCAAAAATAAATAAAAATTCAAAAGAAAAAAATTTAAAAAATTACGTCCTTACTCCAAATACAGTCACATTGCAGTTAGAGCTTTAACATATAAATATTTTGGGTGTGTGTGCACAATTCAGTCCATCGCACTAAGCGTGGTGGAAATATGCAAGCATCTAATTTATTAATAATGTTTTCTAGTGTGGTCTTACCTGAACATTTGCATATTTAAATACATCTATTTTTATGATAAGTTTTCTTCCTTTTATTTCCCTCTTATATTAATTATATTTAGGGCATATTTATGTTTAAAAAAGTATCTACAACTTTTATTTCAGGATGATATAGGGAGCATTATAAAACATTATAGGAAGGGATGTTGGGCCTGATTGGGTTGATCACTTCCCTAGCCCAAAGTAACCACACTACATATTATTAGCCTGTTACTTGTCTATTTCCTGCACTAGGCTGTGCATGTCTTAGGGCCAGGGGCAATGTCTTATTCACTGATGAATCCTCCAATTCCATTATGTGACAAAGCATATAGGAGGCTCTTAACAATTTTTGGTAACTGAAAGAATGAGTGAATGAATGGATGGATACGTATAAATACCATTCTGATGTCAGAATCCATATCTTCAAGGGTATTTGGATGGTCAGAACACCAATGAGGATTAATAATGCCTGTTTTTTACCAAAGTAATCTTCAACAATTGGCACAAAACAGTGACTGAGCCAATATTCAGAAATACTATTTTTGTCCTCCACCATAGGGCTGAACTTTCTTTCATATAACTGGTGAAAGAAGTTTTATTCTAAATCATCTGTACCATTGGTACCAAAACAAAGGAGTGAAATGGGAATGATTCTGTCTGGCATGGCTTTTTCTTCTTTGGCAAAGGTTTTCCTTGACAGCACTTTTCTCCTTCAAAAAAAAAAAAAATTCTACGTTCTACTTTTGTCAACAGAAATGACTTGCCAAGTGTAATTTACCCTTTTTCATGAGTTCAGTTTTGGATCTAACTAAAGCACCCTTCTTTTCAGTTTTACTGCTTGTTCTGGGGCCCCTAATATTATGCAAATTGTCGTTGGCTTTAAAAACTAGATCCTTTTTGCCTAGAAATCCAATAGGAGACTTTTCTTCTGTGTTTCTTTATACATTCATTGAGACTGCTGGAATTTTCACAGGCAGTGTAAAACTGTACTATTGATTTTGACACTCTATATTTAAATAATACCTTTTTCAACCCAAACAGTAAATCACTATGGTCTTGTTGGATGGCCATCACAATTGACTACTTATGCACTGAATCCTCCACATTGCTCATAAATTCCTGTCTTCCCTTATGATAGTCACTTTGGGAGTAAAAAGATACTATTAATTTCAGCTGACATTTCTCCTTTCACAAAAGTCTCATTTTCTTTTCTGGAAAAATATTTGCTTGTTAGAATGGTGAGGGGCCTGGGGAAAGTACAGCACCTGGATGGGGCTGCTCCCTGAGGACAAGTAATGGGCATGAGGATTAAACTTCACTTCCTCCAGGGCTGTCAATGGCAGGAGGGTTAGATATGAGGAACTAGGGTCTAGGAAGTCTGGCTCCATGTGTGGCCCACCTATTAAGGAAAAGTAGGCAGTAACCACTGACAATTTGCCTCCTTTGTAGTGTATGTAGATTTGTTTTTCCTTGAAATGAGTTTACTAAATCTAACCAAACTCATGAAAGACCAGGCCAGAACCACACAACTAAGGCATTTCCAGATTTCTGACCCACAGAAACTGTGAGATAATTACTATAGTCTGAAATTTTGTGTTTTTCCCAAATTCGTATTTTGA
Organism: Prionailurus viverrinus; assembly: GCF_022837055.1. Lineage (NCBI taxonomy): Eukaryota > Metazoa > Chordata > Mammalia > Carnivora > Felidae > Prionailurus > Prionailurus viverrinus. The sequence continues at coordinate 77,346,028 of NC_062565.1, forward strand.
ATCCTAACACCCAAGGTGATAGTACTAAGAAGTAGGACCTTTGGGAGATAATTAGGTCATGGATGTCGAACCCTCATGAATGGGATTAGTCCTCTTATAGAAAAGAGGCTCCAGAGAGATCCCTAGCACAAGTGATGTCAATGTATCAGTTTGTAGTCTTCAACAGACTATCACCATTTTACCCCATGCAGTCATCTTTTTCTATATCACCTATAAAGTTATTGACAGCTGTAGTTTCTAACCCCTGAATCACAGCCAAAAAAAATGGCTTCCAGAGGCTGATGTTCTAGACCTTACAATTTAAATAGTTTATTTTTGAGGTGATGGAAAGTCAGTGTTATAGTTTCAACAGAACTAGAAGTCTGTCGCTCAAGATGATTCCTGGCCATTTATCTATCCATTAGTCAGCCCATCCCTGTGAAATAATTACTCTTCCAATCACAAGTAAGTAGGGAGATGGCCATGAAGTCAGCTACTGGTTGGACTTCAAGTAACTGAGAAAGTCAGTGATTGAATGCTGTCATTTATAACATCAATTAGCATTATAAGATGGCATAGAAAGCAAACATTTAAGATTGCCAAAGAAAGCATTCAAAGGTTTATGGAAAGATATATGGAAAGATATATATTCAAAGGTTTATGGAAAGAATTTTAGTACCTTGCCAAGGATGAACTGAAGTGGGGGGACTGGGATTTGACGTCAGGTGCTCTGGTTCCAAAATGTTTCCTCATAATAGCTGTAGGGTTTAAGGAGAGGAGTATCAGGGGAAGCAAAGCCGAACTTAAAGCCCACTTTCTCCCTGAAACCTTGACGAGTCATTGTAGCTGGATGTAATCCCCTCTGGTCTGAACAACTCTAACTCAGAGTGTCAATTCCAGAAATCTTGTGACATTTATTATAAGTGGCCACATAATACAGCTATTTGTGTGCACAGTACCTATATCCATTTATTTAGTTGATTTATTCAGCTGAGGTATTTAAAAATTCATGCATAATTTGAAATTTTGCAAGTCCAGTTTTAAATGGATTGTAGAAGTTGCTATTTATTTATTTATTTATTTATTTATTTATTTATTTTAGAAGCTGCTATTTAAAGCAACTTTGATAATATCTATCAAAACTATGAGTAGGTACAACTTTTGGTCCAGTAATCCCATTTCTGGGAATTTATTTTATAGAAAATACTTGCAAAATGATAGATGTACAAGGTTATTCTTTCCAGCATTGTTTGTCATAGCAGGAAACTAATGATGCTTCTCTAAGAGTCATAAATGCTATTCCTCAGATATTTCTATTTCTTCCCCCTTGACAGGATTGCTTTTCTTGGTTCCCTTGTGGTTGGGTAGAGCCATGCAATGAGTTGTGAACAGAAGTGATATGTATTACTTCAAGGCCAGAGCATTTAATAGTCAATGTGGGATCATAAAGAACTTTGTTCCCCCTATGACATTGACTGGCAATGTTTGAGATGGAGACTGCTCTATCAGCCTGGGTCAGAGAAGAGAAGATATGGAACAGAGTACTTGGCTAAACTGCAATTGACATAACATGAGTAAAAAAACATCTTTTGTTTTTAAAAGCTACAAAAATTTTGATTACCACAGTGAAGCCCAAAAACTCTTTGTGAACTCAAAGTGGCAGCTTCTTAAGGAGTTTGCAGAGATTATGGCAGAAAGTTGGAAAGAAACCTTTAGTTGGGATTTATTTTCCAGGTACCACTTAAACAATTTACAGTTAGGCTACAAACATGGTCATGATAAACTGTGAGGCCTGGAAGTTTTGCCATCTACCAAATTCTAATTTTAGCTAAATCTAGAATTTTTAAAATATGTAGAATAAGTTATATTAATTTATGTTCTTTGTAATTTGAAGTTATTTCAATAGAACAATTATTACCAGAATGTATTTTTCATTTTAAATATTCATGGATTATTTTTCATATAATCTCTAGCCACTTTATACACTAAGTAATGTGTCAGTCATGTGACACCAACTGACAGATACAAATTGTGCAGGTAAGCAATTGATCTTAAAAATTTATTGAGCTGTTTGACATACTTGTGTAGAAACACAATAGAATATATACTCTAATATGTAATAATTTTAAAATTTAATTTAATTTAATTTTTAAGTATATATTTTAAATGTTTATTTTGAGAGTGTGCACCTGTGCAGGGTGGGGGGAGGGGCAGAGAGAGGGAGAGAGAGAATCCCAAGCAGACTCCATGCTCCAAGCCTGATGTGGAGGTCAACCCCACGACTGTGAGATCATGACCTGAGCTGAAATCAAGAATCAGACACTTAACCGACTGAGACACCCAGGCACCCCAGAATTTTTTATTTTTAAAGAAATGTTCCTTAGGTGGTTAACTTTGGAGAGATCTTTTTTTTAGAATATGAAAACCATTATGCTGTGAAAGGAGGGAACATTTCTCATTTAGTAAAATTCGCATTTATATATATATTAATCATTACCCAAGAAATGGTCAATTACCAGCCCTGTTCCTTCTCCCAGCTCATTAACTCTGAGCCTTTTTTTTTTCTGGATTCTGAATATTCATCACGTTCAAATCAACTTTATGCTGCTTTCCCTGGATCGTTCTTTAATTTTAGCTTGAGCTTTTGAACTCTTCTTTCATACCTGGTATTAATTTTTTTCCCCAAAACATAAATGCTGTTTGACTGAAGATATCAGTAATTGCAATTGAGCCAAACCCATTTTCCTCTGCAGGCTCTTCCTGCTCTAAATTTTAGTCAACAGTATCAGAGGCCCACTGCTTTCAGTGATCATTAAACTGGTTTTTTTTCCCTTAGAACTCTCATCAAGAGTGAGGATCACACTGGATTCCTACCTGAAAATTCCAGCTGTATTATGAATACCACATGAAGCAGGGCATCAACACCTCTTATGGATCCTCCCTGTTTTCCTTGGTTAAAAGCTATTTTTAAATTGTATCTGTGGGTAAAGTCAAGTGACATACAAAGGGTTTCTTAAAGATATAGAAACACAACTTTAAAAACATATCGACAACATTAAAAAAGTTAAACCAATATGCAGTTTGTTAAATCAAGTGTATATTTAGAAATCAGTATTAATTCTGGGAGAATTAACTGTTCTTAAAAAATATTGTTGTCTTTTTTTTTTTTTTATGCAATTTATTGACAAATTGGTTTCCATACAACACCTAGTGCTCATCCCAAAAGGTGCCCTCCTCAATACCCATCACCCACCCTCTCCTCCCTCCCACCCCCCATCAACCCTCAGTTTGTTCTCAGTTTTTAAGTCTCTTATGCTTTGGCTCTCTCCCATTCTAACCTCTTTTTTTTTTTTTTTTCCTTCCCCTCCCCCATGGGTTCCTGTTAAGTTTCTAGGATCCACATAAGAGTGAAACCATATGGTATCTGTCTTTCTCTGTATGGCTTATTTCACTTAGCATCACACTCTCCAGTTCCATCCACGTTGCTACAAAAGGCCATATTTCATTTTTTCTCATTGCCACGTAATATTCCATTGTGTATATAAACCACAATTTCTTTATCCATTCATCAGTTGATGGACATTTAGGCTCTTTCCATAATTTGGCTATTGTTGAGAGTGCTGCTATGAACATTGGGGTACAAGTGGCCCTATGCATCAGTGCTCCTGTATCCCTTGGATAAATTCCTAGCAGTGCTATTGCTGGGTCATAGGGTAGGTCTATTTTTAATTTTCTGAGGAACCTCCACACTGCTTTCCAGAGCGGCTGCACCAGTTTGCATTCCCACCAACAGTGCAAGAGGGTTCCCGTTTCTCCACATCCTCTCCAGCATCTATAGTCTCCTGATTTGTTCATTTTGGCCACTCTGACTGGCGTGAGGTGATACCTGAGTGTGGTTTTGATTTGTATTTCCCTGATAAGGAGCGACGCTGAACATCTTTTCATGTGCCTATTGGCCATCTGGATGTCTTCTTTACAGAAGTGTCTATTCATGTTTTCTGCCCATTTCTGCACTGGGTTATTTGTTTTTTGGGTGTGGAGTTTGGTGAGCTCTTTATAGATTTTGGATACTAGCCCTTTGTCCGATATGTCATTTGCGAATATCTTTTCCCATTCCGTTGGTTGCCTTTTAGTTTTGTTGGTTGTTTCCTTGGCTGTGCAGAAGCTTTTTATCTTCATAAGGTCCCAGTAATTCACTTTTGCTTTTAATTCCCTTGCCTTTGGGGATGTGTCGAGTAAGAGATTGCTACGGCTGAGGTCAGAGAGGTCTTTTCCTGCTTTCTCCTCTAAGGTTTTGATGGTTTCCTGTCTCACATTTAGGTCCTTTATCCATTTTGAGTTTATTTTTGTGAATGGTGTGAGAAAGTGGTCTAGTTTCATCCTTCTGCATGTTGCTGTCCAGTTCTCCCAGCACCATTTGTTAAAGAGGCTGTCTTTTTTCCATTGGATGTTCTTTCCTGCTTTGTCAAAGATGAGTTGGCCATACGTTTGTGGGTCTAGTTCTGGGGTTTCTATTCTATTCCATTGGTCGATGTGTCTGTTTTTGTGCCAATACCATGCTGTCTTGATGATGACAGCTTTGTAGTAGAGGCTAAAGTCTGGGATTGTGATGCCTCCTGCTTTGGTCTTCTTCTTCAAAATTCCTTTGGCTATTCGGGGCCTTTTGTGGTTCCATATGAATTTTAGGATTGCTTGTTCTAGTTTCGAGAAGAATGCTGGTGCAATTTTGATTGGGATTGCATTGAATGTGTAGATAGCTTTGGGTTGTATTGACATTTTGACAATATTTATTTTTCCAATCCATGAGCAGGGAATGTCTTTCCATTTCTTTAAATCTTCTTCAATTTCCTTCATAAGCTTTCTATAATTTTCAGCATACAGATCCTTTACATCTTTGGTTAGATTTATTCCTAGGTATTTTATGCTTCTTGGTGCAATTGTGAATGGGATCAGTTTCTTTATTTGTCTTTCTGTTGCTTCATTGTTAGTGTATAAGAATGCAACTGATTTCTGTACATTGATTTTGTATCCTGCAACATTGCTGAATTCCTGTATCAGTTCTAGCAGACTTTTGGTGGAGGCTATCGGATTTTCCATGTATAATATCATGTCATCTGCAAAAAGCGAAAGCTTGACTTCATCTTTGCCAATTTTGATGCCTTTGATTTCCTTTTGTTGTCTGATTGCTGATGCTAGAACTTCCAGCACTATGTTAAACAGCAGCGGTGAGAGTGGGCATCCTTGTCGTGTTCCTGATCTCAGGGAAAAAGCTCTCAGTTTTTCCCCGTTGAGGATGATGTTAGCTGTGGGCTTTTCATAAATGGCTTTTATGATCTTTAAGTATGTTCCTTCTATCCCGACTTTCTCAAGGGTTTTTATAAGAAAGGGTGCTGGATTTTGTCGAAGGCCTTTTCTGCATTGATTGACAGGATCATATGGTTCTTCTCTTTTTTTTTGTTAATGTGATGTATCACGTTGATTGATTTGCGAATGTTGAACCAGCCCTGCATCCCAGGAATGAATCCCACTTGATCATGGTGAATAATTCTTTTTATATGCCGTTGAATTCGATTTGCTAGTACCTTATTGAGAATTTTTGCATCCATATTCATCAGGGATATTGGCCTGTAGTTCTCTTTTTTTACTGGGTCTCTGTCTGGTTTAGGAATCAAAGTAATACTGGCTTCATAGAATGAGTCTGGAAGTTTTCCTTCCCTTTCTATTTCTTGGAATAGCTTGAGAAGGATAGGTATTATCTCTGCTTTAAACGTCTGGTAGAACTCCCCTGGGAAGCCATCTGGTCCTGGACTCTTATTTGTTGGGAGATTTTTGATAACCGATTCAATTTCTTCGCTGGTTATGGGTCTGTTCAAGCTTTCTATTTCCTCCTGATTGAGTTTTGGAAGAGTGTGGGTGTTCAGGAATTTGTCCATTTCTTCCAGGTTGTGCAATTTGTTGGCATATAAGTTTTCATAGTATTCCCTGATAATTGTTTGTATCTCTGAGGGATTGGTTGTAATCATTCCATTTTCATTCATGATTTTATCTATTTGGGTCATCTCCCTTTTCTTTTTGAGAAGCCTGGCTAGAGGTTTGTCAATTTTGTTTATTTTTTCAAAAAACCAACTCTTGGTTTCGTTGATCTGCTCTACAGTTTTTTTAGTTTCTATATTGTTTATTTCTGCTCTGATCTTTATTATTTCTCTTCTTCTGCTGGGCTTAGGCTGCCTTTGCTGTTCTGCTTCTAGTTCCTTTAGGTGTGCTGTTAGATTTTGTATTTGGGATTTTTCTTGTTTCTTGAGATAGGCCTGGATTGCAATGTATTTTCCTCTCAGGACTGCCTTTGCTGCGTCCCAAAGCATTTGGATTGTTGCATTTTCATTTTCGTTTGTTTCCATATATTTTTTAATTTCTTCTCTAATTGCCTGGTTGACCCACTCATTCGTTAGTAGGGTGTTCTTTAACCTCCATGCTTTTGGAGGTTTTCCAGACTTTTTTCTGTGGTTGATTTCAAGCTTCATAGCATTGTGGTCTGAAAGTAAGCATGGTATAATTTCAATTCTTGTAAACTTATGAAGGGCTGTTTTGTGACCCAGTATATGATCTATCTTGGAGAATGTTCCATGTGCACTCGAGAAGAAAGTATATTCTGTTGCTTTGGGATGCAGAGTTCTAAATATATCTGTCAAGTCCATCTGATCCAATGTCTCATTCAGGGCCCTTGTGTCTTTACTGACCGTGTGTCTAGATGATCTATCCATTTCTGTAAGTGGGGTGTTAAAGTCCCCTGCAATTACCACATTCTTATCAATAAGGTTGCTTATGTTTATGAGTAATTGTTTTATATATTTGGGGGCTCCGGTATTCGGTGCATAGACATTTATAATTGTTAGCTCTTCCTGATGGATAGACCCTGTAACTATTATATAATGTCCTTCTTCATCTCTTGTTACAGCCTTTAATTTAAAGTCTAGTTTGTCTGATATAAGTATGGCTACTCCAGCTTTCTTTTGGGTTCCAGTCGCATGATAAATAGTTCTCCATCCCCTCACTCTCAATCTAAAGGTGTCCTCAGGTCTAAAATGAGTCTCTTGTAGACAGCAAATAGATGGGTCTTGTTTTTTTATCCATTCTGATACCCTATGTCTTTTGGTAGGCGCATTTAATCCATTTACATTCAGTGTTATTATAGAAAGATATGGGTTTAGAGTCATTGTGATGTCTGTATGTTTTATGCTTGTAGTGATGTCTCTGGGACTTTGTCTCACAGGGTCCCCCTTAGGATCTCTTGTAGGGCTGGTTTAGTGGTGACAAATTCCTTCAGTTTTTGTTTGTTTGGGAAGACGTTTATCTCTCCTTCTATTCTAAATGACAGACTTGCTGGATAAAGGATTCTTGGCTGCATATTTTTTCTGTCTAGCACCCTGAAAATCTCGGGCCAATTCTTTCTGGCCTGCCAAGTTTCAAAAGAGAGATCAGTCACGAGTCTTATAGGTCTCCCTTTATATGTGAGGGCACGTTTACCCCTTGCTGCTTTCAGAATTTTCTCTTTATCCTTGTATTTTGCCAGTTTCACTATGATATGTCGTGCAGAAGATCGATTCAAGTTACGTCTGAAGGGAGTTCTCTGTGCCTCTTGGATTTCAATGCCTTTTTCCTTCCCCAGTTCAGGGAAGTTCTCAGCTATTATTTCTTCAAGTACCCCTTCAGCACCTTTCCCTCTCTCTTCCTCCTCTGGGATACCAATTATGCGTATATTATTTCTTTTTAGTGTATCACTTAATTCTCTAATTTTCCCGTCATACTCCTGGATTTTTTTATCTCTCTTTTTCTCAGCTTCCTCTTTTTCCATAACTTTATCTTCTAGTTCACCTATTCTCTCCTCTGCCTCTTCAAGCCAAGCCGTGGTGGTTTCCATTTTGTTATGCATTTCGTTTAAAGCGTTTTTCAGCTCCTCGTGACTGTTCCTTAGTCCCTTGATCTCTGTAGCAAGAGATTCTCTGCTGTCCTGTATACTGTTTTCAAGCCCAGCGATTAATTTTATGACTATTATTCTAAATTCACTTTCTGTTATGTTATTTAAGTCCTTTTTGATCAGCTCATTAGCTGTTGTTATTTCCTGGAGATTCTTCTGAGGGGAATTCTTCCGCTTGGTCATTTTGGACAGTCTCTGGCGTGGTGAGGACCTGCAGGGCACTTCCCCTGTGCTGAGGTGTATAACTGGAGTTGGTGGGCAGAGCCGCAGTCAGACCTGATGTCTGCCCCCAGCCCACCGCTGGGGCCACAGTCAGACTGGTGTGTGCCTTCTCTTCCCCTCTCCTAGGGGCAGGATTCACTGTGGGGTGGTGTGGCTCATCTGGGCTTCTTGCACCCTGCCAGGCTTGTGATGCTGGGGATCTGGCGTATTAGCTGGGGTGGGTAGGCAAGGTGCTCGGGGGCAGGAGGGGCAGGCTTAGATCGCTTCTCCTTAGGTGATCCACTTCAGGAGGGGCCCTATGGCAGCGGGAGGGAGTCAGATCCGCTGCCGGAGGTTTGGCTCCGCAGAAGCGCAGAGTTGGGTGTTTGCGCGGAGCCAGCAAGTTCCCTGGCAGGAACCAGTTCCCTTTGGGATTTCGGCTGGGGGATGGGCGGGGGAGATGGCGCTGGCGAGCGCCTTTGTTCCCCACCAAACTGAGCTCTGTTGTCAGGGGGCTCAGCAGCTCTCCCTCCCTTTGTCCTCCAGCCTTCCCGCTTTCCGAGCAGAGCTGTTAACTTATGACCTCCCAGACGCTAAGTCGCGCTTGTTGTGGGAACAGAGTCCGTCAGGCCCCTCCGCTTTTGCAAGCCAGACTCGGGGGCTCTGCTTGGCCGGCGAGCCGCCCCTCCGCCCCGGCTCCCTCCCGCCAGTCCGTGGAGCGCGCACCGCCTCGCCGCCCTTCCTACCCTCTTCCGTGGGCCTCTTGTCTGCGTTTGGCTCTGGCGACTCCGTTCTGCTAATCCTCTGGCGGTTTTCTGGGTTATTTAGGCAGGTGTAGATGGAATCTAAGTGATCAGCAGGACGTGCGGTGAGCCCAGCGTCCTCCGAAGCCGCCATCTTGCCGCAACTCCTCTATTGTTGTCTTTATTTATGCTCTAGTATCTCATTTGTAGTTGCTGAGTTATAAAATTTACCAGAAGGTAATTTTTTTGGACAGGATTAAATTGTATCTCAGCGATCTGAGTAGATATTTATATATAACAGATGATTAGAGAATCCTATCTCTATTCTTTGTTATGAAAAGGGGGAATATGTAAAGTGCAAGGATTCTATTATCCATTTCTGCATTTTCTACTTACTAACACTATTTGGACATTACCTTACTATTTCTTGACATTTTATTTTTTTTCTAGCCACCTCTAGGGGGCAACTTAACCTAAATTATCCTTTGGTTTAATGCTATAGACTACTGTACTAGAAAAATTCAGTCAAATGATATTACGCAGCTAGAATGATTATTATCTAATGAAGATTTGGTATAATTTGCTTCTGTTCATGATAAACTTGAATGTAGTCCTTATTCATTATTTCAGGCTCTCAAGATCTATAGGGGCATAAAACTGTGATGCTTGTGCAGAGGCAGAGAAGATGAAGACAGCATAGATCATCCTTATATAATGAATGCTGCCTTCTAAAGTTTTTTATCTGCTCTCAGGCCACAGCTGGGCACTTGGGAAGAAGCAAAGTAGAAATCAGAGGTGCACTATTTCACCTACCTATACCCTAGTTTTCTTGCTCAGTGTGCAAGGACTCCAGTTTACTTGATCTTATTTTATTTTATTTTTTATATTAAATATAATTTATTGTCAAATTTATTTCCATACAACACCCCAGTTTACTTGATCTTAAACAAGAAACATGGTTAGCACGTTCAACTTGACATCACCTTAATAAACACCTAGGAAATTTGGTCAAATTTTCCTTCATGGACTTGGTTCATTTCTTACCTAAATTATTATCTCAAGTCTTTGTATTTTATCATTTTTCTCAACATAAGTGTCAAAGTTATCTTCCCTATTCTCTTGCTTTGAAACAGCAACCTACAAGGAAATTATTCCACTCTTCAATATTGTGTGCATGTATAGCTTGTATAGATACAAGGTGGATTGTGATATATTCTGACATGATTAGCTGGTTGAGACTGTAAAGTATGGACACATTCCTGTGGGTAAGATCTCTCATTGTTATAAAGGCAAATAGTATATTCTCAATGGAGGACAGCACATGGAAACCAAACCTACAGCAGGCAGGAGAGGGATTTTGAGATTTCAAGGACAGTGGATATCTAGGCATGAACTTTTTAAAGAGGGGGTTCTAGTGAGAAGGATCAACCCAATTAAAGGTGTCTTAGTTTTTTCTGGTTATTTTTGTTTGTTTGTTTTGGTTTAAAATTGTCTCTTTTAGGTAAATCATCAGACTGTCAGAGTCATTTCCTTTCCCCTCTTTCCTTTGCTAAGTTGGTGCCTGTGTATTTGATGAGCTTGTAAAGGTGAGTGTGATGGTTAATTTTATGTGTCAACTTGATTGGCTTAAGGGATTCCCAGATAGCTAGTAAAAATTATTTCTTGGTGTGTCTGTGAGGCTGTTTCTAGGAGAGATTAGCATTTGATCCAATAGACTAAAGAGATCCACCCTCACCAAATATGGTCAGCATCATCCAATTTTTTGAAGGGCAAATTCCCTCTTTTTGAGCTGGGACATTCATCTTCCCTGCCCTCAGACACTGGAACTCCAGGCCTTTGGACTCTGGGTCTTATGCCAACAGGTCCCTGGTTTTAAGCCTTTGGACCAGGACTAAATTATACCACTCACTTTTCTGTTTTTTCAGTTTGTAGATGGCAGATTGTGGGACTTTTGGACCCCATAACTGTATGAGTCAATTTGTATAATAGATCTCCTGTCTATCTACCTATCTATCATCTATCTATCCTATTAGTTTTGTTTTTCTGAATAACTCTAATACAGTAAGGAAAGAAGAATTAGATCTATGCACAAAGATTTTGACATTCCTCTGGATCCTCACTGGCTTTTGGTTGTCTCTTGTCTGAAGTAGATTGTCTTTTGACCTCACTAATTTTGCTGGAGTAACTGGCCTCTGGTCTTTGTACACTAGCATCCATTCTTTATGACTTTGGATATTGCCAACCTACTCCTAAGCCCCAGCCTCTGCTTCTTCACTCATCTTTTAAATGGCTACGTGTTTGCTTACAGATGCAAGGACTTCTGGATCTTCTCCTACCACACCCAAGCCATATAAAACCAACACTATTACATCTGGGCATTTATGTAGACACTCTCCTCTGGACATGCTGTGCACTTTCTCCTTAGGCTTGATAGATATGGTGTGGTGCGGAATGTGGGGTTTTCTGATGGTCTTAGAGGCTCCCCCCCCCCAAGCCATTAGCTCCAAAGTCCTGGAATTCTACCCTATGGCATTCTTCCATCTACGTATTATTTTTCTCTTGTTGCTTTTAAGATTCTATCCTTGTCTTTAACTTTTTTTGAAACATTAACAGCTTTATTTAATGAGTAAATTCATTACAAGTTTTAACTCTACATTTAAAAGTAATAGAGTAAGGTGATGATATGTGCAAAATAAAGAACCCAACTCTTCATTGAAGTCTCAATTCTGCCATTGATGCCTTGGATAGCTAAGTTTCCAATATCTCATCTGTGAAATGGAAATACTAAATGTGTCGGACACATGGTATTGCTATGAGGCATAAATGAGTAATGCGGTCCCCTTAAGAGACTGTCTGGCCCATGGTCAATGCTCAATACATGCTGAGAAAATGATGATGAGTCAGAAGTTCATATCCTCAAAGACTGAGGGGAGATTCTAATAATAATAATAATAACAACAACAACAACAACAACAATAATAGCATCACAAGTATATGATTACCTTAATTATTTTCTAAAGATACCAGTTTGAACATAAAACTGCTGTTCAAGCAAAACAAAATTTTAATGAATATCAAGCATATCATTATCTGATTAGTTCTATATTAATGAAACTCTTGTGTAATCAGTTTATCAAATGATCTTTTTTAGTGGAGTTGGAGTTACAAAACAATTGTCAGAAAAGATCATCACAATGACTTAGAGAATTAAAAGATATAAGCAGTTCATTTGAAAAGTGGTTTAGAGTTACTTACTAAAATTATATATATATTATACATGTATATGTATTTTACATATATATGTACATAAATACATATATATATATATATATATATATATATATATATATATATATATGTATTTCCAAAGCTAGAGCCTTAGCCAGAAAAAATAAAAGTCTTCTGTAACAGTAAAATTACCAGGAAATTGTTAAAACTGAAGTTCTAAGAAAGGTTAATTTTATTAAAACTATCACTTAATCGGGGCTCCTGAGTGGATCAGTCGGTTGAGCATCCGACATCGGCTTAGGTCATGATCTCATGGCCCATGAGTTTGAGCCCTGCGTGGGGCTCTGTGCTAACAGCTCAGAGCCTGGAGCCTGCTTTGGATTCTGTGTCTCCTTTTCTCTCTTCACCTCCCCTGTTCACACTCTGTCTCTCTCTCTCAAAAATAAATAAATATTAAAAAAAATAAAATAAAAACCCTACCACTTAATAAGAAAGCATGTGTGGAAATTTCAGTTTATGTACATAATAAATTATTGTATGCTTCCAACTTATTCTTGATATATGAAGACTCTTTAACTCCATGCTATTTGGCATTGCATATCTATGACCTGTCTATTCTCAGTGACTTCTAGATCACAGGCTTCATGATCAGTAAGTCCTTGCTCTCTATCTTCATTTCTCTAGTGTAGAGACTGTCAAGGCTTGAGCATACTCGCTCCGTGATGTTTTAAAGCCCCTGATTGCTTTTAATTTTAATTGTGATTTGAATCTACTTACAATTGTACAGAATGAAAAATCAAAAGAACCCAATGGACTAGGATAATGTCTTTTGTTCCAGGAACATTTTATTAACATTAAAAAAATTAATTTAATTTAATTTAATTTAATTTTTTAAATTTAATTTATTTTTAGAATTTACATCCAAGTTAGTTAGCATGTAGTGCAACAATGATTTCAGGAATAGATTCCTTAATGCCCATTACCCATTTAGCCCATTCCCTCCTCCCACAACCTCTCCAGTAACCCTCTGTTCTCCATATTTAAAAGTCTCTTATGTTTTGTTCCCCCTCCCTGTTTTTAAGTTATTTTTGCTTCCCTTCCCTTATGTTCATTTATTTTGTATCTTAAAGTCCTCATCTGAGTGAAGTCATCATGTTTGTCTTTCTCTAATTTCGCTTATCATAATACCTTCTAGTTCCATCCATGTATTTGCAAATGGCAAGATTTCATTCTTTTTGATTGCTGAGTAATACTCCAATGTGTATTATATATATACACACACACACACATACATATACATACATATATATACACACATATACATATATATACATATATATATATAATACACAATATATCTCATCGTGGTTTTGATTTCTGTTTCCCTGATGATGAATGATTTTGAGTATCTTTTCATGTGTCTGTTTGCCATCTGGATGTCTTCTGCCCATTTCTTAACTGGGGTTTTTTGAGCGTTTGGTTTGATAAGTTCTTTATAGATTTTGGATATTAGCCCTTTTTCAGACAGGTTCTTTGCAAATATATTCTCCCATTCTGTAGACTGCCTTTTAGTTTTGTTGTTTCCTTTGCTGTGCAGAAGCTTTTTATCTTGATGAAGTCCCAATAGTTCATGTTTGCTTTTGTTTCCCTTGCCTTTAATGACATGTCTAGTAAGAAGTTGCTGCAGCTGAGGTCAAAGAGGTTGCTACTTGTGCTCTCCTCTAGAATTTTGATGGTTTCCTGTTTCACATTTAGGTCTTGAAACAATTTGGCATTTATTTTTGCATATGGTGTACAAAAATGATCCAGTTTCATTCTCCTGCATATTGCCATCCAGTTTTCCCAACACCATTTGTTGAAGAGACTATCTTTTTTTCTATTTGATATTCTTTTCTGTTTTGTTGAAGATGAGTTGACCATATAGTTGTGGGTCTACTTCTGGGTTCTCTATTCTGTTCCATTGATTTATGTGTCTGTATTTGTGCCAGTACCATACTGTCTTGATGACTATGGCTTTGTAATATGGCTTGAAATCTGGAATCATGATGCCTGCAGGTTTATTTTTCTTTTTCAGAATTGCTTTGGCTATTTGTGGTCTTTTGTGGTTTCATCCACATTTTAGGATTGTTTGTTCTAGCTCTGTAAAAAATGCTGGTGGTATTTTGATAAGTATTGCACTAAATGTGTAGATTGCTTTGTGTAGTATAGAGAAACTGATTTTTGGTTATTGATTTTTGTATTGTGTAACTTTATTGAATTTGTTGACTAGCTCTAACAGTTTTGGTGGAGTCTTTAGGATTTTATATATAATATCGTATCATCTGCAAATAGTGTCATTTTAACTACTTTTTGATAATTCTGTATAAGATAATGCATATTTCAATTTTTACTTTGTAGTTAATAACAAATTTCATGTAATTAGTGAGTAGTAAATGAATATTAAGTTGCTAAGATTTAAGAAAATGTTGGCAAATTGCTTAAATGTTGGGATATGAAAAGACTAATTGGTTATATAAACAGGAAGGATAAAATCTGGCTAAATTCTAACTCCAAATCCCACATATTGCTTGTTTTTGTGAAACAGCACTGCCAATGGATAATTAAGGTGCATTCCCTATGTTTGATAGGCTACTTTCAGGACTATGGAAAAAACTGAAGAATATAATCAGTGCTTTCCGACAAAGCAATCTACAGCATTAGATTTCATACATCTAAGCATACATCCAGATGACATGTTGGATGACATTAGGATAAATTGTTGGACATTCAGATGATCAAGTGTAAATTTATCTTGAATTCATTCAACACCTGAAATCAATTCTTTAATACTGAGCTTCCCAGCTATTTTCAGGCCAGTATATCAATTTCCTATTGAAAGGAAATATTTGAAACTAAGTTCTCAAATTTGGCATGGTGTAATTTTAATTTCAAAATAGTAAAAATTGTTTTAAAATCAATTTTACTTAGACATTCTAACAAAAGTTAAACATGGAACTATTTTTGAGGAGCAGAGTATGTGCATTGACACAAACACCATCTGAAATCATTTGGAAATTCACTCTATGTAAAGAATTTAGAATGTTGTATTTAGGGATGTGTTTTTCATGGACTTATTGCATATGTTTACTTCACTGCAAATATGTATTCTGTGTGCTTAACTCTCGCCTTCTTAAGAAAGTGACTTCAGACTGTCAATTCAAAATTTTAATGAATTTGAGTGTTGTTTTGCTAACTTTCAGGGGAGGATTGTCTGTGTGTGAGAAAGAAGGACAGATGAGGTAGGAAAGGGAAATATAAGAAGACACAGGGCTGGCAGGTGAAATAAAAGGGAACTCTTTGAAAAGTAGCTTTACTTCAAAGCTTCCAGAAACACTTTCAGATCCCTTGACCCAGGGGACTTCTAAGCCAGTATGATGAAGATCTGACTAAATTGCTTGAAAAAGATGAGGGAATTGATGGCTGTTAGTTTTTGAGAAAAGAAGATGTGGGGGGTTAAGGTGAAATAGAGGGAGTGAAATGATGACCAAAAAAATACTGTTTGTGTAGTACACCTTGGGGAAAAGATAGACAAAGAGATGAAGGCCTTGGGACTGCATTCTTATCTATCTGAATGAGTGTGGAAATAGTACCCAGGTCAGGGTGTCCTCGTGTTTTTCTGGGCTCTAAGATAGAATTATCCTGGGAGGATCCAAAACTCTAACTCTGTGCACTGAGGAGTTTTGGAGGTCTTTGCCATGAATAAAGCTTTTTCATCTGTCTTTAAAAAAAATTGATATATGTCAATAAAAGTTTCTTATTTATTTCCTACAAAAACTCTTCACATTTGTGCATCTCTGTGGTTGCAGCTACACTGAGAATTTGTGGTAAATTACCACCCTTTCACATGCTGAGTTCTAAAGTATAATCTACTTAAGAACATTGCTATTAGGTAATATCTCATGATGATTATAAACAAACCCCATGGGATATTATTTCATGTCTGCCCAAATGATTTCATGCTAGCAACAATGTTTAGAATCTCCCTTTCAAGTCTGCATTAGATATCAGGGAGAGTAAGTATGGTCTGTGCTAATTATTTTAACTATAAAAAAGAAAGCCCAAATTTCTTCAATTAGCAGAGTCAATAGTTTGACCTTTAAGCTACTGGTTTAAGCTGGCAAATCACTAATACTCTTTGTAGTCTACTGTTTTTCTCTTTTCAAAGAAGGGTTAAAAAGGAGTTGGGAAAATTATGTAGACATTTGGAATGGATCATACCAATCCGTATGCAAAGTAATATAATTAGGACTATCTGAAGAAAAACTGCTTTTTTTCTATTCTAATTTTAGCTTCTATACATTTTAATGCTTTTATGACAGCACTTAGAAAATAAATATATATTCAAAAGCCGGCTTTTGTCTTGTAGTTCTGCTGTAATAAAATTTTATTCTCTGATAGCTTTTAGAAGAAAATATTTATTCATAATTAAATGCAAAATACATATTTTCCTTTCCTTTCTAACGCTTGTAGAGGGGAGAGGATGAAACTGGGGTGTGGTTGGGATATAGAGGGAAGGCAAACACTAATAGTTGCTGACCCAATAGCTATTCTTCCCCATAGGCTATGGTAGACAGAATAATGCCCCACCTCCCCCAGGATGTCTCCTTCCCTATTTCTCAGGACCTGTGAATATACCTTTATGGTAAAAGGGACTTTGAAGATATAAGTTAAGAATTTTGAGAAGAGGGGATTATTGTGGAGTATCTGGATGGCCCCCCTGTAATCACAAGGTCTTTATAAGGGAAAGAGGGAGGCAGGAGAGTCAGAGAAGGAGATATGATGAAGGAAGAAGAGGTTGGATTAATGCAAGGAAGGGGCCATGAACCAAGAAATGCAGGAGGCCTCTAGAAGCTGGAAATTGCAAGTAAGTTCCCCCTTAGAGCCTCCAGAAGGAATGCAGCCTTTCCAAAACCTTGGTTTTGACTCTGAGAGACCCCTTTGGATTTCTGACTTTCAGAACTGTAAGAAAATATCTCACATACTAAATGTGAGATAATTAACTGCCATTATTACTTATGGCAGTATTACATATGGAATCCAACTTAACTGATAGATTTGGTATGTGTGATGTGATAGATATAGTGGTTAATGAAAAACAGAGTCAATATTTTCAATAAAGCTCTTCATATTTATCCTGTTTCTCATTCTGAAAAAATGGATTTTACCAATAGACTGTTGAAGGGCTCTGCATCAACTAGAAGAATATTTGCTTTAAAGGCCATTCTAGTGAAAGCACACATTTTTCCAGAAATTGGGAGAAAAATATGAACTATACCAATTTGTTGGCTTTGTTTTCAAGGTAACAAAATTAAAAACTAAATAGACAAACTCATTTTGATGGCAAAATAAAAACCTGGCTGACATTCCACTGATTAGAGACCCAGGCAACTAAAGAAATAATGGAATATTATAATATGTGAAATACTTAATGTAGTTCAAACAAATTAGACTGCAAGGCATTACCAGCTTTGATAAATGGTCTTCTAGCCTTACCCTTCATGCTCTTCTCTATAACTATTGTAGCAGATGAAAAATGAGTTATATTTAAATAATTTCAAGTCAAAGAAAAATAAGATTGTGCAGCAAAAATATTTAAATTATACCCTAAGATATGTAAAACTATTCATAAGGAAATTTAAAAATAATCTTTAATTAATAATACCCAAATCTCTTTATTTTCTTTGACTAAGAGAATACCTGAGTTTATAGGTATAATTGCAAATTTGAATTGATTTTTCTTCCCCCTTGATAAATAACTTGATGTGTATATGTAGTGAATAACAGACCCTCTAAAATTAGGATTTTGACATTTTTCCTCCTCTTTCCTTTCTCTATGCATTTATGCAGTCTTCAACCCATTAGCATTTTTGGAAAGTCTAAAGCCTTTGGAACACTATGAGCTACATCTCCCTATCTATGCTTAAACTCTAGTCCACAAACCCTTTATTCCTTTTCTTAGGTCATGTTGAAAGGGCCAGTTCATTTGAGTTCTTCCTGAGTTATTTCAACTAGGCATTACTTCTCACCTGAAAAAGTAAAACAAGGGATAACTCACTGTTCCTAATTCCTTGGGAGTGA
Source organism: Prionailurus viverrinus (assembly GCF_022837055.1). NCBI lineage: Eukaryota > Metazoa > Chordata > Mammalia > Carnivora > Felidae > Prionailurus > Prionailurus viverrinus. The sequence goes on from NC_062565.1 coordinate 77,364,271, forward strand.
CCTCAAGGTTACCTGAGGTTGTTTCCACACACTGTAGGTTTAGATCATATTAATTACTTCACTTTCCTTTGCATGGCTGTTTTCCCATGCCCTGGGCACTTCTTGAGAGAAATAGCCACATCTTTTATCCATGTAGATCATAAGCTTGGCCCAGTGCCTCAACATTGGTTGAAAAAAATATAGGAAAAGTGAATTAATGTAGAAAGGGTATTTATCAGGAAATAAATTTGACCTTACCATGTATCTGCCTATAGAAACACATACCTGATACTACCTGTTCTCAGTTCTTGAACATAAGATTGGAACTTGTGCAGAGTTTTGAAGTATGTTTTTGTCTCTTTTTTTTTTTTAAGTTTACTTATTTATTTTGAGAGAGGTAGAGAGAGAGTGTGTGTGAGCAGGGGAGGGGCAGAGAGAGAATCCCAAACAGACTCTGTGCTGTCAGCGCTCAGCGCAGAGCTCAACGTGGGGCTCTATCTCACAACCATGAGACCATGACCTGAACTGAAATCAAGAATCAGACAATTAACTGACTGAGCCATCCAGGATCTCCTTCTCTTGTGTTTTAATTATTAATAAGTTATTATATGGAGTTTCAAAATTTGAGGTGGATAGCTGTTTTTGCCCAATTGCTGCTTTGTTCTGCTAATTTTACCATGCATTATTAATAAGAATGCTTGGCTAAAAGTTAAAAGTTCAACCATTTTTAAAAAATAAGAAAATTCATTATCTTTCAAAGCAGGAAGCTCAAACACAGTGCGTTTCAGGACTGATTAGTCCAATGGTTCATTGATGTCATCCAGAGTCTAGGTCTTCCCAGAATGCTGCTTTTTCACTTTCAGTGTGTAGACTTGCATTCCTCATAGGAGCGGCTGCAGTGATTCAGGATCTCATGTCCAGAGTAATAGTGTCTAGAGTTGGAAAAGGGGTGGGGGGGGGCATCTCTTTTTAATATTCTATTTTTTAAAAAAATACTTAAGTTGTATATGTTCATAGTTTGAAGAGATGAGTCCAGTTGTTTGACAACATTTGTTGTGTAAATAATAGCAATCTCATCCCCACCATTGTTCCCTTTCCCCAAAGACTGCCACACTTTGATCTCTTTTAGCTGATTACTGTTTTAATCTTTTCTTTTCTTTTTTTTTAATTTTGAGAAAGAGAGAGTGCAAGCAGGGGAGGGGCAAAGAGAGAGGGAGAATCTCAAGCAAGCTGTGCACTGTCAGTGCAGAGCCCTACGTAGGGCTCGAACTCACAAAACTGTGAAATCATGACTTGAGCTGAAATCAAGAGTTGGATGTTTAACCTATTGAACCTAAAATAGGAGCTAAAATAGGCGTTTCACTATTCTAATCTTTATCTCCATATCTCCAAATAACATGCTTATAGCACATACAGGCACCCTTGATTTTTCAGTTTATAGATATTATCTATTGATTTCTCAAAATGGAAAATGAAGCTTTAGCTCTCTTCCTCCCTACCCACCTCCCCAACCTCCAATCACTCCCTCCTTCTGTGTCTGGTATGAGGTTTCTTGTATAAGAGATCCTCCTTTGCCATTATCCTGGGAAATCCTTTTGCCTTTTTTTTTTTTTTAATTTGCTATTTACTACTTACTTTATCTCTTGGGATGTTCTTTCCTGTTTAGTGGAGTACTTCTAGTTAGTTTTCTGAGAAAGGGCACTGGGGAGATACATTTTTAAAACTTTGAATATCTTTATTCTACTTTACACTTTACACTTAAGTGCCAGTTTGATTAGATATAGAATTCTAGGTTGGAAATAATTTCCCTTGAGAATTTTGAAGACACATCCTTCTGGCTTTTGGCTTCTAACTGTTCATCATAGGAAGCCATTGTTTTCTGACCCTTTGTAGATGGTCTTTTCTTCCCCTATTCCAGGGTCCTGAAATTTCATGATGATTTCTTTTCTTTTCTTTTCTTTTCTTTTCTTTTCTTTCTTCTTTTTTTTAATGTGGTTCTATTTTCATCCATTGTGTTGGGTAGTTGGTGGGTCATTTCAATCTGTAAACTCACAGTTTTCAGTTGTGGCAGTTTTTCTTGTATTCTTCCTTTGATGATTCACTCCCTTCCTTCTCTTTTTTCAGGGATTTTTATTATTTGGATGTTAAGCCTCTTCTGCCATAATCAGCCTCCAAAATGGCTCCCAATGACACATGAGTCTTGGTATTCATGTTTTTTTGCAGTCCCCTCTGACACTGAGTAGGCAAATATATGTATCCAAAAGGATACTGTGAAAATGTTGAAGTATGACTTCTGAGATTAGGTTATAAAAGACATTGTAACTTCCACTTTGCTCCCTCCAGAATCATTTGCCAGGGGAAGCTGATTGTCATGGAAGGATACTCAAGTAGCCTGTGGAGAGATACTCATGGTAAGGAGCTGAAGCCCCTTTCTGACAGTTAATACTAGCTTGCTACATTGCCACATTGAAAACACATCCTTCAGCCAGCGCAGTCAAGCCTCAGGATGATTGAACCTTAGTTGGTATCCTAACTGCAAACTCGTGAGACCTTGAACTAGGGCCACTCAATTAAGCCCCACATGGTTTTCTGACCCATAGAAACTGTATGTAATAGTAAACATTTATAGTTTTAAGCTGGAATAGTTTGTTTTGGCATAGTTTGTTATGCAGCAATAGATCATTAATGTGACCTTGTTCAACTTTTAAATTTTCTTATCTAATGCTGGCTGTCAGCTTGGGACCTCAGCTGGTTCCCATGTGGTCTCTCTCTGTGGACTAGTGGAGAGCTTCCTCACAGAATGTTAGCCAGGCCTCAGAAGTAATGCTGCATTACTTTTGTCACATTTCAGTCATTGAGGCAGTAACAAAAGTCCTGCCCAGATTTAAGGACAGTGGCAAGGTCTGAGAAAGCATGTGAGACTGGAAATGTTGCTGTGGCCATTTTTGAAAACATAGCTTGCCTGTACTGAAGTGTCTATACTGAAATATTCTGAAGAAATAGAGAAGGTGGGGGAGACAATTTATAAACAAATTCTTTCAAACCAGTGTAATTGGTGCTTTTAATAAAGATAGAAATATTGAAGAATGGGGGCCTAGACAAGGAAGCAAATAGTTTATCTAGGGAGTTGGAAAAATTTCATAGAAGAGGGACAAATGAATGGATTTTGAAGGTTGAGAATAACTTACATATTTGGAGAAGGGTATTTCAGAGAGAAGGGGGTATCTAAAACAGTGAAGGACATTAACACATAAAAAAATACGTTGAGATTAGAAAGGAAGTGTAAATTTTATGTAGACAATAAGAGAATACGGAATGATTTTAAGCAGAGGAATCATATCAATAGATCTCATTTAAACAAGATAAATACTGGGGATTGGGTGGTGTGTAGACTGAATGACATTTAGGAGATGTGATGGTGAGTTGCAACAATGGGGAGGAATCAGGAGGAAACGGGTGTGGGGCTTAAAGGAAGAATCCATCACTTAATATCTAAAATAAAGAGCTGAATGTATTTCTTGTTAAAGAATTTGCTGTGCTTGTACTAAAGAGTTACCCTGAGCAAACTGCTTTTAGGAAGCATGGGTGTTGTGCATTTGAGAACTTCCATTGGCAGGAATTTTAGGGGTTGGTTGTCTGTTAGCCATGGAAACTGTTACTAGGGTGAGTATGTTGTTGATTGGTGACTGTGGGAAGCTGTCACTGAACACTCAGCATCTGGAAGTGTAGTTTCCCAAGTGAAGTAGTCATTCACTGATCGGGATATGTTTAAAACTGTTTCTGATGATTACCTCTTCCTTTGCCCAAAAATACAATCTATCTTTAACTTTCTTGAATTGAGAGAATAGGAACATTTATTTTTAGGGGATAAAATAGAAGAAGTCAAGATCACCTTTAACTTTTGCTTGATGGAAAGAAGAAACAGAAGGAGGAGGAACGAGTGTGGGATACAAGTGGGAAAGGGGCAGAGTAAACAGCAAGATGTTATGATTTGGATGTGTTAACATGTATGTGGGACATCCAGTAATAGTTGGAGATAAGGAGAACTTGAGAAAATGGTTAGTCTTCAGGAGTCATCAGCAAATGGGAGGGTGTGGAAACCATGGATGAAATAAAGTGGCTCAGGCAAAGCTTGTAGAGTAAATGTAGAAGTTACCCTGTGATGAAACAGAGACGTGCTTGTGAATAGTAGAAGATCCAGGAGATGGTAATTGGAGAAAACAGAGGAGGAAAGAGTTTCAGTAAGACTGAGTTGTCAATAGCAGGGAGTATATGTATAAAAAAAGCTAAAGAGGACGTTGTTTTTAGCAAGAGCCATTTCAGTATAATTACATGTCTGAAAATCAGATTTAAGGGTTCCTAAACATTTTGGCTGTCAACTTCTGATATAATGCTTCAAATTTTATTCATGTATCTTAGGTATTCATGAATCTTATCAATGTTTTTATGTTAGGAATATCTAACTCAATAACTACTGACTAAGCATTTATTATCTGACTACTTGGTGAACTTTTAGCTTGAAACAGTTACTGAACTTCCTGACAGATCACATCAAGTCATTATAACACATGCATTTTAGCAATGGGAAGTTTAATTTTATGCCATAATTACCTTGATAAGCAAAGATGGACTTTTAGATTTTGTTAATAGCTGATCTCTCTCCCTCCCTCTCCATTTGCCCCTTCCCTGCTTGTGTGCACTCTCTTTCAAAATAAATAAATACACTTAAAAAATTATTTCTAAATCATACATGTTAACATATAGCCCAAATTAAAATAACTATTAAATGACTAACCTGGGGTGCTTGGGTGGCTCAGTTAGTTGAGTGCCGACTTTGGCTCAGGTCATGATCTCGCAGTTTATGGGTTCCAGCGCTGCGTTGGGCTCTCTTCTGACAGCTCAGAGCCTGGAGGCTTCTTTCTGATTCTGGGTCTCCCTCTCTCTCTGCCCCTGCCATGCTCATGCTCTGTCTCTCTCTCTCTCTCTCAAACATAAAAAAAAAATAAAATAAAAAAAATTTTTTTAATGACTAACCTGATCCCTTAACAGGCAGAATTTTATCATATTTGGTGTCATATTATCAATATTGAACTATTGAACACTTTAATTATACTTCCTTATTGTACTTATTTCAGTATGAAATGCCTATCTTAATTCCTGACTTCATTATGCTTTTTACATAGCAAACATATTTTTTAAGTTTATTTATTTATTTTGAGAGAGAGAGAGAAAGAGAGAGAGAGCAAGTGGGGGAGGGGTAGAGAGAGAGAGAGAGAGAGAGAGAGAGAGAGAGAGAGAGGGAGAGAGAGAATTGAGAGAATCCCAAGCAAGAGAGAGAGAATCCCAAGCAGGCTCCACACTATCAATGCAGAGCCCAAAGTGGGGCTCAGTCTCACGAACCCTAAGATTATGACCTGAGCTGAAATCAAGAGTCAGAGGCTTAACTGACTGAGCCATCCAGGAACCCCAGCATATCTTTAATTTTATATTCTGTGGCCTTTCAGAACATCTGAATCCTCAGAAGTTGCTCGATAAATACTTTTCAATTGATAATCAGTCTCATAAAGAGCAGTTTGACAATGAATGCCTGGCCATGTTCTTGTTTTCATTTGCTCTTATCCAATATTTTTTTCTGGTTAAATGTGACTTCTTTACACTGGGATCATTTCCTGCCACTCACCTCACTTAGGAACTGTAAGGAAATAACTTCTTGACATTGAGCATGATCTTTGTAATGGGTATTCTTTTTTCTCCTCTCTCAAACTTTTTTTGCTTTAGCATAAAATGAAAGGGTTTTCTTATACTTTTGTCTTTTTGGAAAATTTTGGGGGAGTATCATCCTTCATTTTTTCTATCTCCTGGGTTGCTCCACCTCTTACAGGGAGTAATTAATCTGATTGGTGAAATTGGAGGGCCTATTAATAACTGAAACTCACTGCATTAGAAGGTGGGCCTGGAGGGTCTTTGGAAGACTCTTTCTTCCCCTTGTGAGGTGACCGCAACTTCCAGGTAGCTGGGAATGGTGCTGCTCTGTCCTCTCAAGTCTTCCCATGAAGTTTTAAAATATGAACTTGAGGTATTAGAGCCCTTTATGTGAGTGTAGGCCCACAGTGGATTAATTGCTACCTTATTTGTCAAATCTAAGATGCTGTTAATTGCAAAATGCTTCATTATTTTATGTGCCACTAAGAAAAGAAATGTTGCCAGTCAAACCATGGTATGATGTTCTGTTACTTAGAATGTTTATCTTGTGCTTGTTGCAAGGATCTTTTAGACATACGTAGCATGGATTTTTCTCATAGTCATTCACTGTATAATTATAAAAAGAAAAATATGAGGAAAGTAAATTGATTAAATTATTCCATAAATTTATTCACATTAAAAGTTGGACATTTTGAGTCATATTTCAGCTGGGTTCTCAGTGCCTGTGATTTGCCACACACTTTTCCTTTGTGCCAACAGCAATGGTGACCCAAAATTTCTTGCAGATTTTACTCGTATCATCAAGATCCTCTTCTAAGCCACTGATACACTTTCTGCAAACACTGATATGCAAGAGTTGTGGCTGACCAATTGCAATTCCAGAACACATCCTCATTTCAGATTTGTAAAAATATGAAAAAAATGTAACTCTAAAAATGGATGAAATATGGTATTTATGCTGTGCCCACACAGTCTTCTCACTTCCCAGTACCTAACACTCTATTAAGAAAATATAGTTAGGAAATCACTGTTTAGCCAATAGATTTTCAGTCTTGATTTTAGACTGAATCAAGGGTAGTTCACACTAATCAGTGATTTCAGGTGTTGGAATAGTTGCTAAAGTATGGTTTTAGCTGTATACTGCAGTAGCAGCAAAGCAGGCTGGGTGATGATTTGGGGTGATGTGACCAGGGTCATGTGGTTCTCATGATGAGGCACTCCATGGGTCAATACTCTATCATATTGGCTCCTCCAGGAACACCATGTCTGAAATTGGTATTTAGCCAATGAATTTATTTATTTTTTAAATTTAACTTTATTTTTTAATTTTTAAAATTTACATCCAAATTAGTTAGTATATAGTGAAGCAATGATTTCAGTAGATTCCTTAATGCCCCTTACCCATTTAGCCCATCCCCCCTCCCATAACCTCTCCAGTAAACCTCAGTTTGTTCTCCATATTTATGAGTCTCTTTTGTTTTGTCCCCCTCCCTGGTTTTATATTATTTTTGTTTCCCTTCCTTTATATTCATCTATTTTGTCTCTTAAAGTCCTCATATGGGTGAAGTCAGATGATTTTTGTTTTTCTCTGACTGACTAACTCCACTTAGCATAATTCCCTCTAGTTCCAACCACATAGTTGCAAATGGCAAGATTTCATTCTTTTTGATTGCTGAGTAATACTCCATTGTATATATATACCGCATCTTCTTTATCCATTCATCCATCGATGGACATTAGGGCTCTTTCCATATTTTGGCCATTGTTGATAGTGCTGCTATAAACATGGGGGTGCATGAGTCCCTTCGAAACAGCACACCTGTATCCCGTGGGTAAGTGCCTTGTAGTGCAATTGCTGAGTTGTAGGGTAGTTCTATTTTTAGTTTTTTGAGAAACCTCCATACCGTTTTCCAGAATGGCTGCACCAGCTTGAATTCCCACCAACAATGCAAAAGAGATCCTCTTTCCCTGCATCCTCACCAACATCTGTTGTTGCCTGAGTTGTTAATGTTAGCCATTCTGACAAGTGTAAGGTGGTATCTCATTGTGGTTTTGAATTGTATTTCCTGGATGATGAGTGATGTTGAGCATTTTTTCATGTATCAGTTGGCCATCTGGATGTCTTCTTTGGAGAAGTGTCTATTCATGTCTTTTGCCCATTTCTTCACTGGATTATTTGTTTTTCGCGTGTGGGGTTTGATGAGTTCTTTATAGATTTTGGATACTAACCCTTTATCTGATATGTCATGTGCAAATATCTTCTCCCATTCTGTCAGTTGCCTTTTAGTTTTGCTGACTGTTTCCTTCACTTTGCAGAAGTTTTTATTTTGATGAGGTCCCAATAGTTCATTTTTGCTTTTGTTTCCCTTGCCTCCAGAGACGTGTTGAGTAAGAAATTGCTGCGGGCAAGATCAAAGGGGTTTTTGCATGCTTTCTCCTCGAGGATTTTGATGGCTTCCTGTCTTACATTGAGGTCTTTCATCCACTTTGAGTTTATTTTTGTGTATGGTATAAGAATGTGGTCCATGTTCATTCTTTTGCATGTCGCTGTCCAGTTTTCCCAGCACCACTTGCTGAAGAGACTGTCTTTATTCCATTGGATATTCTTTCCTGCTTAGTCAACGATTAGTTGCCTATACGTTGTGGGTCCACTTCTGGGTTCTCTATTCTGTTCCATTGATCTGAGTGTCTGTTCTTATGCCAGTACCATACTGTCTTGATGATTACAGCTTTGTAGTGTAGCTTGAAGTCTGGGATTGTGATGCCTCCTGTTTTGGTTTTCTTTTTCAAGATTGCTTTGGCTATTCGGGGTGTTTTCTGGTTCCATACAAATGTTAGGATTGTTTGTTCTAGCTCTGTGAAGAATGCTGGTGTTACTTTGATAGGGATCGCGTTGAATATGTAGATTGCTTTGGGTAGTATCGACACTTTAACAATGTTTGTTCTTCCTATCCAGGAGCATGCAATCTCTTTCCATTTCTTTGTGTCTTCTTCAATTTCTTTCATCAGCTTTCTATAGTTTTCAGTGTATAGATTTTTTACTTCTTTGGTTAGATTTATTCCTAGGTATTTTATGTTTTTTGTGCAACTGTAAATGGGACTGATTCCTTGATTTCTCTTTCTGTTGCTTCATTGTTCGTGTATAGAAATGCAACTGATTTCTGTGCATTGATTTTATATCTTGCAACTTTGCTGAATTCATGAATCAGTTCTAGCAGTTTTTTGGTGGAATGTTTTGGGCTTTCTATATAGAGTATCCTGTCATCTGCAAAGAGTGAAAGTTTGACCTTGTCCTGGCTGATGTGGATGCCTTTTATTTCTTTGTGTTGTCTGATTGCAGAGGCTAAGATTTCCAATACTATGTTGCATAACAGTGGTGAGAGTGGACATCCCTGTCTTGTTCCTGACCTTAGGGGGAAAGCTGTCAGTTTTTCCCCATTGAGGATGATGTTAGCATTGGGTCACTCATATATGGCTTTTATCATCTCGAGGTATGATCCTTCTATCCCTACTTTCTTGAGGGTTTGTATCAAGAAAGGATGCTGTATTTTGTCAAATGCTTTCTCTGCATGTATTGAGAGGATCATATGGTTCTTGTCCTTTCTTTTATTGATATGATGAATCACGTTAATTGTTTTGCAGATATTGAACCAGCCCTGCATCCCAGGTATAAATCCCTCTTGGTTGTGGTGAATAATTTTTTTAATGTATTGTTGGATCTGGTTGGCTAATATCTTGTTGAGGATTTTTGCATCCATGTTCATCAGGGAAATTGGTCTATAGTTCTCGTTTTAGTGGGGTCTGTGTCTGGTTTTGGAATCAAGGTAATGCTGGCCTCATAGAAAGAGTTTGGAAGTTTTCCTTCCATTTCTATCTTTTGGAACAGTTTCAAGAGAATAGGTGTTAACTCTTCCTTAAATGTTTGGTAGAATTCCCCTGGAAAGCGATCTGGGTCTGGACTCTTGTTTTTTTGCAGATTTTTGATTACTAATTCAATTTCCTTACTGGTTATGGGTCTGTTCAAATTTTCTATTCCTTCCTGTTTCAGTTTTGGTAGTGTATATGTTGCTAGGAATTTGTCCATTTCTTCCAGATTGCCCATTTTATTGGCATATAATTGCTCATAATATTCTCTTATTATTGTTTTTATTTCTGTTGTGTTGTTTCTGATTTCTCCTCTTTCATTCTTGATTTTATTTCCATGGGTCCTTTTCTTTTTCTTCTTGATCAAACTGGCTAGTGGTTTATCAATTTTGTTAATTCTTCCAAAGAACCAGCTTCTGGTTTCATTGATCTGTTCTACTGTTTTTTTTGGTTTCGATAGCATTAATTTGTGCTCTAATCTTTATTATTTCCTGTCTTCTGCTGGTTTGGGTTTTTTTCTTTTTCTTTTTTTTTCTTTTTGCTGTTCTTTTTCCAGTTCCTTAAGGTGTAAGGTTAGGTTGTGTATCTGAGATCTTTCTTCCTTCTTTAGGAAGGCCTGGATTGCTATATATTTCCTCTTATGACCACCTTTGCTGTGTCCCAGAGGTTTTGGGTTGTAGTGTATCATTTTCATTGACTTCCATATACTTTTCAATTTCTTCTTTAACTGCCCGGTTTGCCCATTCATTCTTTAGTAGGATGTTCTTCAGTCTCCAAGTATTTATTACCTTTCCAAAATTTTTTTGTGGTTGATTTCGAGTTTCATAGCATTGTGGTCTGAAAATATGCACAGTATGATCTCGATCTTTTTGAACTTACTTAGGGCTGATTTGTGTCCCAGTATATGGTCTATTCTGGAGAACATTCCATGTGCACTGGAAAAGAATGTATATTCTGCTGCTTAAGATGAAATGTTCTGAATATAGCTGGTAAGTCCATCTGCTCCAGTGTGCCATTCAAAGCCATTGTTTCCTTGTTGATTTTTTGATTAGATGACCTTTCCATTGCTGTGAGTGGGGTGTTGAAGTCTCGTACTATTATGGTATTACTATGGATGAGTTTCTTTATGTTTGTGATTAATTGATTTATATATTTGGGTGCTTGCACATTTGGCGCATAAATGTTTACAAGTGTTAGGTCTTCTTGGTCTATAGACCCCTTGATTATGATATAATGCCCTTCTGCATCTGTTACAGTCTTTATATTAAAGTCTAGATCATCTGATATAAGTATGCGTACTCGGGCTTTCTTTTGTTGACCATTAGCATGATAGATGGTTTTCCATCCCCTTATTTTCAATCTGAAGGTGTCTTTAGGTCTAAAGTGGGTCTCTTGTAAACAGCATATAGATGGATCTTGTTTTCTTATCCTTTCTGTTACCCTATGTCTTTTGATTGGCACATTGAGTCCTTTGACGTTTATAGTGAGTACTGAAAGATATGAATTTATTGCCATTATGTGGCTTGTAGAGTTGGGGTTTCTGGTAGTGTTCTCTGGTCCTATCTAATATCTTGCTGCTTTTGGTGTTTATTTATTTATTTGTATATATGTATTTTCATCTTTTCTCCCCTCAGAGAGTCCCCCTTAAAGTTTCTTGCAGGGCTGGTTTAGTGGTCACCAACTCCTTTAATTTTGTTTGTCTGGGAAACTTTTTATCTGTCCTTCTATTTTAAATGACAGCTTTGCTGGATAAAGAATTCTTGGCTGCATATTTTTCTGATTCATCACCCTGGATATATATCCTGCCACTCCTTTCTGGCCTGCCAAGTTTCTGTGTGTGGGTCTGCTACAAACCTGATTTGTCTTCCCTTGTAGGTTAGGGACTTTTTTCCTTTGCTGCCTTCGTGATTCTCTCCTTGCCTGAGTATTTTGTGAATTTGACTGTGATATGCCTTGTTGATAGTCAGTTTTGGTTGAATCTAATGGGGGTCCTCTGTGCTTCCTGGATTTTGATGTCTGTGTTTTTCCCCAGGTTAGGAAAGTTTTCTGCTGTGATTTGCTCACATAACCCTTCTACCCTATTTCTCTCTCTTCCTCTTCTAGGACCTCTATGATTCTGGTGTTGTTCCTTTTTAATGAGTCACTGATTTCTCTAATTCTGAAATTGTGCTCTTTTGCCTTAATCACCTTCTTTTTTTCTGCTTCAGTGTTCTCTATAAGTTTGTCCTCTATATTGCTGATTCTCTGTTCTGCCTCATACATCTTGCCGCTGTTGCATCAATCTGTGATTGCAGGTCAGTTATAGAATTTTTAAATTTCATTCTGGCTATTTTTTACTTCTTTTGTCTCTGCAGAAAGGGATTCTAATCTATTTTCGACTCCAGCTAGTATTCTTATAATGATTCTAAATCTGGTTCAGACATCTTGCTTGTGTCTGTGTTGGTTAAATCCCTGGCTGTTGTTTCTTCATGCTCTTTCTTTTGGGGTGAATTCCTTTGTTTCTTCATTTTGAAGGGAGAAAAGGAATTAATGAGGTAGAAAATTTGAAATTTAAAATATTAAAATTAAAAAATATTAAAATTAAAAATTAAAAACACACACACAAAAATCAAATAGATGATGCTAGATCATAGGTGTGTTTTGGTCTGGGTGTAGGAAGTGGTTTGACAGATTAGAGAAACAACAAGGAAAAAAAAAGGAAATCATTGAGAATTTGAAAAAATGAATACACTAAAGTAGACTAAAATACACAAAAGTAGAGAATATAGTAGAAAAAAATTATGGAAAGTATTTTTAATAAAAATTAAAAAGAAATATGAATTTTTTCATTTTCTGTATTTAAGAAAAAAGAAACAAAAAAGAAAAAAGATTAAAAAAAGAAAAAAGACAAAAAAAGAAATTGCTTGAAAATTTGAAAAAGTGAATACACTGTAGTAGACTGAAATAAAATGATGGGAGTAAGATAGAATTTGGAAAAATTTACATAAAAGCAAAAAATATATAATAAAAATTAAAAATATTTTAAAAAGAAATTGAAAGTAAAAAAGAAGTTTTTCTCTTTCTGCATTCAAGAAAAAGAAATGAAAAAGAGAAAAAATAAAAAGAAAGAAAAAAAGGAAATTGTTTGAAAATTTGAAAGAGTACACTGAAGTAGACTAAAATAAAATGATGGAAGTAAAGTAGAATTTGAAAAAATTTACACAGAAGTAAAAAATATAGCAATAAAAATTAAAGACAGATATTTTAATAAAAATTGAAAAGAAAATGAGTTTTTTCTTTTTCTGTATTTAAGAAAAATAAAAGAATTGTAAAAGAGAAAAAGGAAAAAGAGAGAGAAAGAAAAATTGAATAGATGAACCTGCTAACAGATTGAAGTAGGAGTGAAATTGCTTCGTTTTCCCCTAGAGGCTAGTACATGTAGCTCTTTATAGTCCTTAAATTAAGCCAGCGGTGAGGTTTGTGTATTTGAAGAGCGAAGTTGGCCCATTTGGGCAGGGTTTGCTGTAACGGCTCCGCTCTCCCCTAGATGGTGCTGCTAGCCTACTGGGGTAGATTGTTGCCGTGCTCGTCAGTGCGCATGCGTGGGAGCAGGAGTGGTGTAAAATGGCACCACCCAGCCACCCAGTCTTTTCTTCTGGATCAGCAATCGTGCACCGTTCCTCCGTCTTCAGCTCCCATCCACTCCCCGCTTTTCCACTGTCCATGACCAGGCCCCAGGCAGTACCTCTCTCCCAAGTTTTGTCTTAGGTATGGCTGTTTTCCCCAGCCCTGTGCTTCCGAAGGACTGCGGCTTTGACCCGCTCCGCCTCTCTGCAGGAGGGTCTCACCGAGCAGTGGCCGAATGAGCAATGGTCGAATGTCGGCTGCACCCAGGAATGCCCCCTGGACCCTGTTGTTGCTGGTGCCCTGAAACTGTGGCCAGGTGCCAGCCTGCCCCCCAAAACATCGTGAGACAGTGTAGCCTCAGTGTTTCAGGGACCATGGAAAATTGCAACACACATTGGCACCAGGCTTCACCCTCAACAATCTTGCCCCAGCACCAGCAAATATGGCTGCCTTCCAGGGTCTGCTGGGACCAGGTGGCTTCAACAGTCATTGCTAAATGTCTTTCCAGCAGTGGAACCATTTTTCCCCATGTGGCCCGAGAACCTCCAGGACCCTACTCTGTTCCTGGGGATTCACCTTTCCCACCAGAGCACCACCAGGTATCAAGCTATGGAGTTGCAGCCTTTGCGCTCCCCTTGTTTACAATCTTAATGGAATTTAAACCCTCTCCTCTCTCCTTTCTCCCTTTTTAGTTTACTCCCTGTGGCTGTTTCAAATTTTCCACTTTCTCTCCAGCTGCTTTTGGGGAGGGGTGCTTTTCCCATATGCTCCCCCCCTCCCCAGTCTCTGTCCTCTCTCTGCCCACAAAAGGGGTTCCCTACCTTTTGGGGCTTCTTGCTCCCCAAGTTCAGCTCTTCATGTTGTGTACCTGCTGAATTCTGTGGTTCAGGTTGTGCAGGTTGTTGTGTTAATCTTCCAATCGGTTTTCTAGGTGTGTAGGATGGTTTAGTGTCGGTCTGGCTGTATTTCATGGATGCAAGACACACAAAAAGCTTCCATTCTGTTCTGCCATCTTGGCTCCTTAGCCAATGAATTTAGGTAGAATGTGATTTGTATTGCTGGAAGATGCCTTAAAACAATCTAATCAAACTTTTTCATTTTAGATATGAAGAACCCAGTTCTGGAGAATTTAAGTTCTTTGCATAAAATAACATTGTTACCGAGAGGCACAAATGGGAGCTCCAACTGCTTTTTGTGAATTGCATTCAGCTCTATTTGTAACTAAGACTTTATCTTTGAGATGTATGTTTGTTTTGAAAATTCATAGCAGAGGAGATTAAGAAACACCTAGGTTTTCATTTGTTTAATGAGTGTTTCTCTGAAAATCACAAAGTAACTGATTTTCCAAGAAATGGTATAGTGCACTCTGAAGAAATGACCTCAACAAAACCATATTTGATTGAGATGAATATTTGGAATCTTTGATGAATTAGTAAGCTGGGAGGAAAGAAATTGGGATAATAGTCTCTTACTTTTTCTATGATACCCTCATGTAAACTCCTTGCCTCATTTTTAGTTCTGTACCCTCAAACAAACTCCTAGTCAGAGATAACAGTATTTTGTGACAAACTAATGACTTCTGGGCAGCTGTAAGCCCTTGTCTTAAAAAAAAGGTCTCCATCACTTCTGTGGGTTAGGATACTATCTTGTATCAGCTTTAGGATTTATTAAAGTAAATTCCAGAGGGGATCCTTTTTTTACACTGTAGATTTAATTCTTTCCTAGAGCTTCCCAAGGTGGGTTTAGACTCATTTGGTTGAAGTAATAAACTCTTTCAACTACCTTAAATAAGAAAGGATACAAAGTGCCTTATGGATCAGAAGAGTGACGCCATACTCCATCCTTAGGACGGAACCTAAAATTAAGAACCCCAAGAACTTACTTTCTCTGCTCTTCTCTCCCCGACTACCTCATTCTTCTCTCTTGTTGCTGACTGACTTCCTCTGCTTCTCTGGCCCAAATGAAAAACAAAAATATGACTTCTGACAGCACCTAAATAGATATTACATTTCAAGTCTGCCTCTAAAAAGCAGCTGCTTTTCTTTCTACAATTTCAAGTTGTTGGGGATAGGGCCTATATCGGTCACACTTAGGCTCAGTTGCCCAGTCATGGTCCAATCAATAAGGCTAAGGGAGAAATGTGTTACTCAAAATGGATTCTGGGTCTCTACAACTGCATGTTGAGAGAAAGGTATTTACAAGAGGAGGGGAAATCATTGCAAACTGAGCAGTCAAATCAGCTGATGAATATTCTGAGGCTATTTATACTTCTGTCTCTCAACTTGCAGGCAGAGCACTGCACTTGCCCAGCAAGACTGGAGTGATTCATGCACTCTAGTTGAATGTCAGGAGCATCCAGCACTGAAAGAGGACCAAGAGGACATTAAGGGAGAGGAAATCCAATTCCTTGAGGTTCCTACAGGTCTCATAAAGACCCATAAAGTAATTCTTGGCAATACTGGACACCGTTAATAACATCTATCTTCTTGACATGTTCTCTTTTATTAGTTTTCATGATACCATATTCTGTTTTTATCTTCAAAGTTAGTAACAACCAGTAACATTTACTTATTTCTTTCTCTGTGTTAGACAATGTACTAGATATTTACATGAATATTTAAATGAAATATTTATCATCCAATTTAACCCTTAGAATACTTTATAAGCTAGAGACTATCATTTTTTTTCCTCATTTAATAGATGAGGACACCGAAGCTTAGGAGGTGAGCAGCTTTCTTGTGCTTTAAATATTTATTTTTCTGTGGACTCTATGTTGTCCCCTGTATGCACTTCTCTGAGGATACCACCCCTTCTCATGGCTTTAGTTAGTGTCTATATGCTTTCACTTCCATAATCTCCCATCTTTGGTCTAGATTTCTCCTCTTAGCTCAACACCTATATACCTAACTTCTTACTGGACATTACCATTTTGGAATGCTCAAAGTCACCTGAAATTCAATATAACCACTCCTAAATTCATGATCTTATCTCACTAAGCGGTTCATCCTCCATTTTGAGCTCATTGTTTTAGGATGGAAACTGGTGAATCATTCTTGATTTTTCTCCCACATTCACTCCAGTCAGGCACCAATTTCCATAAATTCTGCCCATTATAAATATTTTTGTCTTCATTGCCTCATCCTAGTCCATTACACAATTATTTCTTTCCTGGACTACTTTAATAACTTCTTAGCTGACTCTGGTTAATTTTTCATCCAACTTTCAGAGTGATCTTAATAAAATACAAGTCTGATAATGCTATCATCCTACTTAAAACTATTTAGTGACTTTTCATTCCTCTTAAACAATTCAAACTCATTAGCATGGTATGTCAAAGCAAATAGCTATCTACCAGAGATTCACGATACCCTTTCCTAATATAGAGTTATTGATGAGAGGAGGCTACTTAAGGACTACATTTCTGGGCCCCCTTGTAGTGAAGCATGGCTATGAAATACGAAAGAGAGTTATGTGTTCCCCTCCCAGCTCCAGTTCATAGGAAACTTCTCATGTGGTTGTATAATCTCTCCTAATTTCTGGCCTGGACTCTTAAGTTCCAGGGATGGACTCAGAGGAAGCATGATTTTTTGGAACATGGCGAGGAATGCCCCCACCAACCAGGAACAACTACATGGGACTATTCAGTGAGCAACAAGATTTAACTTTTATTGTGCTAAGCCATTAAAATTTGGGGTTTGTGTATCATAGCATTGGAGTTATCTTAACTAATACAAATGGCTTACGAGACTCTATGTAATCCAGCTTTTGGGACTTTATCTCTCCCCACTCTTCCTCACACCCTACACTTCAGTCATGCCTAAGTTCTTTCATAATTACTTTTTCTGTCTTCTAGCACATGGTTGCTCCTGACTAGCATGCTATCTTTTTCTCTTCTCCCATTCCCATTGCTAAATTGTACTCATGTTTAGAGTCCACTGAAGGGCATTTTCTGTTCTGATTGTGGCAGTCCCCTCTGCCCTGTCCTTGTATAGCTCTCTGTGCTTTCCCTGTTACAATACCCATCATGTTTATTGTTCATGATTTCTTTGTCTGCTTCCTCTAGACTGTAAGCTTCTTGAGGTCAGGGATCATGTCTATCTTATTCAATGTTTTGTCTCTAGCAACAAACACAGTCTTTGGAATATAGTTGGTACACATTAAATATTTAATTGATGAATGAATGGATGAAAGGATCATCCTGAACTTCCACTCCTGTGGCCTTTATGCTAGTAAAGGTAGGTTGGAGCACATTTGTAGGTTTTGAATATTTGGCTAATAAGTTGCTGTTATTGTTATTATACTTATATCATTTGACATCTTACTCCAATATACAGAATAGTTTTAGTGAAATGTTTTCAATTAATTAAATTCACTGTTGAAACTGAAGTGAAACGAAATAAGGTAAATTGTGGAAATAAACTGAAAAATGGAAACATTTCATTGAATAGCAGAGTTGGAAAGGATGGCTATGTGTAATGAACTCTAGTCTGCGGTTGAGGAGGTAGGCTTGAAAAATAATAGAATATTGCAGAGTAGAGTGTTGCTATAGGAACAGTTACCTAAAGATCTAATCAGTGTCTTGTTGAGTGAAAGGATTTTCTCTTTAGTATGAAACATTTCAGCAAGTGCTAAAAATAGTTTTTTAAAAGCCCCACAATCTCTCTGTCCCCAAACCTCCAGCTTGTTCCTAAAATTTTAAAAACAAACCAATAAAAATAACTAGAACTATATAATGAGCATGTTGCTTAATTTTGATAAATGAGACTGGATTAAACCCATATGTTTATTACACCATTTATTTAGTTAGAAGGGACAAGTGTGTCATAGCTTAGGTTCTCCAAAAGCAGAACTTAAGATAAGAACCTGGGAGACAGGTGGTTTATTTGAAGGTGATTCAGCAAGCAGGCATGAGAAAGTAGGCAGAGTAAGGCAGTGAAGGAGAATTGCCCCTCTGAAAGATGGAGGCCAGGCCATTTATCTACTAGTTCCATTTCCCATTGATTGAAGATTGCCCCCTAGACTGTTAGCTTCTCAAATGCCTTAGGAAGAGAACCTTGTGACCTCTGGCAGCCTGGGAGAAGGTCCCTGGGCAGAATGTGGAAAGATGAGAAGCCCTGGTTTGAAGCAGGATGCTGGCAGTAGAGTTGAGTCTAAACTGATACTTACGATGTGACACAAGTGCCAGTGATGTCTGCTTTCAGATGACATCTAATTTCAGGATTGCAGTTCTCTGAATTCCCTCTACACCCAAGTCTCTTATTTTTATGGCACATTATTTTATTTTCTAGCACTATTACCCTCTCTCAGCATT
Organism: Prionailurus viverrinus; assembly: GCF_022837055.1. NCBI lineage: Eukaryota > Metazoa > Chordata > Mammalia > Carnivora > Felidae > Prionailurus > Prionailurus viverrinus. The sequence continues at coordinate 77,382,734 of NC_062565.1, forward strand.
AGTCTCTTTGTCTCTAAAATTGGGATAATAATATTACTTACACAAAAGGTTGTGCTGGGGATTAAATGCATTAATACCTGTGATGCACTTAGCACAGTGTCCAGTCCATGGTAAGTACTGGATAAGGGTTAGTCATTATTGCTATTATGAGGAAGAATGGTAATGACCTACTGCTCCTACTCTGGTAATGGAGCCTATGGTTGCATTGAATATCTCCACAACATCAATATCTTCATTGCAGAGTGATTTCCATTTTATCTCACACACGTTATCTGATTTGTTCTTCACTGCAGTTCTTATGAAGCACCTGACATCTTGAATTCTGAAACTATCTCTGAGACAAAAAATCATGGGCTGTTTTCAGAACAACTGTTGAATAATGTAATCCCTGTCTAATCTATTTAGTATATCTCAAACTTGTCTAAAGCTGATGAAGTATGTGTTCTGAGCTCTAAAGCCTTCATTATAGGACTTTATTCAGGCAATCTCAAGTCCTTCAGTTATTGAGATAGCAGTAGATCTGAATACTATTGTTTGTATTGGAAGGATAATTTTTGATTATACAAATGATTTCCTGCAGTGCCAAGATGAAGGCATAAGTCATACAGGAAGAGGAACCAAGGCTTACCTGCAAGAAACTATAACCACCATTTATCACTAAAAATATTTTAAAGGTATATATCTTATAAAAAGCTTCTGCACTGCAAAGGAAACAATCAACAAAGCTAAACGGCAATCAACAGAATGGGAAAAGATATTTGCAAATGACATATCCAAAATGCTAGTATCCAAAATCTATAAAGAACTCACCAAACTCCACACTCAAAAACAAATAATATAGTGAAGAAATGGGCAGAAAACATGAATAGACCCTGTCTAAAGAAGACATTCAGATGGCCAACAGGCACATGAAAAGATGCTCAACGTCGCTCCTCATCAGGGAAATACAATCAAAACCACACTGAGATACTACCTCATGCCAGTCAGAGTGGCTAAAATGGACAAATAAGGAGACTATAGATGCTGGAGAGGATGTGGAGAAATGGGAACCCTCTTGCACTGCTGGTCGGAATGAAAACTGGTGCAGCCACTCTGGAAAACAGTGTGGAGGTTCCTCAAAAACTTAAAAATAGATCTACCCTATGACCCAGCAATAGCACTGCTAAGAATTTGCCCAAGGGATACAGGAGTGCTGATGCATAGGCACACATGCATCCCAATGTTTATAGCAGCACTTTCAACAATAGCCAAATTACGGAAAGAGCCTAAATGTCCATCAACTGATGAATGGATAAAGAAATTATGGTTTATATACACAATGGAATACTACGTGGCAATGAGAAAGAACGAAATATGGCCTTTTGTAGCAACGTGGATGGAACTGGAGAGTGTGATGCTAAGTGAAATAAGTCATACAGAGAAAGACAGATACCATATGTTTTCACTCTTATGTGGATCCTGAGAAACTTAACAGAAGATCATGGGGGAGGGGAAGGAAAAAAAAAAGTTCGAGAGGGAGAGAACCAAACCATAAGAGACTTAAAAACTGAGAATAAACTGAGGAGGGGTGGTAAGGAGGGGAAAGTGGGTGATGGTATTGAGGAGGGCACCTGTTGGGATGAGCACTGGGTGTTGTATGGAAACCAATTTGACAATAAATTTCATATTAAAAAAAAAAAACTTCAATACTGAAAAGAAAAAAAATAAAGGTGTATATCTTAGAATACAGTCCTTTATTAGGGAAAAGAAGCAAATTTTAAAAGTGAACAAGCTTTTTTCCCCAAGTAATATGAAATCCATATTCAACTTTCACATGTGTTCTTTTTAAAAGAAGTTTCTAGGGGCACCTGCGTGGCTCAATTGATTAAGCCTTCTGATCATGGCACAGGTCATGATCTCCTGGTTCATGGGAGTGAGCTCCACATCAGGTTCTGCACTGACAGCAGAGAGCCTGCTTGGAATTTTCTCTTTACCTCTCTTTCTGCCTCTACCCTGCTCATATGCTCTCTCTCTTTCTTTCTTTGTCTCTCTCTCAAAATAAATAAATAAGCTGAAAAAAAAAAGAAGTTTACAAATATATTCTATCCACCTTATATGAGCTGCAAATCCTAAATAAGAAAATAAAGAAATGGTTAGTGTATTACTGTCCTTGGGCTGCCGTACCCAAATACCACAGACTGGGTGGCTGAAACAATAGGAATTTATTTTTTCACAGTCCTGGAGGCTAGAAGTCTCAGATAAAGATGTGACAGGATTGATTTCTGATGAGGGCTCTCTTTATGGCTTGTAGAAGTACCTTCTCACCATGTCCTTACATGGTGGAGGGAGAGAGACAACAAACTCTCTGTCATCTTTTCTTGTAAGGATAACTAATCTTATCATGTCAGTTCCCTCTCATTTGACCTTATTTAACCCTAATTACTTCATTAGAGGCCTCATCCCCAAATACAGTTGCAATGGACATATGAATTTTGGGATGAGGAGACACAAACCTTCTGTCCATAACTGTTATTTAGGAAAAGGTTTTTAAACATAAATGGTAGCTCATCTTCTCTGTAAGCACAAGAGGAGAGGAAAAGGCCAATGGCAGAAGAAAGACAAGGGTTTTACACTTTTTAAAAAAATGTTCATTTATTTTTGAGACAGAGAGAGAGCGTAAGTGGGAGAGGGGCAGAGAGAGAGGGAGACAGAATCCAAAGCAGGATCCAAGTTCTGAACTGTCAGCACAGAACCTGATGAGAGGCTGAAACACAAGAACCGGGAGATCATGACCTGAGCCGAAATCGGAAGCTTAACCGACTGAGCCACCCAGGCACCCTGGGTGTTACTCTTTTTAAAGGAGCATCCAGGCATAGGCACTGAGTTAAGTTCTTTCTATGCATGTCATCTAATTTAACCCTAAAAACTATCCTCCCAGACAGAATTATAAGTAATCTAAGAAGTTTTCTGATTAGGGCAGGAGATAAGATCTTAAAACCAGACCTTCCTTTGAGATCTTTGGAAATAGAAGTCAATGCTCAGGTGTGGAATGGTTGTCTGGAATCAGAGGGATTGATCATTTTGAGTGACCTCCAATTCTACTGTATCCTTTCCTTGTTATATCTAAGATTTTGGGAACAGAATCTTGTCACCTTAAAGAGATGGATTTGGGGGAAATCGTGTGGGCATATGGTTAAAAGAGGAAATTTGTTGAAATGCAGCTACCTACAAATCTGCATTCTTCTTGGCTAGATGAATGTTCAAGTAAGTGTGATTAACATTGTTAATGTTTATTGAATGTTGCACACTGATTAGGGGCTCCATAACAATCTCATAGCACTTTAGGGTTCCACAAACAGGAGGAAAGACCAAGATTAGGAACACTGTCCTCACAAAGGTCCTGCAGCAGAGAGAACCAGTTGGGTACTGTCCTGCCAGGTTTCTGGAGTTACCACTTCTAATTGCCATGTCTTCTGGCACATTAAAGATTTCAGGAGAGAGCATGTGACTTGGAAACCTTGCCCTTTGTACTGTGCACTTTTCTAAGCTGCGTGAAAACCCAAGTGATGAAAAGCAGAAGGAAAATTAGAAAATAAATCCTGAGGCTGAGTGAGCAGATTTATTTCTTTATCTTCTTAATGATTAGCTGTAATCTATGTTGTTGCTTTCCTTTTCAAAACTGTGGCACTCCAGACCAGCTGCTGAAATTCTTAGAGAGTCTTTAAAGACCATTTCATGAAAAAATAATGGCTATGTTTCTAGGATGCTTACGTGAAAAATCAGCACCTCCTGCTTAGGGAATTGAGAAACACTAAAAGGTTAGCTGTTTTATTATGTAATCTCAGTCATCAGCTGTAAATTTTCAGTTGAACACCCATGTGATACTTTATAATGCCAGACTTGCTAGTCATTTAGCAGTTGCGTTATACTCAAAACTGTTTCATGTAGAGCTCAGCTCTAACAAAATGATCAAGGCAGAACAAAAGAAAGGCAGATCTGGGATTGGTGTCCCCACTAAATTAAAACATGCCATTGTTTGATGGCAGCATTAGCACATACTCTGCATTTTACATTCTGTAGAAAGAGAAGACTATCAAGATTTTTTTTGCTCATTAATTCCTTAGGTATTTTTGAGTTCTTAACGTGTGCTGGGCATTGCTCTAGGAATTTGTGATAAAATACTCAAAATCTCTACTCACATTGATTATAATCTAGTGGAGGAAGCAGACATTAAAGAAAAGACATAAAGTAAAAAAAAAACAAGATAATTACAGATAACAATGTCTTCGAAGACAATGAAACAATATAATATGCTAGGATTGCATCATTTCTAATGATTTTTGTTAAAAATGTTATATGTCAATTATAACTCAATTAAAAAAAAAACAAAAACAAACCCAAAGTGACTTAAACAACATGAGAATTTATTGGTTCATGTAACTGGAAAATACATGGGTATGTAAGGTTTTGGGATTGGTTGGTCCAGGAAATTAATAGTGTCAACACTGACCTAATTGCCTGACTCTTCTGCTCTGTAGTCCACAGAGGTCGCTTTATCCTAGGATGGGGCCCTCAAGGTTGGAGGATGTCTGCCAATAGGAGTCAGGGTTCTATGTGTCTTTGTATTCAGCAGGACTTTAACCATAGCATTCTAGTAAAAAGTACTGAGATTTATTAGCTTAGGTCCCTTACTCATCCCTGTATCCATGACTGAGGCTAAGAATGAAGTCTTTTGATTAATTTAAGCCAGTTAGGGCACATTCCTAGAGCTGGGAGAGAGGCACTGCATGGAAGAGGGTAGGTATACCTGGAAAATATCCACCATTAGTAATGAGAGAGGGGTCATTAATGCTTTCCAAGCAACTAAAAATGTTCACTATAGAGAGCAACCAGGAACAAGTAGTACTTTGTATAGGGGAAGAGGTGATGTGTGAGTGGAGAAATGAATAATGAGAAAAGCCAGGTAGTATCTGAAGAAAGAGCACTTTAGGCAAAAGGTGCACCAAATACAAAGGCCCTGAGACAGAAATGAATTGCTGTGTATTCTAAGAGCAGAAAGATGTTGGTGTATTGGAGTGGAGTAAAGTGTCAGAGAGGTGGGCAGTATGGAGGCTTAGTACTCGTCAATTAGCTAAGCTGTAATGATATTTCCCAGAATTCCCTTCCCTGTATGGTTTTAGATTAGGGTTGTCCACAAGCAGCATTTTTGTTACATTTGAAAAGCAGTAGCCATGTTTATATCCAGCAGGTTTTACCATCAAGAATTGTTGCACTGTTGCATCCTTGTATTTGTTGCTGATCTGTTGACTCATCTTGGTAGCATGGGGCAGATAGCAGGCATGCTTACACCTCCTCTGGCTTCTTCTTCCCTAAGCATCACTGAACCCTGGACTGTGTGTGTGTGTGTGTGTGTGTGTGTGTGTGTGTGTGCGCTAAATGACACTAGCTCTCCTGCAGGTTCTCCCATATTATTCAAGTTGGAGGCCTGGAGGCAGTAAGAGACAGAAGTGGGATCCCAAGTTCATACTTGTGGTGTCTGGCTTGTTTTTTCATGTTCCTATTGTCCTTGCTTTACATCACTTATATTTTCTTACAGATTATCCTTGCCTTGCTAACTTCTAGCTGGCTACCAGATTTAGAAGCAGAAACTTTATACAGACTGTTTAGCCACCTTTTACAATTGCTTGGGGACAAACTCCTATAATAAATTTTGATCAAACCCTAACTAACACAGAATTTGGTGCAGGAGGTAGTTCCAGAGGAATGAAACCTTAAGGAAGGAATTCTGAATTGGTTCTGAATTGGTTCTGTGTTCTGTGAACTGCTTCTGTTTCTCAGAATTGGTTCTTTGATCTGTCTAGATTTAGAGCCATAATAACCTTGTTTCCAGGGGTAAAGGGGATACTGGTAGTTCATAGCATGCAGAGGTAAAACGGTTACTAAAATTACCACCTGTAGACACTTGTAATGAAATGCCTATAGAAGGCAAGTATTTAGGGGACCAAGTATTTGCTGCATGGAACACTTAAATGAAAATAAGAAATGCAAGAGGATTGGTGGTGGTTTATTTATTTATTTATTTTATTTTTTAAATTTATTTTGGGACAGAGAGAGACAGAGCATGAACGTGGGAGGAGCAGAGAGAGAGGGAGACACAGAATCGGAAACAGGCTCCAGGCTCCGAGCCATCAGCCCAGAGCCTGATGCGGGGCTCAAACTCACGGACCGCGAGATCGTGACCTGGCTGAAGTCGGACGCTTAACCGACTGCGCCACCCAGGCGCCCAGATTGGTGGTGGTTTATACTTGCACTGGAGTAGAGGTAGAAAGAAAATGAGTTCAGAGCTTCAAATTTCCAGAAAGCTTCTGTAACTGTTATGCAGGACTGAGATTTAAAAAAAAAAAAAACAACAGACAAACAAACAAACAAATTCCAAAGTCTAAGCTTGTGTGTGGCTGAAAATATGATAAATTGAGTTTCCATCTTTTAAGGTCGTTTGTATCAACACTAGGGTTTTGACTGGCAAAGAGTGGGACCCTGAAAATAGAGATAAAGATATATGGGCAAATTCTAATGAAGCTAGGAATCTTTAACCTCTAAATTATGAGTTTCCTCTGGTGGTAGAAGCAGCTCCACTTCTCCTACCTGAGAATATTAGACTCTCTTTGCCTCTCCTGAGGTATTTGCCATGCAGGGCATTGAATATTTTCATCAGGAGCTTCCCCAGTACTTCTCAATGTCATTCTCTGTAGAAGCTATTCTCTACTGGGCCTTAGTAAAGTCAATATAAAGTTAAGTTATATAAACTTAAAATTAAATAAATTATATTAAAACTAACAAATAATCAAAGTTCATCACTTTCTAATTATCTTTTTATTAATTTATTATCTGTACTCCTGAGGTGGTTTATATATATTGTATCTATGTCGTGGAAATACATAATTGACATGCTACTGCAGATCTTTCCCCAAATCTGTGTTCAGTGATATCACACTAGTGGTATGAAGTTGGGCATGGTGGGAATATATTTATACAACAGAGACCGGCAAGCATTAGGTTTCATAGAATTTTTTTTCCCCTTAGAGAACTGGTTACCTAATATTGCAAGCTACTTCTTATAGCTCAGTGTTTGAGTTACAGGATATGAAAGGAGAAGGTGACTCAGCTACAAGAAGAATGAATATTACCCAAAAAAATAGATAAAATAATTTTCCACTCTTGAGGGGATTAATATGTGTTCACTTTGACAAAGGACAGTTGCATTGTATTAGGCAGAAGCATAATTTTTCTTTCGTCATTATTTGGAGGTTAGGTATAGTTAAAAGAGGTGTGTTTGCAGCAAAGGAAACAATCAACAAAACTAAAAGGCAACTGACAGAATGGGAAAAGATATTTGCAAATGACATATTGGATAAAGTGTTAGTATCCAAAACCTATAAATAACTTACCAAACTCAACACCTGAAAAACAAATAATGCAGTGAAGGAATGGGCAGAAAACATGAATAGACACTTTTCCAAAGAAGACATCCATATGGCCAACAGACACATGAAAAGATGCTCAACATCTCTCATCATCCAGGAAATACAAATCAAAACCACATTATGATACCACCTCACAGCCTGTCAGACTGGCTAATATTAACAACTCAGGAAACAACAGATGTTGGAAAGGAAGTGCACTGTTGGTGGAATGCAAACTGGTGCAGCCACTCCGGAAAACACTATGGAGTTTCCCCAAAAAATTAAAAACAGAACTACCCTATATCCAAGCAATAGCACTACTAGGAATTTATCCAAAGGATACAGAAGTACTGATTCATAGGGGCACATGCACCCCAATGTTTATAGCAGCACTATCAACCATAGCCAAATTATGGAAAGAGCTCAAACGTCCATTGAAGGATGAATGGATTAAGAAGATGTGACTTATATATACAATGGAATACTACTTGCAAGTGAGAAAGAATGAAATCTTGCCATTTGCAACAACATGGATGGAACTGGAGGATATTATGGTAAGTGAAATAAGTCAGAGAAAGATATCATATGTTTTTACTCATATGTGGAATTTGAGAGACTTAAGAGAAAACCATGGGAGAAGGGAAGGGGGAAAATAGTTTCAAACAGAGAGGGAGGAAAACTATAATAGATTCTTAAATACAGAGAACAAACTGAGGGTTGATGGTAGGGGTTGGGGGGGAGGGGAAAATGGGGGATGGGCATTGAGGAGGGCACTTGTTGGGACAAGCACTGGATGTTGTGTGTAAGCAATGAATCATGGAAATCTACTCCTGAAGCCAAAAGCACACCGTATACACTGTATGTTGTTAGCTAACTTGACAATAAATTACTTTTAAAAAATAAATATGGGTTAGCCTGTGTTGATAAGAGTTGGCTAGTGCTGGTTTCATACTATGTTTTTTTTTTTACTTTCTATAATTTATTTATGTTTTATAATTTACATCCACATTAGTGAGCACGTGGTGCAAAAATGATTTCAGGAGTAGATTCCTTAAACCCATTACTCATTTAGCCCATCCCCCCTCCCACAACCCCTCCAGTAACCCTCTGTTCATTCTCTATATTTAAGAGTCTCTTATGTTTTGTCCCCCTCCCTGTTTTTGTATTATTTTTGCTTTCCTTCCTTTATGTTCATCTGTTTTGTATCTTAAAGTCCTCATATGAGTGAAGTCATGATATTTGTCTTTCTTTGACTAATTTTGCTTAGCATAATACCCTCTAGGTCCATCCACGTAGTTGCACATGACAACATTTCATTCTTTCTGATTGCCAAGTAATACTCCATTGTGTGTGTGTGTGTGTGTGTGTGTGTGTGTGTGTGTATATATATATATATATATACACACACATACACACCACATCTTCCTTATCCATTCATCAATTGATGGACATTTGGGCTCTTTCCATACTTTGGCTATTGTTGATAGTGCTACTATAAATATTGGGATGCATGTGTCCCAGCACAATGCATGTCCCATTTATCCGAGGGATACAGCATACTTGTATCCCTCGGATAAATACCTAGTAGTGCAATTGCTGGATCTTAGGGTACTTCTATTTTTATTTTTGGGGGGAACTTCCATAGTGTTTTCCAGAGTGGCTGCACCAGCTTGCATTCCCACCAGCAGTGCAAAAGAGATCCTCTTTCTCCGCATACTCACCAACATCTGTTGTTGCTTGAGTTGTTAATGTTAGCTATTCTGACTGGTGTGAGGTGGTATCTCATTGTGGTTTTGATTTGTATTTCCCTGATGATGAGTGGTGTTGAGCATTTTTTCATGTGTCAGTTGGCCATCTGGGCGTCTTCCTTGGAGAAGTGTCTATTCATGTCTTTTGCCCATTTCTTCACTGGATTATTTGTTTTTTTGGGTGTTGAGTTTGATAAGTTCTCTATAGATTTTGGATACTAACCCTTTATCTGATATGTCATTTGCAAATATCTTCCCCCATTCTGCCAGGTGCCTTTTAGTTTTGCTGATTGTTTACTTCACTGTGCAGCAGCTTTTTATATTGATGAGGTCCCAATGGTTCAATTTTGCTTTTGTTTCCCTTGCCTCCGGAGACATGTTGAGTAAGAAGTTGCTTTGGCCAAGGGCAAAGAGGTTTTTGCCTACTTTATCTTTGAGGATTTTGATGGCTTCCTGTCTTACATTGAGGTCTTTCATCCATTTTGAGTTTATGGTGTAAGAAGTGGCCCAGGTTCACTTTTCTGCATGTCGCTGTCCAGTTTTCCCAGCACCATTTGCTGAAGAGACTGTCTTTATTCCATTGGATATTCTTTCCTGCTTTGTCAAAGATTAGTTGGCCATATGTTTGTGAGTCCATTTCTGGGTTCTCCATTCTGTTCCATTGATCTGAGTGTCTGTTTTCGTGCCAGTACCGTACTATCTTGATGATTACAGCTTTGTAATACATCTTGAAGTCTGGGATTGTGATGCTTACAGCTTTGGTTTTCTTTTTCAAGATTGCTTTGGCTCTTCAGGGTCTTTTCTGGTTCCATACAAATTTTAGGACTGTTTGTTCTAGCTCTGTGAAGAATGCTAGTGTTATTTTGATAGGGATTGCATTGAATGTAGATTACTTTGGGTAGTATTGACATTTTAACAATATTTGTTCTTCCTATCCAGGAGCATGGAATATTTTTCCAGTTTTTTGTGTCTTCAATTTATTTTATAAGCTTTCTATAGTTTTCAGTGTGTAGATTTTTTTTACCTCTTTGGTTAGATTTATTCCTAGGTATTTTATGGTTTTTGGTACAATTGCAAATGGGATTGATTCCTTGATTTCTCCTTCTGTTGATTCATTATTGGTGTATAGGAATGCAACCGATTTCTGTGCATTGATTTTATACCCTGCTACTTTGGTGAATTCATAGATCAGCTCTAGCAGTTTTTGGAGGAATCTTTTGGGTTGTCAATATAGAGTATCCTGTCATTTGGGAAGAGTGAAAGTTTGACCTCCTCTTGGCCAATTTGGATGCCTTTTATTTGTGTTGTCTGATTGCTGAGGCTAAGACTTTCAATACTACGTTTAATAAGAGTGGCAAGAGTGGACATCCCTGTCTTGTTCCTGAACTAAGGGGGAAAGCTGTCAATTTTTCCCCATTGAGGATTATATTAGCAGTGTGTCTTTCATATATGGCTTTTATGATCTTGAGGTATGATCCTTCTATCTCTACTTTCTTGAGTGTTTTTTTTTTAATTTTTTTTTCAATGTTTTTATTTATTTTGGGGACAGAGAGAGACAGAGCATGAACGGGGAAGGGGCAGAGAGAGAGGGAGACACAGAATCGGAAACAGGCTCCAGGCTCCGAGCCATCAGCCCAGAGCCTGACGCGGGGCTCGAACTCACGGACCGCGAGATCGTGACCTGGCTGAAGTGGACGCTTAACCGACTGCGCCACCCAGGCGCCCCTTGAGCGTTTTTATCAACAAAGGATGTTGTATTTTGTCAAATGCTTTCTCTCCATCTATTGAGAGGATCATGTGATTTTGTCCTTTCTTTTATTGTGATGTGATGTATCACATTGATTATTTTGCGGATATTGAACCAGCCCTGTATCCCAGGTATAAATCCCACTTGGTTGTGGTGAATAACTTTTTTAATGTATTGTTGGATCCAGTTGGCTAATATCTTGTTGAGAATTTTTGCGTCCATGTTCATCAGGGAAATTGGTCTATAGTTCTCCTTTTTACTGTGGTCTCTGTCTGATTTGGGAATCAAGGTAATGCTGGCTTCATAGAAAGAGTTTGGAAGTTTTCCTTCCATTCCTATTTTTTGGAACAGCTTCAGAGAATAGGTGTTAACTCTTCTTTAAATGTTTGGTAGAATTCCCCTGGAAAGCGATCTGGCCCTGGACTCTTGTTTTTTGGCAGATTTTTGATTACTAATTCGATTTCCTTACTGGTTATTGGTCTGTTCAAATTTTCTATTTCTTCCTGTTTCAGTTTGGTAGTGTATATATTTCTAGGAATTTGTCCATTTCTTCCAGATTGCCCATTTTATTGGTGTGTAATTGCTTGTAATATTCTCTTATGATTGTTTTTATTTCTGCTGTGTTGGTTGTGACCTCTGCTCTTTCATTCTTGATTTTATTTATTTGGGTCCTTTCCTTTTTCTTTTTGATCAAACTGGCTATTGGTTTATCAATTTTGTTAATTCTTTCAAAGAACCAGCTTCTGGTTTCATTGATCTATTCTACTGTTTGGGTTTTTTTTTTTTTTTTTTTTTTTGGTTTCAATAGCATTAATTTGTGCTCTAATCTTTATTATTTCCTGTCTTCTACTGGTTTGGGTTTTATTTGCTGATCTATTTCCAGCTCTTTAAGGCGTAAGGTTAGGTTGTATATCTGAGATCTTACTTCATTCTTTAGGAAGGCTTGGATTGCCATATACTTCCCTCTTATGACTGCTTTTGATGTGTCCCAGAGGTTTTGAGTTGTGGTGTTATCATTTTCATTGGCTTCTCTGTACTTTTAAATTTCCTCTTAAGTTCTTGGTTAGCCCATTCATTCTCTAGTAGGTCTTTAGTCTCCAAGTATTTTTTATCTTTCCACATTTTTTTCTTGTGGTTGATTTTGAGTTTCATAGCATTGTGGTCTGAAAATATGCACGGTGTGACCTCGATCTTTTTATACTTGCTTAGGGCTGATTTCTGTCCCAGTATGTGGTCTATTCTGGAGAACATTCCATGTGCACTGGAGAAGAATTTGTATTCCACTGCTTTAGGATGAAATGTTCTGAATATATCTGTTAAGTCCATCTGGTCCAGTGTGTCATTCAAAGCCATTGTTTCCTTGTTGATTTTCTGTTTAGATGATTTATCCATTGTTGTAAGTGGGGTGTTGAAGTCCTCTACTATTATGATACTATTATCGATGAGTTTCTTTATGTTTGTGATTAATTGATTTATATATTTGGGTGCTTGCACATTTGTCGCATAAATGTTTACAAGTGTTAGGTCTTCTTGGTGGATAGACCCATTAATTATGATATAATGCCCTTCTGCATCTCTTTATTTTAAAGTCTAGATGTCTATATAAGTATGGCTACTCCAGCTTTCTTTCATTGACCATTAGCATGATAGATGGTTCTCCATCCTCTTACTTTCAACTGAAGGTGTCTTTAGGTTTGAAGTGGGTCTCTTGTAAACAGCATATAGATAGGTCTTGTTTTCTTATCCATTCTGTTACCCTATGTCTTTTGATTGGAGCATTGACTCAACTGATGTTTAGAGTGAATAGCGAAAGATATGAATGTATTGCCATTATGTTGCCTGTAGAGTTGGAGTTTCTGGTGGTGTTCTCTGTTCCTTTCTAGTCTTTGTTGCTTTTGGTCTTTTTTGTTTGTTTGTTTTCCATTTTTTTCCCTTCAGAGAGTCCCCCTCAAAATTTCTTGCAGGGCTGGTTTAGTGGTCACCAACTCCTTTAATATTTGTTTGTATGGGAAACTTATTATCTCTCCTTCTATTTTGAATGACAGCCTTGCTGGATAAAGAATTATTGATTGCATGTTTTTCCGATTCAGCACATTGAATATATCCTGCCCCTCCTGTCTGGCCTGCCAAGTTTCTCTGGGTACGTCTGATGCAAACCTGATCTGTTCCCTTGTAGGTTATGGAATTTTTTTTCCCCTTGCTGCTTTCATGATTCATTCCCTGCCTGAGTATTTTGTGAATTTTACTGTGCTATGCCGTGTTGATGGTTAGTTTTTGTTGAATCCACTGGGAGTCCTCTGTGCTTCCTGGATTCTGATGTTTGTGTCTTTCCCCAGGTTAGGAAAGTTCTGCTATGATTTGTTCACAAAACCCTTCTACCCCTTTTTCTCTCTTTTCACCTTCTGGGATGCCTGATTCTGATGTTGTTCCCTTTTAATGAGTCACTGATTTATCTAATTCTTTAATCGTGCTCTTTTGCTTTAGTCTCCCTCTTTTTTTCTGCTTCATTATTCTCCATAAGTTTGTCCTCTGTATCACTGATTCACTGCTCTGCCTCATCCATCCTTACTGCTGTGGCATCCATGCGAGATTGCAGCTGAGTTACAGCATTTTTAATTTCATCCTGACTAGCTTTTATCTCCGCAGAAAGGGATTCTAATCTGTTTTCAACACAGCTAGTATTCTTATTACCGTGATTCTAAATTCTGGTTCAGACTTCTTGCTTGTATCTGTGTTGATTAAGTCCCCAGCTGCCATTTCTTCCACTTCTTTCTTTTGGGGTGAATTCCTTCATTTTGTCATTTTGAAGGAGAAAAAGGAATTAATAAGGTAAAAAAATTTAAAATTTCAAAATTAAAAACAACACAAAAAAATCAAATAAATATGCTAGATCCTAGGTGCGTTGTGGTCTGGTTGTTGAAAAGAGCTTGATAGATTACAGAAAAAAGGGAAAGATAAAAAAAGAAAAGAAAAAAAGGAAAATGTTTGAAAATTTGAAAAATGAATGCAATGGAATGGAATAAAATGAAACGATGGATGTAAAAATATAGAATTTGAAAAATTTACATAAAAAGTAAAAAATGTAGCAGAAAAATAAAGAAAAATATTTTTAATAGAAGTGGAAAATGAAAATAAATTTTTCTCTTTTTGTATTCAAGAATAAGGAAAGGAAAAAAAACGTTTAATAGTTGGACCAGCAAACAGACTGACATATGATTGAAATTATATCAGTTTCCGCCAGAAGTCAAGCTATGAAGCACTTTATAGCCTGTAAGCTAATCAGGTGGAGAGTCTTGTGTTGTTCCTGAAGAGCAAGGTTGTCCCAGTTGGGCGAGGCTTAGTGTAATGGCTCCATTCTCCACTAGATGGCACTGCTTAGCTAACTGGGGTGGATTGTTGTGGCGCCTGTAGTTGTGTATGCACATGTTCAGGAGGGGTGAAAATGGCATCACCCAGCTACCTAGTTTCTGGTATCAGAACTCTGTGCTCTCCCTGACTAGCAATCCTGCACCCCTCCTTTTCTCCAGCTTCCATACACTCCCTGCCTTTGCACTGTCCATGAACAAGCCATTAGGTTGCCAGGTGGCACCTCCCTTCTGAGTTTTATCTCTGATGCAGCTGTGATTCCCAGCCCCTCACTTCTAAGGGACTGTGGCTTTGACCTGCTTGGCCTTTCTGGGGGCGGGTCTCACTGAGCAATGGCTGGGTACTGGCCCTCCCCCAGGAACGTTTGGGAGACCATGCTGCTGCTAATGCCCAGAGACTGTGACTGGGTGCCATCCTGCCCCAGAAAAAGTTCACATGATTGTGTAGCAGCAGTGTTTCAGGGATTATGGAAAATCACAACACACATCTGGTGCCAGGCTTCACTCTTAAGGCTTCACTTCACCCCTTATTCCAGCACCAGCAAATGTCCTTGCTCTCCGGGGTCCACTGGGACCTTTGCCTGTGGGGTGGCTGCACAGCCTCTACCAAATGTCCTCCAAGCAGGGGAACCTACTCTCTCCATGTGGCCCAAAGACCCCAAGGACCTCACTCTCCACTCCTGGGATTCACCCTTCCCAGGAGAGCACCACCAGGTATCAAGCTGCAGTGTTCCAGACTCTGCACTCCCCGTTTATAGAGTCTTAATGGAATTTAAACCCTCTCCTTTATCCTTTCTCCCTTTTGTGTCAGTCCTTTGTGTACTGTTTCTTTTCTATCCAGCTTCTTTTGGGCGGGGGTGGGGGGATGCTTTCCATACTCTCCCCCCATCTCTGTCCTCTCTCTGTAAGTAAAACTAGCTCCCTGCCCTTCATGGCTTTCTCCCCCAGTTCATCTCTCTGCTCCACACACCTGCTGAGTTCTCTGGCTCAGGTTGAGCAGATTGTTATGTTAATCCTAAAATCAGGTTTGTAGGTGTACAGGATGGTTTAGTGTTGATCTGGCTGTATTTCAGGGGCAAGAGATGCAAAAACACCTTCCATGCTGTTCTGCAATCTTGGCCCCTCCAGCAATTTCATACCTTGTTAATGTACCTAAGCTGGAACTATGTTTCCAAGCATTCCCTACCCTATATAGTTCTGAATAGGGGTGGCCACAAGAGAAACCTACCTGAGCTTTGGAAAGTGTGTTTAAAGCAGTGGCCACATGTGTGTTCTGAAGGTCCATGTAGGATCATGTTCTGCTGTAGTGCTTGCATGTTTTCTCTATCTGATGGCTTGCAGTGGTACAACAGATACTCCATGTGGTGCTGAATCTCCTTCTTCAGCTTCTCCTACTTGTAGGCCAGGTGTGAGTGCAAATTCGCATTGAAGAGTGCATCATTGAAATTGAGGCCTGAATGTAGTGAAAGGCAGACACAAGTTCCAGTTCATTTTAATGGGTTCCAGCTCATCCTTACAGGTCTTATTCTCCCTCACTTCACATTCATCTTTCCTTTCAGGCCCAGCATCAGATATAGAAACTGCATCCTTATATAGACTCTTTCACTAGCTCTCACAATTTCTGTGCCAAACACCTCTGATATATTTTATCTATATCACTCATAGTGGATCTCTTTTCTGTTTGAATCCTAAGACACAGGGAAGTAGTTCCTGTTAGGATTGATAGCTAAGTTAAGGAGAGTGGTTTTATTCCAAATGCAGTGAGAATCTTTTGGATAGGTTTTTAATTTTTTAATGTTTATTTATTTTTGAAACAGACAGAGAGAGAGAGAGAGAGAGAGAGAGAGAGAGAGAGAATGAGTGGGAGAAGTGTGGAGAGGGAGGGAGGCACAGATTCTGAAGCAGGCTCCAGGCTCTGAGCTGTCAGCACAGAGCTTGACCGGGGGCTTGAACCCATGAACCGTGAGATCATGACCTGAGCCTAAGTCAGTTAACCAGCTGAGCCACCCAGGCACCCCTCTTTTGGATAGTTTTAAGCAGCTTTCTGTAATGAGAATGCATTTAAGGGAGTCAGTGTATGAGCCAGCTGAGCAGTGCTGTTGCAGCAGTCAAGGTGAGAAATTAGACTAGAGAGTGGGCAGTGTAGCTGGAAGGAATAAGAGTCAGTACATTTTGGAGGTAGGGACAACATGACTAGCTGATGAATGTAGATGATGAGGGGAAGAAATGAATCAAGAATGACTCCTAAGGACTAGATCTTAATACCTCGCGCTACATAACATAAATGATAGGGGCACCTGGGTGGCTCAGTTGGTTAAGCATCTGACTTGATTTTTGTTCAGGTCACAATCTCCTGTTTTGTGAGATAAGATCTGTGTTGGACTCTGTGCTTGTTCTCTCTTTCTCTCTCTCTCTCTCTCTCTCTCTCTCTCTCTCTCAAAATAAATAAACATTAAAAAGTGATAATTATGTGATGTGATAGAGGTGTCAGCTAGAACTATGGTGGAATCCTATTGCAATATTTAAATGTACCAAATGAACACATTATATACCTTAAACTTGTGCAATCTTATATGTCAATTATATTTCCAAAAAATCAGAAAAAAAAAGAATGACTCCTAGGTTTGGGCTTGAGCAACTAGCTCTAAAACACTGTAGGAAAACAGATCAACAGTTCCATTTTGAAATTATTAAATTTGAGAATTGTATTTGACATACAGGTAGTCAGTGAGACAAGATTCTGTATCTCAAGAGAGAGTTCAATACTAAGGATATGATTTTGGAAATTATCAGCTTTAAGGTGATACATAAAACCTAGAAATTGGATGGAATCATCCAGAGAAAAAGTGAATAAGCATTATTTTTCAGTTATGGCACAATAATTGAATAGAGAATATGATCTCATATTTTTTCAGTGGTCCACCACGTACTCATGGGTAACTTGGTGATTGTGTAACATAAGAGCACACACATTATAATTTTCTGGCTCCCAGGTTGGGAATTGAATGATATAACATAATGATAATGGTAATTCTAATCTGAATAACCATTATTCATATGCATTAACTTTATGAGGGAAAATTGTGATACAATTTATGTTATTCACTATCCTTTGCCTTATCAGGAGGATGTGGAGTATCTTGTATGCATAGAAGTATATCAAGTATCAAAATTGTAATAGCCAGGGACTATTAGGTAGAGTTTCTGGTTCTCGTCCTTGGAATAAAGACAATATGTGCTTGTCTGAAAAATTGCCTTAAAGTAGATTTTTTTCCTTTAAAAAATCAACTTAGTCTCTTTTATTGTCCATAGAGGCAACTATTTCAATTCATTGCAGATGTTATTCTTGGGTGAATAGGAAAACAGCTCTTTTTACTTCTTCACTAAGATTATCAAAATGCAGCACCATCTGAAACTGATCCTGTAGCTTCTTGTGTACAGTGGTAGAGACTTAGGTGGGAGAAGTATAAATGTAATTATTGGGGGCCAGAATCTAGACTTTCCGGTTTGGCATTGGTATGATCATGCATCATCAATAAGATACAAAGTGAGGCTTTGGAGTCAGAGTTGTGTTCAAACTCTGAGTCTATCACTATCTGGCTTTGTGACCTTCAAGATAACTTAATTATTCCCTTTGAGTTGCAGTTTCCTCACTAAAATGAAAATAATAATAATTAACTTCTTTAAATATTGTGAGTGTTAAAGAAAATAGCACAGTGCCTTGTACAATCTGAGTAAATGCTTAATGTCTACTGTCTGTCATTTATAGTTCAAATTTAGTCAGTTATATCAGTTCTAGTTAAGTGGGCCATCACCCATAATACTGTAAATGCCACAGTCCTTCCTTTTCTTTCTCCTCCTCTTCCTCCTTCTTTTTTCCCCAAAGAACTTTATTGAGGTATGATTGACATACAAAAAGCTGTATATATTTACTTTATCGGTGATGAGTTTGGAGGTAAGCATACATCTATGAATCACTACAATCCATGTCATAAACACATCTATCACCTTCAAAAGTTTCCTACCACCCTCTTCTAGCACTCTTAACAAATTTTTAAGGATGCAATATAATATTGTTAACTATAGGCAGTACATTAACAGTTGACCTCTAGGTCTTATTCATCTTCTATAACTGAAACTTGTGCCCTTTGACCAATACCTCCCTGTCTTCCTTTATCTCTATCCCTGGCAACCACCATTCAACTGTCTGCTTTTCTGAGTTTGACCATTTTAGTCTCCTCATATATCTTCCTTTTAAAATTGAGGTATGTGTGAGTTATATATTGAGTATATATATTGAGTATATATATTGAGTATATTATATACTGAGACAACAAATTGTCTCAGTTTTAAATCTACCCTTTATTGCTGCTTGTGATACGGAGCATTTTTCCCTTGCCAGCTTGCACAACATTAAGTTTTGTTGGTGGAGAGTACTAGAAGGATACCGGGGGAGGAACAGGCTTTTCTTCTGGTTCTTAGTGTGCTCCACATAAATCCTTCTGCAGTGCATGACAGCTGGGAGTACACAGGACAGTGGGCCAGCACTTAGTTCCCTGTTGCCAGCATTCCCTAGCATCCTAGGAGATAGCTTCCCATTGCACCATCCCTGTGGGCAGTTTTCCAGTGAGCTATACAGCATGGAACTTCTCTGTGGGCAGCCTCTCCCAGTACTTAAGAAGGTAGCTTCCCAGCTCACTACCTGTGCAGGAGGATTTGTAGTGAGTCCTTAGGTGCAACATCTCCTGGTGAAGGCTTCCTCCAGTGAGTTTCACTAACACGGCACCAAGTAAGCACCATTTAGGGGCTACTGCTGTGCCTTCTCCAACAAAGCCTGGATCCCAGCCCTGGGGGTCTCTTCTGTTTTCATCCTTAGGTGCTGTGTCTCAGCCGTAGAGGTAATGGTTGCTGCATTGTTCTTCTATTTATTTGTTCCTTAGAGTTCTCTTTACCCACTGGTAAGTAATCTGTTGTAACAGTGAATAATTCTTAAAAAAATTTTTTTCAACGATTTTATTTTTGGGACAGAGAGAGACAGAGCATGAACGGGGGAGGGGCAGAGAGAGAGGGAGACACAGAATCGGAAACAGGCTCCAGGCTCTGAGCCATCAGCCCAGAGCCCGACGCGGGGCTCGAACTCACGGACCGCGAGATTGTGACCTGGCTGAAGTCGGACGCTTAACCGACTGCGCCACCCAGGCGCCCCAAATAATTCTTTATATTAAACTTTCCCTGTTCAGATTATTGCATGGTTCCTGTCTCCTGACTGAAACCTGACAGGTAAAAAATATAACTTATATCCTGTGAAGTGCTCATATCTTAAGTGAACTATTCACTGTAATTTTGGAATTTACAGCAAGATACAAATATTTCCATCTCCCTAGAAAATTCTGTTGTGTTGATGTGTTGTGTATTCATTTTCCTGTTGTTTCTGAATTTTGGCCATCATGCATAAAGCTGCCATGAAACATCTTGTGCAAGTTTTTTGTGGACATGTTATTTCCTTTTCTTTGGATAAACATGTAGAAATAGAACTGCTGGGTCATAGGGTTGATATATGTTTAACTTGTTATGAAACTTCCAATTTTCCTCCCATAAGCAATGCATAAGAACCCTGGTTGCTCCATTTTCTCTTCAAAAATATTTGGTACTTTTACAGCCCTCTTCAATATCTGTTATTTTTATAGGAAGAGCTGAAAGTCTCAGAGGTTACGAGAGCTCTCCTTGGCTGGCTTGCTCTCAGATTTCTTCTCTGTCCTTTCTCATTCCTTCTGATCATTCCATAGTCCACTCTTCAGGAAGGATTTCCTACTTAAATGCCAACATTTAATAACTTTCCCTTCTTCTCTGCACCCAAGCACTTTATTTGGGGATCCATCTCTTATGACATTTATTGCATGCGACGTTGTATAAGCAATTTGTGAATACATTTCTTCCTTTGTTCTGCTATAGTATGAATTCTCTGACAGCATGAACTGTTTATAGCTTATTCATCTTAATTTTCTCCAGTGCATGATATATGGTGCGCTGCAGACAATAAATTGTTTCATTGATGTTTGTTGAATTAACATCTATTTATATGCTCAAAACAGTAAATAAGTTTGGATCCATAGTGACCATCTTCCCTAGACAGTTGGATGTTTTCTATTTTGAGTCTAATTCTGATATTCTTTTTTTTTATGAAAGTTATTGACAAATTGGTTTCCATACAACACCCAGTGCTCATCCAAAAAGGTGCCCTCCTAAATACCCATCACCCACCCTCTCCTCCCTCCCACCCCCCATCAACCCTCAGTTTGTTCTCAGTTTTTAACAGTCTCTTATGCTTTGGCTCTCTCCCATTCTAAACTCTTTTTTTTTTCCTTCCCCTCTCCCATGGGTTCCTGTTAAGTTTCTCAGGATCCACATAAGAGTGAAACCATATGGTATCTGTCTTTCTCTGTATGGCTTATTTCACTTAGCATCACACTCTCCAGTTCCATCCACGTTGCTACAAAAGGCCATATTTCATTTTTTCTCATTGCCACGTAATATTCCATTGTGTATATAAACCACAATTTCTTTATCCATTCATCAGTTGATGGACATTTAGGCTCTTTCCATAATTTGGCTATTGTTGAGAGTGCTGCTATGAACATTGGGGTACAAGTGGCCCTATGCATCAGTGCTCCTGTATCCCTTGGATAAATTCCTAGCAGTGCTATTGCTGGGTCATAGGGTAGGTCTACTTTTAATTTTCTGAGGAACCTCCACACTGCTTTCCAGAGCGGCTGCACCAGTTTGCATTCCCACCAACAGTGCAAGAGGGTTCCCGTTTCTCCACATCCTCTCCAGCATCTATAGTCTCTTGATTTGTTCATTTTGGCCACTCTGACTGGCGTGAGGTGATACCTGAGTGTGGTTTTGATTTGTATTTCCCTGATAAGGAGTGACGCTGAACATCTTTTCATGTGCCTGTTGGCCATCCGGATGTCTTCTTTAGAGAAGTGTCTATTCATGTTTTCTGCCCATTTCTTCACTGGGTTATTTGTTTTTGGGGTGTGGAGTTTGGTGAGCTCTTTATAGATTTTGGATACTAGCCCTTTGTCCGATATGTCATTTGCGAATATCTTTTCCTATTCCGTTGGTTGCCTTTTAGTTTTGTTGGTTGTTTCCTTTGCTGTGCAGAAGCTTTTTATCTTCATAAGGTCCCAGTAATTCACTTTTGCTTTTAATTCCCTTGCCTTTGGGGATGTGTCGAGTAAGAGATTGCTATGGCTGAGGTCAGAGAGGTCTTTTCCTGCTTTCTCCTCTAAGGTTTTGATGGTTTCCTGTCTCCCTTTTAGGTCCTTTATCCATTTTGAGTTTATTTTTGTGAATGGTGTGAGAAAGTGGTCTAGTTTCAACCTTCTGCATGTTGCTGTCCAGTTCTCCCAGCACCATTTGTTAAAGAGGCTGTCTTTTTTCCATTGGATGTTCTTTCCTGCTTTGTCAAAGATGAGTTGGCCATACGTTTGTGGGTCTAGTTCTGGGGTTTCTATTCTATTCCATTGGTCTATGTGTCTGTTTTGGTGCCAATACCATGCTGTCTTGATGATGACAGCTTTGTAGTAGAGGCTAAAGTCTGGGATTGTGATGCCTCCTGCTTTGGTCTTCTTCTTCAAAATTCCTTTGGCTATTCGGGGCCTTTTGTGGTTCCATATGAATTTTAGGATTGCTTGTTCTAGTTTCGAGAAGAATGCTGGTGCAATTTTGATTGGGATTGCATTGAATGTGTAGATAGCTTTGGGTTGTATTGACATTTTGACAATATTTATTTTTCCAATCCATGAGCAGGGAATGTCTTTCCATTTCTTTAAATCGTCTTCAATTTCCTTCATAAGCTTTCTATAATTTTCAGCATACAGATCCTTTACATCTTTGGTTAGATTTATTCCTAGGTATTTTATGCTTCTTGGTGCAATTGTGAATGGGATCAGTTTCTTTATTTGTCTTTCTGTTGCTTCATTGTTAGTGTATAAGAATGCAACTGATTTCTGTACATTGATTTTGTATCCTGCAACATTGCTGAATTCCTGTATCAGTTCTAGCAGACTTTTGGTGGAGGCTATCGGATTTTCCATGTATAATATCATGTCATCTGCAAAAAGCGAAAGCTTGACTTCATCTTTGCCAATTTTGATGCCTTTGATTTCCTTTTGTTGTCTGATTGCTGATGCTAGAACTTCCAGCACTATGTTAAACAGCAGCGGTGAGAGTGGGCATCCTTGTCGTGTTCCTGATCTCAGGGAAAAAGCTCTCAGTTTTTCCCCGTTGAGGATGATGTTAGCTGTGGGCTTTTCATAAATGGCTTTTATGATCTTTAAGTATGTTCCTTCTATCCCGACTTTCTCAAGGGTTTTTAGTAAGAAAGGGTGCTGGATTTTGTCGAAGGCCTTTTCTGCATCGATTGACAGGATCATATGGTTCTTCTCTTTTTTTTTGTTAATGTGATGTATCACGTTGATTGATTTGCGAATGTTGAACCAGCCCTGCATCCCAGGAATGAATCCCACTTGATCATGGTGAATAATTCTTTTTATATGCCATTGAATTCGATTTGCTAGTATCTTATTGAGAATTTTTGCATCCATATTCATCAGGGATATTGGCCTGTAGTTCTCTTTTTTTACTGGGTCTCTGTCTGGTTTAGGAATCAAAGTAACACTGGCTTCATAGAATGAGTCTGGAAGTTTTCCTTCCCTTTCTATTTCTTGGAATAGCTTGAAAAGGATAGGTATTATCTCTGCTTTAAACGTCTGGTAGAACTCCCCTGGGAAGCCATCTGGTCCTGGACTCTTATTTGTTGGGAGATTTTTGATAACCGATTCAATTTCTTCGCTGGTTATGGGTCTGTTCAAGCTTTCTATTTCCTCCTGATTGAGTTTTGGAAGAGTGTGGGTGTTCAGGAATTTGTCCATTTCTTCCAGGTTGTCCAATTTGTTGGCATATAAGTTTTCATAGTATTCCCTGATACTTGCTTGTATCTCTGAGGGATTGGTTGTAATAATTCCATTTTCATTCATGATTTTATCTATTTGGGTCATCTCCCTTTTCTTTTTGAGAAGCCTGGCTAGAGGTTTGTCAATTTTGTTTATTTTTTCAAAAAACCAACTCTTGGTTTCGTTGATCTGCTCTACAGTTTTTTTAGATTCTATATTGTTTATTTCTGCTCTGATCTTTATTATTTCTCTTCTTCTGCTGGGTTTAGGCTGCCTTTGCTATTCTGCTTCTAGTTCCTTTAGGTGTGCTGTTAGATTTTGTATTTGGGATTTTTCTTGTTTCTTGAGATAGGCCTGGATTGCAATGTATTTTCCTCTCAGGACTGCCTTTGCTGCGTCCCAAAGTGTTTGGATTGTTGTATTTTCATTTTCGTTTGTTTCCATATATTTTTTAATTTCTTCTCTAATTGCCTGGTTGACCCACTCATTAGTTAGTAGGGTGTTCTTTAACCTCCATGCTTTTGGAGGTTTTCCAGACTTTTTTCTGTGGTTGATTTCAAGCTTCATAGCATTGTGGTCTGAAAGTAAGCATGGTATAATTTCAATTCTTGTAAACTTATGAAGGACTGTTTTGTGACCCAGTATGTGATCTATCTTGGAGAATGTTCCATGTGCACTCGAGAAGAAAGTATATTCTGTTGCTTTGGGATGCAGAGTTCTAAATATATCTGTCAAGTCCATCTGATCCAATGTCTCTTTCAGGGCCCTTGTTTCTTTATTGACTGTGTGTCTAGATCTATCCATTTCTGTAAGTGGGGTGTTAAAGTCCCCTGCAATTACCACATTCTTCTCAATAAGGTTGCTTATGTTTATGAGTAATTGTTTTATATATTTGGGGGGTCCGGTATTCGGCGCATAGACATTTATAATTGTTAGCTCTTCCTGATGGATAGACCCTGTAACTATTATATAATGTCCTTCTTCATCTCTTGTTACAGCCTTTAATTTAAAGTCTAGTTTGTCTGATATAAGTATGGCTACTCCAGCTTTCTTTTGGCTTCCAGTCACATGATAAATAGTTCTCCATCCCCTCACTCTCAATCTAAAGGTGTCCTCAGGTCTAAAATGGGTCTCTTGTAGACAGCAAATAGATGGGTCTTGTTTTTTTATCCATTCTGATATCCTATGTCTTTTGGTTGGCGCATTTAATCCATTTACATTCAGTGTTATTATAGAAAGATACGGGTTTAGAGTCATTGTGATGTCTGTATGTTTTATGCTTGTAGTGATGTCTCTGGGACTTTGTCTCACAGGGTCCCCCTTAGGATCTCTTGTAGGGCTGGTTTAGTGGTGACAAATTCCTTCAGTTTTTGTTTGTTTGGGAAGACCTTTATCTCTCCTTCTGTTCTAAATGACAGACTTGCTGGATAAAGGATTCTTGGCTGCATATTTTTTCTGTCTAGCACCCTGAAAATCTCGGGCCAATTCTTTCTGGCCTGCCAAGTTTCAAAAGAGAGATCAGTCACGAGTCTTATAGGTCTCCCTTTATATGTGAGGGCACGTTTACCCCTTGCTGCTTTCAGAATTTTCTCTTTATCCTTGTATTTTGCCAGTTTCACTATGATATGTCGTGTAGAAGATCGATTCAAGTTACGTCTGAAGGGAGTTTCTGTGCCTCTTGGATTTCAATACCTTTTTCCTTCCCCAGTTCAGGGAAGTTCTCAGCTATTATTTCTTCAAGTACCCCTTCAGCACTTTTCCCTCTCTCTTCCTCCTCTGGGATACCAATTATGCATATATTATTTCTTTTTAGTGTATCACTTAGTTCTCTAATTTTCCCCTCATACTCCTGGATTTTTTTATCTCTCTTTTTCTCAGCTTCCTCTTTTTCCATAACTTTATCTTCTAGTTCACCTGTTCTCTCCTCTGCCTCTTCAAGCCAAGCCGTGGTGGTTTCCATTTTGTTATGCATTTTGTTTAAAGCGTTTTTCAGCTCCTCGTGACTGTTCCTTAGTCCCTTGATCTCTGTAGCAAGAGATTCTCTGCTGTCCTGTATACTGTTTTCAAGCCCAGCGATTAATTTTATGACTATTATTCTAAATTCACTTTCTGTTATATTATTTAAATCCTTTTTGATCAGCTCATTAGCTGTTGTTATTTCCTGGAGATTCTTCTGAGGGGAATTCTTCTGTTTGGTCATTTTGGATAGTCCCTGGCATGGTGAGGACCTGCAGGGCACTTCCCCTGTGCTGTGGTGTATAACTGGAGTTGGTGGGTGGAGCTGCAGTCAGACCTGATGTCTGTCCCCAGCCCACCACTGGGGCCACAGTCAGACTGGTGTGTGCCTTCTCTTCCCCTCTCCTAGGGGCGGGATTCACTGTGGGGTGGTGTGGCCCGTCGGCTACTTGCACACTGCCAGGCTTGTGATGCTGGGGATCTGGCGTATTAGCTGGGGTGGGTAGGCAAGGTGCCCGGGGGCAGGAGGGGCAGGCTTAGATCGCTTCTCCTTACGTGATCCACTTCAGGAGGGGCCCTGTGGCAGCGGGAGGGAGTCAGATCTGCTGCCAGAGGTTTGGCTTCGCAGAAGCGCAGAGTTGGGTGTTTGCGCGGAGTAAGCAAGTTCCCTGGCAGGAACGGGTTCTCTTTGGGATTTTGGCTGGGGGATGGGCAGGGGAGATGGCGCTGGCGAGCGCCTTTGTTCCCTGCCAAACTGAGCTCTGTTGTCAGGGGGCTCAGCAGCAATCCCTCCCTTTGTCCTCCAGCCTTCCCGCTTTCTGAGCAGAGCTGTTAACTTATCACCTCCCAGATGCTAAGTCGCGCTTGTTGTGGGAACACAGTCCATCAGGCCCCTCTGCTTTGGCAAGCCAGACTCGGGGGCTCTGCTTGGCCGGCGAGCCGCCCTTCCGCCCCGGCTCCCTCCTGCCAGTCTGTGGAGCGCGCACCGCCTCGCCGCCCTTCCTACCCTCTTCCGTTGGCCTCTCATCTGCGTTTGGCTCCGGAGACTCCGTTCTGCTAATCCTCTGGCGGTTTTCTGGGTTATTTAGGCAGGTGTAGATGGAATCTAAGTGATCAGCAGGACGTGCGGTGAGCCCAGTGTCCTCCTAAGCCGCCGTCTTCTAATTCTGATGTTCTTAATCAGTGGATTGTGAAGTTCTGATGAGCTCTTCAGGGTGGTTGCCACCACTGAACTCTCTCTCTCTCCCTTTTTTTCTATTGTTTTCCCCATCCATATTTTTCTGGAAATCCCAGTAGGAAAGATCATTGACCTATATCTTTGTAGGAGCTCTGTGAGAGACTCTATAACATGGAACTCAGCTAAACCATAGCCAGATTCCTGACCTACAAAAATGGTAGTATAACAAATGCATGTTATTTTAAACTGCCAAATTTATGGTAGTTTTGTTACTTAGCAATAGATGACTAACACAATTTATGATTATCTCTGATTCATTCTTTTCATTAAGGTTAACTGAATGACCCAGGAGTATTGGCTATGTCACAGTTTCATGTTCTTGTCAGTGGAGCTGGGGCATGAAGAGAAAAAGCTAAATTAACCCCACCTAGACGGATAGTGTTGGTATCTACAACCAGACACAGTTTCACACACTGGTATAGGACAGGCATTGGAAAAAGGATCCAATTTGATAAGATGGTAGAAACTTAATAGAATTAACAATGAGAATGGAGAAAAGGGATGAATGTGGTAGATATTTTGGGAAGGATAAGGGGCCAGACTTGACAACTGCTTGGATGTGGAGGCAGGGAGAAGAGAGAACTCAATGAAGACTTTGTGTTATGTTGCCAGGCTGTCTGGGAGGAACAGACGTCTTTTACAGAAACATAAAAGTCCAGAGGAGAAGTAGCTTGGAAGGGGTTGGGAGAAAATAACTGTTGACATGTTAGTTTTGAGAAACTGGCAGAATATATCCAAGTGCAGATAATCCACTGTAAAGGCTGTAGGGAAATAAAAACTTTTTTAAAAAGAATTTTTAAAAATTGAGATATGATTGATGCACATTATATTAGTTTGATTAGATTGAATTTGATTCAATATTTGTATACAACTGACCTTTGAATAATGCAGGGTGCAGTAAAAAATCTGTGCCTAACTTTGACTCCCCAAAACTTAACTAATTTTTAAAAGTTCACTTATTTATTTTGAGAGAAAGAGTGAGTGGGGGAGGGGCAGAGAGCAAGAACAGCGAGATTCCTGGGGCGCCTGGGTGACTCAGTCGGTTGAGCGTCCGACTTCGGCTCAGGTCACGATCTCGCGGTCCATGAGTTCGAGCCCCGTGTCAGGCTCTGGGCTGATGGCTCAGAGCCTGGAGCCTGCTTCTGATTCTGTGTCTTCCTCTCTCTCTGCCCCTCCCCCGTTCATGCTCTGTCTCAAAAATAAATAAATGTTAAAAAAAATTTTTTTTTAAAAGAACAGTGAGATTCCCAAGCAGGCTCTGCACTAGCAGCACAGAGCCTGACACAGGGCTTGAACTCATGAACTGTGAGATCATGATCTGAGCTGAAGTCAGACACTTAACCAACTGAGCTACTCAGGTGCCCCAAAACTTAACTAATAATAGCCTACTATTATTACTATTGATTAGAAGACTTGATGTAACATAAACAGATGATTAACATTTGTTTTGTATGTTATATATATTATATGTACTGCATTATAATAAAGAAGGCTAGAGAAAATAAAATATTATTAAGCAAATCATAAGGAAAACATATTTACAATACTGTACTATACTTATTTTAAAAATCTGTGTATAGTGGACCTGTGCAGTTCAAACTTGTGTTGTTCATGGGTCAACTGTATATTGAAAATGATCACAATAAGACTAGTTAATGTCTGTCACCATACATGGTTACAATTTTTTTCTAGTGATGAGAACTTGTAAGATTTACTGTCTTTGCAACTTTCAAATATACAGTACATTATTACATCCCCATGACATTTATTTTATAACTGGAAGTTTGTACCTTTTGATCACTTTCACCTATTTTGCCCACCCCCTCTCCACTCACCTCTGGCAACCACCAATCTGTTCTCTGTATTTATAAGTTCATTTCTTTCTTTTTTTTAATTTTTTTTTTCAGATTCCACATATAAGTGATATCATACAGTGTTTGTCTTTCTCTGACTTAATTTCACTTAACATAATGCCTTCAAGGTCCATCCATGTTGTTGCAGATGGTGGCATTTCCTTTTTTCTTGTGGCTGAATAATATGCCAATTGTACATATATTCCACATTTTCTTTATCCATATCTTGGCTATCATAAATAATAGCTACACTGAACATGGGGTGCATATTATCTTTTTGTTTTATTTTCTTCAGATAAATACTCAGAAGTGGAATTTCTGGAACATATGGTAGTTCTAGTTTTAATTTTTTGAGGAATTTCTATACTGTTTTCCATAATGACTGCACCAATTTACATTCCAACCAACAGTGCACAAGGGTTCCCTTTTCCCACATCCTCACCAACACTTGTTATTTCTTGTCTTTTTAACAATAGCCATTCTAACAGGTGTGAGTGATATCTCCTTGTGGTTTTGATTTGGTGAAATGAGAACTTTCAAACACTGCTAAGGTATTTATTAGTTGGTACGACCTTTTCTAAGTATAATTTTATAATATTAGCCTCTATAAATATTGTCTCATTCTTCTAAAATTCTACTTCTAGAATTTAATTCTATGAAAATAATAAGATATTTGAAATATAGAACTTTTTATATTTCTATTTATATTAATAAAAAATTGAAAACCACCTAAATATTCAACAGAAGGGGAATTATTAAATTAGTTATAGCAAGTGATGGGACAGTATTTATAAATAATTTTTGAAAGGATATTTAAAGACATGGGACAAAGCTTATTATATAGTAGTAAGGGAAAAAGTGTGACAGATATATAATATATTGTGGTTCTGTATGGCATCATGAGGAAATACATTTATAATACTTTTATGTTTTACACCACACACACATACAGACACACACTCTCGTAATTGCCTGAAAGAAACAACCAACTGGCTGTTGCTGGGTCACAGTGAGATTATAGTTTTTTAATTTTTTTCTTTACCCTTTTTGGTATTTTCCAAGTTTTCTATATTAATATTTAGGGTATTTTATAATCATGAAGTATTATGATAAAAATCTTACTAGTGGTTGAATTTTGGTTTATCAGATATATATTTGAATTTGCATTTCTCTAATTATCAAAATCAATATGAAAACAGTAACTTATCCTATATATAATAGTAAGTTGTATAATCCTCATCCTTCTATAATCCTTATTGCCTTTCTAACACGTATGTTAAAATAATTTGGGGTTACAGGCTTAGCTTATTATTTTACATTTTTATCATTAAAAGTTTTTTTTAATTTTAAAGAGATATAATTTATATTTAATTTATATATAATTAATAAATAAATTAATATATAATTAATATATAACATATATTACAGCTTTCTGTTTCTTAGAGATATATGCATAGGATACCCAAATAAAATTGTGGTGGTTTTGAATTATTTATGCAATGCAAAGCCTTATATGTTCCACATTCTGATGCTTATAATGCTATTTTGTTTTTTCTGTTCCATGTTATATGCTTTGAGCTTCTGAGGCTTGTTTTTTTTCCTGTCAGTGGTAACCAAAGGAATCCCAGTACTTAGTCTTGAAATACAGGCCTTCCTAGTCATGAATAAAAGAAGGCAGTGCAATATAAGAAGGAAGTGTTTATTTCTTCTTTCCCTGCACTTGCAGAGAAAACCAGAAACTATTCTTGCTATGTTAATTTTAGATAAGGATTTTTATAAGATACCTGGGCTTCAGAGATTATTTATAGCTACTCTTGACAGTAACCTTTAATTTCTGAAAGGTCAGTAATTTTGATTGGTTGTTTTACTTGCCTTGGTAATAATTTTGATGTAGACATCACTTTTTTTCCTAAAAGGTATAAAACTTGTGAACTCTCTGTGAAGTCTGAAGGAGATTATTGTTGTTTACCTCTTATTTCACATGCCTGAGATAAAATTACTTTATAGATTTCTTATTTAAACAAGAAGTTTGAGACTATTGTCTTAAATGGATAAAGAAGATGTGGTTTATATATACAATGGAATACTACTTGGCAATGAGAAAGAATGAAATCATGCCATTTGTAGCCATGTGGACAGAACTGGAAGGCATTATGCTGAGTGAAACAAGTCAGTCAGAGAAGGACAGATATCACATGCTTTCACTCATATGTGGATCTTGAGAAACTTAACAGAAGACCATGGGGGAAGGAAGGGGAAAAAAATAGTTACAAACATAGAGGGAGAGAGGCAAGCCACAAGAGACTCTAAAAATAGAGAACAGGGGCGCCTGGGTGGTGCAGTGGGTTAAGCCTCCGACTTCAGCCAGGTCAGGATCTCGCGGTCTGTGAGTTCGAGCCCTTTGTCGGGCTCTGGGCTGATGGCTCAGAGCCTGGAGCCTGTTTCTGATTCTGTGTCTCCCTCTCTCTCTGCCCCTCCCCCGTTCATGCTCTGTCTCTCTCTGTCCCAAAAACAAATAAAAACGTTGAAAAAAAAAATTAAAAAAAAAAAAATAGAGAACAAACTGAGGGTGGATGGGGGGTTTGGAGAGGGGAAAATGGGTGATGGGCATTGAGGAGGGCACTTGTTGGGATGAGCACTGGGTGTTGTATGTAAGCCAATCTGACAATAAATTATATTCATAAAAAATTAAAAAATATAAAAAATACATTTAACAAAGGGCATTCGTCAATAGTATAAATACCTCACCTTGTACCTTTTCCCCACTGATTTTGTTAGCATTGTATTTTTATTAATATGAAGCTTTCAACCATCTTTTGACCTCTGTCCTCAGAGTTAGGAATACTCACTATTTGATCTTTATGAAACGTTTGCTTCCTAGGATAAAAATATTAATCATGATTTTATAAATTTCTTAATTTTGGACAAGGTTTAAAATTGCAAACAGTTGTAAAAATAATCCTTCATCAACTTTCTAAAAATCTTGTCTGATGCTTGGAAGAAATATACACTGTATCATAGAACATGTTCTTTGTGTGGATTTCAGATTAAGAAAAATAGATTGGTTATCTTGTATGTCTAGAACTCTATGTAGTGAGGGATAAAAAAAGGCAACATAGTATCTGAGCTTAAGGAGTTCAAAACCTTGCTGGAATGAAAAGAAATACAAAGCAACATAAGACAGTATGTAATCGATGATCATGGATGATAAAGAAAATAGAAAATTACCTATGGGGTGACTCTGTCCACTGCAGTTTACTTATTTATTTATTTTTAAGTTTGAAGAGAAATCAAGGTATTGAATTGCTTAACATATAAAAATAAAATGAAATCTTCTTCTTTCCTCTCTGTGGGATTAATTATTTTAAGCCTGTGTTTAAATTGTATATAAGCAACATGTTTTCCAGGATGAATTGTTTAGAAAATAGTTTGTGTCTTGAGGATTGTTGAATATCTTTACATTTTACAAAAATTTTAATTGCTTTCACTATTAAAAACAAAAGATAAAAAGAGATTTCTGAAGCTATATATCCCTTTAAACTTGATTTTTTTAGCAAATAAAAAGAAATCAATGCTTATGGGTCAGAATTCCTTTAGGTTTTATGCTGCTGGGAAATTATGTATACTTTGATATTGGATTGTAGAAGAATGGCATTTTTGTTTTGTTTTGTTCCAACTGCTTTTAACCTTGGGATGCCACCTAGCAGTGCTCTTCAAGAATAACTGGTTATAATAGCAGAATCTTTCTGCAGACAGGAATTTCCTGAAATAAAAATACTGACCATACAGTGTCATGGAATAAAGTTCTCATTAGTTTCTGTCTCTTGGATAGTTTTCAGTTATCTTTTCCCCTTGTTATGGGGCTACTTAAAAATACAGGAAAACTAGGGTTACTTTGAAATGTCTGCCTGTCAATAGTCAGGAAGGGTTTTCCATGGTATACCAAATCTCTTAACTTCCTGGGGGGTGGGGAGAGAGAGGGAGAACAGGAGAAGAAGAGAGAGAGGGAGAGAGGTATTAATAAAATACCACAAATCAGAAACAATCTTGTTTTGCAAACTTTTAAGTGTCACATGGTTTCAAATAAGTTGTTTAACAGCTCTGTGCATAACTCTAGAAATGAAGATACTCTTATTGCCCCAAGAAGGGTGTTGCATAGGTTAAGTAAAGGAATTGCAAACTTCTTTAGGCTTTGTGGTTACTGATTTATATATCTCACTCTGCCTGATTTTCTTCTATCCAGCAACAGCTGCCAACAGGCCAGGTAGGTGCTTCTTCTTCTTCTTCTTCTTCTTCTTCTTCTTCTTCTTCTCCTTCTCCTTCTCCTTCTCCTTCTCCTTCTCCTTCTCCTTCCTTTAGAGAAGGCACAAGTGAGCAAAGGGAAGGGAAAGAGAGAGAGAGGGAGAGAGTGAGAGAAAAGTGGAGCTTACCTGAAGCAGGGCTCGTGCTCACCCAAAGTGGGACTTGAGCTCACCAGAAGCAGGGCTTGAGCTCACCTGATGTGGGGCTTGAACTCATGAACTGTGAGATCACGACCTGAGCAAAAGTCAGATGCTTAACCCACTAGGCAACTCAGATGCCCCAGCCAGGTAGCTTATATATATATCATTTAATTAGAAGTAGAAATACCAAGAAAAAAAAGTAGAAATACCATACTATCCAGTAATTCCACTACTGGGTATTTACCCAAGAAATTTGAAAACACTAGTTTGAAAAGATACATGGCACCTTCATGTTCATAGCAGCAGTATTTATGACAGCCAAGATGTGGACATGACATAAATGTCCCTGATGGGTGAATTGGTAAAGAAGGCATGGTATATATATACACACATACTATACATACAATGGAATATTACTCAGCCATGAAAAATAAATGAGAGCTTGCCATTTTTGGGAACATAGATGGATTTAAAGCGTAGTATGCTGAGTAAAATAAGTCAGATGGAAAAAGACAATACCATATGATTTCACTTGTATGTGAAATCTAAAAACAAACACACAAAAGCAGACTCATAAATACAGAGAGCAAACTGGTGGTTGCCAGAGGAAAAGGGGATGGGGGATGGGCAGAATGAATGAAGGAGAGATACAGGCTTCCAGTTATGGAATTAATGAATCATGGGAATAAAAACACAATATGGGGAATATAGTCAATGATATGGTAATAACACTGTATGGTGACAGATGGTGACTACATTTATCATGGTGAGCATTGTATAATGTATAGAATTGTCAAGTCACTATGTTGTATACCTGAAACTAATATAACATTGTATGTCAACTACACTTCTATAATAAAAATTTTAAAAAACCAACCAATTTATACATGCAAAAATTAAAAAAAAAAGACATATTATCTATTTTCTTCACTGACTCAGTCAGAGGAAGATATCACAAGTCTGCCACATAAAAAGTTCTGGAGCACATGGACCCTATTTAACCCTCTTATGCACAACTCAAATTCTTTTTCTCAGGCTCTCACCTTTTGTTTACTGCAAAAAAGGCTCTCTCACTCCTTTTCAGACCCTTCCCCAAAACGGAATTAGTGACACACATGTATCTCTGCCTTAATTATCATAAGCTTAATTTGTATGTGACCTTCTCATTGCAATATTGTTAACTTAAGAGGATCCTGTTACTAAGGGCATCTGCATGGCACATGCATTTTAGTCCCACTTGGACCTTCCTCTCCATCTGATATAATTCTGTTCTTGATTTTTTTCAATTTTGTGGTAGCAAGAATGTAAACATTCTGGTTTCTGTCCTTTTATTTTATCTTCTCACGGTCTTGGTGACTTGTAACCATTGCCTTGAACTCACTGACATCACACATTCTGTTCCTGCTAACTAACCTGGATTCATTTCCTTTTTCCAATAAAAATATTCCCCTCTGACCAGTGCTGCCCACTCAACATCACTCATTTAGATTATATTGAATGGCAGCTGAATAAGAAAAATATTCCCTCTCAGGACACAGTGCTGTGCCATTTTTCATTTTGTATATTGGAGTTCTTTATGTTCTAGTTACCTATTGCTATCTAACAAACTACCCCAAAACTTCATGGCTTAAAACAGCTGTTTTATTATATCTCACTAGTTTGTTGATCAGGAATTTAAGATTTCCGGTGATTTGTCTATTCTATGTGGTGTTGATTGAGGTCAGCTGGTGGTATTAAGCTGGCAGATGGACTGTTCTGGAGGGCTTAAAATGGTTTTGTTCACATGTCTGCCATTTTGATCGAGATGGCTAGAAGGCTGGCCTTAGCTACCTGGAGTTGAACTCTTTATGGAGCTCAGGGATTCTAGAGCAAGTACTGCAAGTGACCCTGGCAGAAGCTGAAAGGATTCTATGACCTAGTCTTAAAATTTCCAGAATGTCAATTCTGTCACATTTGTTGGTCAAGCAATTTACTAAGCGCAGCCCAGATTCTGGGAGAGGGAAATTAGAATCTGTTTTTCAGTAGAAGCAGTAGTAAAGAATTTTTAGTCATCATTAATTTACCACAATTTTCCTGCAACTTTAGTCTAAAACTTGATGTTAAGGCTGAGTGGCCTGGCCAAACAATTTAGAAGTGACAACTCTGCATCTCAGAATTCACATTTATTAGTGTGTGTGTTTTATTTATTTTTTGAACTAAGGGACAGAGATAAGTCCATGTCCCCTTGAATTTTGTTACTTAAGTAGCAATTATAAAATTAGTTGGTTGTGGAGGGAGTCTACTTCAGCCATGAAAATGATAACAATGACAATAGCAAGAGCTACTATTGCTACTATTGTTTCCACCTCCACTACCACCATTTTACTCAGGACCCATTAGTTGTATGCCAGGCACTGTGCTATAAGTTGGCACTAACCCTAAAACAGTTCTACAAGGGAGGAATTATTATTTTTATTTTGTAAATGAACATTTTGAGCCTCTAAGTAAATTGCGGTATAGTAGAGGCAGAGAGAGGTGTTTGGAACCAGACCGAGTTCAAATTCTAACTGAGCCTGAGAATGTTATGGGTAAATATAAGCATTAAGGACAGTACTTGACATTTGGTGTTAGCTATTATTTTTGTCCAAAGTTACACCGTTAGTAAATATGCTTACTGAATTCTGAGTGCTGTAATACAAAATGAATAGCTCCAAAATACCCACGAGACTTTACTGACATGAAGACCAGAGTACAGTGTGTCTGTTCAATTTGCAGAGGTAATTATTTTGCAATGGAGT
Organism: Prionailurus viverrinus; assembly: GCF_022837055.1. NCBI lineage: Eukaryota > Metazoa > Chordata > Mammalia > Carnivora > Felidae > Prionailurus > Prionailurus viverrinus. Next base: position 77,418,261 of record NC_062565.1, read on the forward strand.
AGAAAAACAAAGAAACAAAACCGGCCTCCACCTGGCTTTGTCGTCTTGAAGTGGGAAGCACCTTTAATAATGTTAATCCCTTTTTACTTACCTAATTCATCCAGGTATTCATTTAACAAAGATTTCTGAAGACCAACTGTGTGCCAGGCATAGCGCTAGCTCCTGGGGTTAAAATGCTGAACAGATAAGCAGTATCCCAGCCCTCACTACTTGTCCTGTTTTTGGGGTGTAGGTTTGCCTTAGGTTACTAACCTTTTGACATTTCATAACTTAGGGCTGACTGTATTTATTTCTTGCATCCCAGAAACTCATCCTGCATTACCATGTTGACTTTAGTAAAAATGCTGGGGATGTCTTGGGAATGCAAGGGATATAATAGACCATATCTGATTCAGTGAGTAGTTTAATGCCAATGGATGACACCCATTTTTTAAAAGATGAGCTGGTTAGGACAGAAGAAATATTGGAAGATTTTGGAAATTTGTTTTTCTTGTCTTTTTATTTCCCATTTTATGCTTGTCATGGTTAATTTTATGTGTCAACTTAGCTAGGCTGTGGTGCCCAGTTGTTTGGCCAAACACCAGTCTAGATGCTGCTGTGAAGATAGTTTTTAGATGTGATTCACATTTAGTCAGTAGACTTTAGTAAATTAGATTGCTCTCCACAATCTAGTTGGATCTTATCCAAATCAGTCAAAAGCCTTCATAGCAAACACTGAAGTTTCCCAAAGAACCATATCTCCTCAAGACCGCAACATAGAAACCCTGCCTGAGTTTCCTGCCCGACATATTTTGAACTCAAGACTGCAACATCATCTCTTGACTAAATTTCTAGCCTACTCACCTATTCTACAATTTTGGACTTGTCGTCCCTACAGTTGCATGAGGCAATTTCTTACAATCTCTTTCTCTCTCTGTTTCTCTCTATATCCATCTCTTTCTCCTGTTGGTTCTGTTTCTTTGCAGAATCTAATACAATGCTTCTCTCTAGAGCAAATTTATAAAGACAAGTAGAATGCTTTGGGGAGTATTACATGATAATGTCTTCTTCCCTCTGTAAATATATAGAAGTTGGAAAGTCGGTTGGACTTTGGAATTCATAGTATCAAATTCCAGTGAGTCTGGAAATTAAGATCTGACTTTGCAAATGCTGTCCATTTGCATCTGTCTCACACGGCAGCTGTTAGAGACCTGCTTGTTCACCTTTAGCTTCAGTGGCTGGGTTTAGTCTTCTGTCACAGAGTTTTTAATTTCTACAGAAGTGCCTAACTCCCTGACAAGGCAGACGTAGCCTGTCTGGCTCTGATAATTCCATCTTTAAAAAAAAAAAAAAAACACCTCAGGGACACCTGGTGGCTTGGTCAATTAAGTGTCTGACTTCGGCTCAGGTCATGATCTTGCAGTCTGTGAGTTCAAGTCCCATGTCAGGCTCTCTGCTGACAGCACAGAGCCTGGAGCCTCCTTTGGATTCTGTGTCTCCCTCCCTCTGTCTCTGCCTCTCCCCTTCTTGCTCTCTGCTTCTCTCTCTCTCTCTCTCTCTCTCTCTCTCTCTCTCTCAAAAATAAATAAACATTAAAAATATTTGTTTTTAAAAGTCAGAGGTAGGGACACCTGAGTGGCTCAGTTAGTTAAGCATCTGATTCTTGATTTAGGCTCAGTTCATGATCTCATGGTAGAGAGATCGAGCCCTACACAGGGCTCTCTACTGGGTGTGGAGCCTGCTTAAGATTCTGTCTCTCCCTCTGCCCCTCCCCTGTTTGCACTCCCTCTCTCAAAAAAAAAAAAAAAAGTCAGAGGTAAACGTATCCTGGTTTCCTAAGTGTATGTCCTTTCCGTGTCACCGCTGTCCTTTCCCATATGACCACTAACTCTGCTCTCAATCACATTTATCCCTACTGTTTTGTTGGATGTCTTAGTCTGCTTGGGCTGCTATAACAAAATACCATAGACTGGGGGGCTTAAATAACAGACATTTATTTCCTCAGTTTATTTATTTTATTTTTTTAATGTTTATTTAGTTGAGAGAGAGAGACAAAGCATGAGCAGGGAAGGAGCAGAGAGGGAGGAAGACACAATACGAAGTAGGCTCCAGGCTCCGCGCTATCATCACAGAGACTGATGCGGGGCCGGAACTCATGAGATCATGACTTGAGCTGAAGTTGGATGCTTAACCGACTGAGACACCCAGGCACCCCTATTTCCTCAGTTTTGAAGGGTGCCAAAGATTCGGGTACCAGTATGGTTGGAACCTGGTGAAAGCTCTCTTCCTGGCTTGCAGATAGCTACCTTTTCCCTTTGTCCTCAAAAGGCCTTCAGTGCGTGCAAGTGGAGAGAGAGTGAGCTCTGTATATAAAGGCACCAATCCCATAATGGTCCCATGCCCATGACCACATCCTAATCTAATTACCCCCCAAGGACCCTACCTCCAAATACCATCATATTGGGTGTTAAGGCTTCAACATGTGAATTTTGGTGGGATATAAACGTTCAGTCTGTAACTTTGTATATAAGCAAGAGATGAGTTTTAGACAAGAAATTTAGTTTTTGAAAATATACACATACTTGGTTATATAAAGGAAGCAAAAGCTGAACTTTTTGTATGTGATTTCTTTGGAGAAAATGCTGTTTACTTCCAAAAAAGTGTCTAATCTCAGACAAATCAAACCTTCCTGTGGGCTGAACTCCTGCCAGGTCCTATTGTGTGTGATAAAGACAGCACGAAGAAGAAGCATCGCACTTTTGTACTGCTTGATTTCTCTGCACTTTTTTCTAGAGGCCATGCATACGGAGTCTGCATTTTAGAAAAATATCAATACATTGGCCAATATTTATGAATTACTGCTGGATATGGAGAACTGTGCTGGTTGGTCATAGTGGTGACAGTGTTGTGGGTAGGAATCAAGATAGATTCATTGACCTTGACCAGTTTTTACAGTCTGGTTGGGGGAAGCATTTGTTGTCCTAGTTCTCTCCCATGTACCTGTTTATGGCCTGTTCGGCAGGCGTCATGCAGAATCCTTAGGTCCCTCATTTAATGTGCAGAATGCGGATTCTGACTGATAAAAACAAATTGTTTGGATGTGTGCATTCTTCAAGGAGAGGAAAGTAAGAATAATATTAGTGTTTTGGCCTCCTAATGTTCCACTGCATGCATCATAGGACACATATACAGTTCCTTAGGAAACTGCATGAAAGAATTAGGTTTATGACTTCTATCATTTCTTTATCATCAGACTCTGAAAGAAACTAATGCCTATTTACCAGTAAAAGAAAAATGTACAATTTCTTTAGCTGCAAAGGAACGGGGGTTTAAAAATATCTTGTGCCCTCTGCAAAAGCCTTGGCTGAACTGTGAGAGCAGCCACTTGCCTGTTAGATGTCTAATTATTTCTACCTCCTTCTCAGCCATGCCAGTAGCAGGGAACCACTGAGACCATATTGTTGCCCATATGTCGAGAAGCTACTAAATTAGACCCCTATGTAACATTCTGACAAGTCTACTGTTCTACTGCAGGACTTGAAGTTTCATTGACTAAATTTCTCTAACCTATCATTCCACTGTTAGTATTTCTGAGTGTTCTCTCTCTGTGGTACAGGCTTTGTTAAGGACTGAAATGTTGTTATCACACCCTACTACCATCAGAAAAGAAACCGAATATCTGGGTTAGACTGAATTTTAACAGTTGATGAATTAGACCTAAATCCTTAATGTTAGGTTACCAAAGCCTGACATTCAGCCTGTCCTGATATCAGGTATGCAGGATGTGCAGAGAATTTAGGTCTGAGATTGAATGTTGTCCATTGCAAAACCTATAGATATAATTTTTTGAAGTTCACTGTTCCATGTTCATGGCAGGATAGGGTCTCTTCTTGGCCCTCCCATTTTTCTTGCTTTTACTGTTGTAGTCTCTTTAGCTTGGCTGACTTATTTTATTTTTTCAATGCATTTTATATTTTTTCAGTTTAAAGAGAGAATTTAATTAATTAATTAATTTATATTTTTTTCTGGTATATTCTTTTTTTTAAATTTAAATTTTAGTTAACATGCAGTGCAATATTGGTTTCAGGAGTAGAATTCAGTGATTTCTAATACCCAGTGCTCATCACCACAAGTGCCCTCCTTAATACCCATCACCCATCTAGCCCATCTCCCACCCACCTCCCTCTGTCAGCCCATAGTTTGTTCTCTGTCATTAAGAGTCTCTTGTGGTTTGTTTCCCTCTCTTCTCTTTCCCCCACCTTCCCATATGTTCATCTGTTTTGTTTCTTAAACTCCACATATGAGTGAAATTATATGGTATTTGTCTTTATCTGACTGACTTATTTCACTTAGCATAATACATTCTAGCTCCCATGTCATTGTAAATGGCACAATTTCCTTCTTTTTGATGGCTGGGTAATATTCCATAGTATATATACACCACCCCTTCTTTATCTGTTCATCAGCCGATGAACATTTAGGCTCTCTTCATAGTTTGGCTATTGTTGACAATGCTGCTATAAATACTGAGGTGCATGTACCCCTTCAAGTATGTATTTTTGAATCCTTGGGGTAAATACCTAATAGTGTCATTGTTGGATTGTAGGGTAGTTCTATTTTTCGTTTCTTGAGGAACATCCATATTGTTCTCGAGTGGGTGCACCAATCTGCATTCCCACCAACAGTGTAAGAGGGTTTCCCTTTCTCTGTGTCCTCACCAACACCTGTTGTTTCTTGTGTTGTTAATTTTAGCCATCTGACAGGTGTGAGATGGTATCTCATTGTGGTTTTGTGTTTCCCTGATGATGAGTGATGTTGAGCATTTTTTCATGTTTCTGTTAGCCATTTGGATGCCTTCTTTGGAAAAGTGTCTATTCATGTCTTCTGCCCATTTCTTCACTGGATTATTTGTTTTTTGGGTGTTGAGTTTGATAAGTTCTTTATAGATTTTGGATACTAACCCTTCATCAGATATGTCATTTGCAAATACCTTTTCCCATTCTGTCAGTTGCCTTTTAGTTTTGCTGATTGTTTCCTTCACTGTGCAGCAGCTTTTTAATAATAATGGGGTCCCAATATTCATGTTTGCTTTTGTTTCCCTTGCTTTTGGTGACATGTCTAGTAAGAAGTTGGGACAGCTGAGGTCAAAGAGGTTGCTGCCTGTTGTCTCCTGTAAGATTTTGATGGTTTCCTGTCTCACATTTACGTCTTTAATCCATTTATTTTTGTGTATGGTGTAAGAAAGTGGTCCAGTTTCATTCTTGTGCATGTTGCCATCCAGTTTTCCCAACACCATTTGTTGAAGAGACTGTCTTTTTTCTGCTTTATCAAAGATTACTTGGCCATATAAGAAGAGAACTTTAAGAGAACTAATCCCTAATCTATCCTAATTTCCCCACATCCATCAGTAACTACTATGCTAATGGGAATGCTACTTTCCTCTTTCTTTTATCCTCCTAAGAGGAATGTATAGTCTTTCCTTTGAGGAAGAACACACACACACACACACACACACACACACACACACACACACATGAACAAAACACTTTTTTGTGACCAGTAATATAATATGTTATCTTATTTAACAATAACAACAATCTATGAAAGCTGCCTTATTACCTAGTTTGCATTTGGGGAAAGTGAGGCTCAGAGAGGGTAAGCAACTTGCACAAGGTCATGTGAATCCAATAATGGCAGAATTGTGGTCTGTTTGTCTCCAGAAGCTTGTGCTTTTTCTTAAGTCTGCTTATTGATTTGAACCAGGCAAGTAAAGATTTCTCAGATTTTGCTGCATAGGACACTGATATCCTTCTAAATGTCAGTAGATATCCTCTGCAAAGGGCTCTATTGTCAAATATGTTTGTTATATTAGGGTTCTCCAGAGAAATAAAACCAATAGGATATCATATATATATGTGATATATATGATATATATATGATATATATATATTATATATATAATGTGATATGTGATATGTGTTATACTGTATATGCATATACATATACATAAAAAATTGTGTTTTTTATAGGAATTGGCTGACTTGATTATGGCAGCTGTGAAATTCCACAATCTGCTGTCTGCAAACTGGAAAACCAAGAAAGCTGGTGGTGAAATTCAGTCTGAGGTCCAAAGTTCCAGAAAAAGGGATGAGGGTAGGTGGAACTGATAGTGTAACTCCCAGTTGGAGTCTGAAGGCCTGAGAACCAGGAGGGCTGATGTTCTAGGGTAGGAGAAGATGGATGCCTTAGCTCAGAGAGAGGAAATTCACCCTTCCTCTGCCTTTTCCTTCTATTTGGGCCCTCAATATATTTGATGATGCCCATACACATTGGGGTGGGCAATCTATTTTACTCAATTCACCAATTCAAATGTGAATCTCTTCTGCAGGCACCCTCACAGACACACCCAGAAATAATTTTTTATCAGCTTTATGGAAATCCTTTAGCTCAGTCAAGTTGACACATAAAATTAACCATCACACTTGGGAAATGCTGTATTAAATCAAATTGAACAAGTGTTTTCACTGCAAGACTCTGGAGCTTACACACTTTGGGATGTAAATTTTCAAGAAGGTGGTATAGTATATGAATTTTTCTGAATCTGGTTGGCTTCCATTTTTATTTTATTTTCTTTTTCTATAGAATATGTGGGAACACAGTTTGGGTAATGTTGGTACAACCTTCTTCCCTTTCTCTTCCTGTATCAAAACTAATGCCTGTGCTGGTTGCATAGTTTGGTTCTATGTAATGGCATTTCAAGGGCTATTTATTAAGCAGGGCCTACAGTGTATGAGTCTGCTCTAATTGCCAGAGGGAGGGTGCCGTGAGGCAATAAAATGATAAAATATAGATAATGCCCTGGCTTGAAGGAGCTAATGATCTAATGTATCCTGTCGTACACTTAGGACATGGAATGTTATAATTGGTGGAGTCAACGTAACAATGCTAGTATAGGTGGCTTCCTGCATAAGACTGTAGTTTGTACCTTGATATATTGTCCTTCATTTCCCTTCCTTTTGTATTATTTGTCTGTGAGTAGATCTTAGAGAGTAGTGGGGTGAGGTTGCGACTTCCAAGCTGAAAGCTTTTGGTAGGAAGCCCTTTCCCAATGTGGCAGATCAAAAAAAAAAAATAAATCTAATATTGTATCCGACTTTTGTGTGGGAGAACTGTTTCCATGTTGAAAAACTAAAACTTAATGTTATTAATTGGTTGTGATATTGAGATAATTCTAATATACTGAATTAAAGGCAAAATACATGCTTTTCAAGTGACAGAGGAAGTTATAATCATCTTCTGCAATATAGGAGAAAGTCACTATTTCAATTAGGCTGAAAAATCTGTACAGCTCTTTAAGAAGGACATAGTCACCAAGCAAAAATTTTAGCTAAAACAAGTAGAGTATTTTTTATGATGTGCCTTTGCAGTCAAAATATTATATGTGAAAATTTTCTGATTACTCAGAAATCTGATTGCTGTAAAGCTTGAGAACAAGGCATATATACTTCCTTGGGGTCAAGAGAGCTGCCATAAACCAGTTTAGTCCTTGACTCAAATTCACCAAGATTGGTGGGTTTGCTGGAAGCCTAAAATGGCTTTCTACTGGTATGTTTCTAAAAAACAAAATCTCAAACACGAGCCTAATTCTTTGTAAAGGAGGAAGGTTGTGAGATGAAAAAAACCTTTGCTTGCTTAACTTTTCTTTAGAATGTCAAGAAACAGGATTGGGTCACTTTAATCTAATCAAAATTTGTTTAGTGCCCAGAAACTTTCAATTCATGCTATTGGTTTATTAACAAATATTTTATTAGATGTCAAAGAAAGAAGAAATGTTTAGATCTCACATAGAGTGGAGATAATTTCCTTTATGGCTTACATTTCAGACCTCATCACTGCAATTTCAATATCTTTTGTTGACATTATAAGACAGAAGGCTTTCTTGTGTGTTATTTTAAATAGATGATCTCAACTCTCTGCATATGCAGACAGTTAATGAAGCAGTTAAAGTCAATTTTTCAATAATACCCAGAGATCCCTAGGCCCAGTCACTCGGCAACATTTATTTAACACCCTTGGTGAGCATCTTAGATGTTGTCAGGGATAAAAAAGTAATAGATGTGATCCTTGCCTTCAAGGATTTTTCAGTTGGGTAGCTAAAAAAAACACACTCACATGATGAAGAACAATGAGACTCTTAATATATCAACAACTTTAAGGAAACCTAAGAAATTTATAAATTTGTGTTGATCTTACTCTTAGTGTGTTAGTGTGGAAGAATTTACAAATAATAAACTTTATTTTAGAGTTTAGATAAAGCAAATTCCTCCTTCCTTAGCTACACTTACCAAGTTTCCTTGGAAGTTTCAAGCCTTCAGTAGACTCCAAAGTTCCAAAATAATGTAATATCAGATTCTTCCAATGCAATTATTGTGTAGTTGGAGAGACATTTTCCTGGTGTTTCCTACTCTGCCATCTTCCCAGAATACTTAGATAACTTTTTATTACTGAAAAATTGTTAAATCAAGGAACCTGCCCATGATCTCATCTGGGGGTAGAAAAATAGTTTTCAACAGAGCTAGTTTAACACAGAGGAATTTCTGTTTACTTGGAAGAATTCAGCTTTTTCTATAAGCTGGCCACAAAGTTAACAAGTGTGGCAAATATATGAAGTGGTAGAATGAGTGAGTTCGGGGAAGAAGTTTTAGTTTTAGTTCTGTAAGTTGAGGTGTTAGTGTGACTTCTGGGTAGAAGCGTCTGGCAGTCATTGGAAATGCAGAACTGGATCTGGGAGAGAAGTAAGGATTAGAGATTAGGATTTGGGGGAAAATCCTTTTGTCCTTCTACACTACCCTCAGGGTCTCCATGAGAGACTGCAGCAGGCTGAACTGAAGAACATTCTGACACGGATGACAAGTCTTAGATGAATGTTTGGCTCTTGTACTTAGTAACCAAACATCTTTACAGCAGAACAAGCTGATTGATATTAAAAAATATTCTGAGTGAGATTTCAACCCAACCATCCCTCTGATCAGTCTAGCTATGTAGGGTAAATATTGTCTGTTTTAATGGCTGGTTCCTAGCAAAGTTGTAATTTCAGTGGCTCAAACAATCTAGTCCTTAGATTTAACTGAATCAGACAAGGCTTCACTCAGGACCAGCACTTACAAATCAAACAAGGACTGGATTGTTTCAGGAAAGAAATATATGCAGAAAAACTGTTGCAAAGTAGGTCTATGTCAGCTAATCTATAAAGGTAAGCATCATTTTCAGGAAAAAGTAGGTTACAAAAAGAAACATCTATAATTTAGACAGTTTCTTATGTGATAGAAGACTATCCATAAAAAGGGGCTCATCAAACTGGAAAATGGTCTTGGGTGGAACAAGTTGGGAAGGTGACCCAAGATGTGTGGTTTTAGGCCCAATTATGGACTTTCAAATCCTGTTTGCTGCTTTAGTTGGTCAGGAAGACAACCCTGTCTCTCAGGGTAAATGAGAATTATTGTAATTGGATAAGAAAAAAGAAAATGTATATTAAAATAAAAGATATAATAAATATATTTGAATCTATGATGTTAGTGATTTTCTTCTCAACGTTTTTTTTTTTTTAATTTTTAATTTTTTTTATTTTTGGGACAGAGAGAGACAGAGCATGAACGGGGGAGGGGCAGAGAGAGAGGGAGACACAGAATTGGAAACAGGCTCCAGGCTCCGAGCCATCGGCCCAGAGCCTGACGCGGGGCTCGAACTTCCGGACCGCGAGATCGTGACCTGGCTGAAGTCGGACGCTTAACCGACTGCGCCACCCAGGCGCCCCGAGTGATTTTCTAATAACTTTCCAGCATCTCTGTACTAGTCAATTCTAGAAGTATTGGATCAATATTTATACTATTTTTAAGGATTTAAAGCATTTTTAGAGTCTGGTATATACCAGACTCTATAAGTTTCTCAATCAATGTATGGATGTTTGGAGATATCTTGTTTAATAAATTAAAACTTTTATGATTTGTTAGATATGTAATAAGTATGGAAATGCTTAGAAAAAGGTAATAACTTAAAAATTAACAAATAGAATGGGCACCTGGGTGGCTAAGTCGATTAAAGATCTGACTTTTGGTTTCAGCTCAGGTCATGATCTCGTGGTTTCATGGGTTCAAGTCCTGCATCGGCTCTGCACTGGCAGCACAGATCCTGCTTGAGATTGTCTCTCTTTGTCTCTCTCTGCCCCTCCCCAACTCACGCTGTCTCTGTCTCTCTCAAAATAAAAAAAATTTAAAAAAAAGATATTTAAAAAATAAATAAAAATTAATGAAGAGGAAACTAGACAGAGTCTAAATTGCCATGATCATTCTTCTTTGTGTTTAAAAGCATCTATCAACAATTAAGAACCTAGTTAACCTGATCTCTATGCCACACAGTGGCACAGTGATCCTTTTCCAAGACTGAGTGTCAGAAGTAAGGGCCCTTCAGTCTCCCCTGGCTTACTCTTTCTTGTGACAGAGCCTTTTTCTTTCCCCATAGAACAGCTTTCCTGATCATCAGTAACCCCACTCTCGCCTTTGGGATGTGTTCCTTTTTTGCTGTAGAAAAGAAAAAGCGCATTTCTCTCTGACTCCTTTTTTGATTTTCTGAAATGTTCAAAAGGGAGCTTGTTGATACTAAGATATTACTAAATGATAGGACAGTTTTTAGTGTAGCTTGTATATGCATGTTTGCATCTCTGTAAACTAGTGATGTTTTCTGGGATTCCATTGAAGACAAGGGAAGGAGCAGAAACTGAAACTAAGCAGGGTCAAAAGGAAAAGCTACAGTGTAGAATAACCCCTGAGGTACCTGATGGGCTCCCACCACGGGAAGGTCTAATTTGAGGTGCTCTCCAGCCCTGCAGAGGTTGGGTGGGCAGGGGAGAGATAGACATGAAAGGCAATGTGGTAGGTTCTTCCTAGGGGTGCCCAGATGTCAGAAGTGCTGAAAGCAGCTCAGAGGGAATCAGGCATGTGCAATGCTTGTTCAGGTATCAGCACAGGTAATGGACAGGAATGTGGTAAAATGAAAAACAAAGAAACCAATTTGAGAAGACCCTTTTATAACATACAGTAAGATAAAATACTCAGAAAGTAACACAGTGCACATGTTCCCTTAATTAATAGCAGAGCCAGGGATTGGGGTTTCTCAATCAGTTTTTTTTTTCCTCCAGTGGAGTTCTAGGAGGACCAGAGAATGACTGTTCTATCTACAGACTTGCAGTTACTCACCCTGTTTTTGTCTCATACAATTTTTTCTGCTTGCTGTAGTGCCTGGATCTTTGTTTTTCAGTCTAGAACTAAACATTTCTCACAAAAACATGCTCTAGAACAGGGATTGGCAAACTATGGTCCATGGGCCAAATCTGGCCAGTCATCTCTTTTTGTATAGCTTGAGAGCTAAGGATAGTTTTTATATTTTATTTTATCTTCCTTTCAAATATGTAATATATATATAATCATAGAAATAAAACCTCAATTTCATTGAGATATAATTTTATTGAGATATAATTGACATACAGTATATATATAATATAGTATAAGCTTAAGGTTATACAGCACAATGACTCTTAACTTACATGTTTTGTGAAATGGTTACCACCATAACTTTGGTAAACATCCATCATCTCATATAGTTACAAAAAAAAAGTGTCTTTTCTTTGTTATGAGAACTTTTAGGATCTATTCTCTTAGCAACTTTCAAATATACCATATAGCAATATTAACTATAGCATTATGTTGTACATCACATCCCTAGTACTTACTTGTCTTCTAACTGAAAGTGTGTACCTTTTGACCACCTTCATTTAATTTCCCAAAATGTAATTTTAAATTACATTTTAGTATTTATATTTTGAGGTGGAATTTTAATAAATATGAAACTAATAATATTTAACACTCCTATGTTCATTACTGATATGGCAATATCACTCAAGTTGCAAGATTCACAATAACCATTAAAAAAAAGAAAGAAGGTGCCTGGGTGGCTCAGTCAGTTGAGCGACCGACTTCAGCTCAGGTCACGATTTCATGGTCTTTGAGTTTGAGCCCTGCCTCAGGCTCTGTGCTGACAGCTCAGAACCTGGAGCCTGCTACGATTCTGTGTCTCCCTCTCTCTCTGCCCCTCCCCCTCTCATGCTCTCTCTCTCTCTCTCTCTCTCTCTCTGTCTCTGTCTCTGTCTCTGTCAAAAATAAATAAACATTAAAAAAAATTAAAAAAGCAAGCAAGCAAGCAAGCAAGCAGACGCCTGGGTGGCTCAGTTGGTTAAGCCTCCAACTTCAGCTCAGGTCATGATCTCATGGTTCATGAGTTCGAGCCCTGCGTCGGGCTCTGTGCTGACAGCTCAGAGCCTGGAGCCTGTTTCAGATTCTGTGTCTCCCTCGCTCTCTGCCCCTCCCCCACTCATGCTCTGTCTCCCTCTGTCTCAAAAATAAACATTAAAAAAATTTGTTTTTAAAAAGAAAGAAAAAGGAAAGTCTGTAATAGGTGACAATATGGATGAACATGGAGGACATTATGCTAAGTGACATAAGGAAGTCAGGAAAGGACAAATACCACATGATTCCACTTATAATAAGTATCTAAAATAGTTAAATTCAGGGGTCTCTGGCTGTCTCCAGTCAGTAGAGCATGTGATTCTTAATCTTGGGGTCATGAGTTTGAGCCTCCTGTTGGGCATAGAGTTTATTTAAAAAAAAAATCTAATTCATACAATTCATAGAATCAAGAAGTAGAATAGTGTTTACCAGGGTCTGTGAGAGAGGGGAAATGGAGATTTACTAATCAAAGGACATAAATTTTCAGCTAAGCTCTAGAGATCTACTCTACAACATTGTACCTATAAACAACAATGTATTGTAGTCTTAAAAATTTATTGAGGGTAGATCTCATATTAAATAAGATTAAAAATAACATGATGTGAAAATTATATCAAATTGGAATTTCAGTGTCTATAAATACATTTTATTGGGACCTAATCATGCTCACTCATGTATGTATTATCTATGGCTGTTTCTGTGCTACAATGACAGAATTGAGTGGTTGCAACAGAGATTTGCATAGCATCCCCAATTTTGCATCTTGGCTCATAAAATCTAAAATATTTACTATCTGGCCTTTACAGAAAAAATTTGTCAACTCTGAAGCTAGATTGTGGGTTCCTCTGCCATGCTGATTCTGTATGTTCTTTTATCTGCTTTTTCTATAAATTTATTGAAATTACTTTATAGATGGCTCCTCTTATTCTTTGTCATTGTGAGTTCATTCCATTTTTATTCCTTTGCTAATATTTTGACAAGCTAAGACATAGCTAAAATATATGTAGCATGTATTATGTCCTAAATGATATATAAAAGATTATATAAAAGTGCAAATTATAAAAGTGCATTATATATAAAAGTGCAAATTATGCTTCCACTCTAATGTGAAGAAAAAAAAATCTTTATGTTATCTGCAATGAATCTCATTTTTGCTTGAGCTTTTATCTATGGAGTAGGAGGAAAACAGATGGACTGAATCTGTCATCTGGGATAAACAAAGGCCAATATGATATTAGGAGGGTTTTGTTGTTGTTACTTCTTGGGAAAGATATTCACTCAGTTTCTCAGATGCCTTTCTCCAGCTGCTGCTCCTTTCTCTAAGGAGGCCTCTAGGTATGTCAAGGAAGGGGTTCCCTGGCTCATACTTGTCCTGGGAAGTGTGCTTACAGTTACTTAGAAGACTCTGGAGTAATGTCTCATGGCTGGATGGGTGCTGTTGGCCCTGTTATAGGCAGTCCATAGCTGATGTCACATAATTTGTTCTCTTTGCAAGGATCTAGTAGTGCTGCTGGCTGACTGGCCTCACTTTGCTCCCGAATGACTGCCTTAGCCTTTGTCCAGCTTGCTGCCGCAGTGACTACTGAGTTTCCTCTGTGAGGTCACCTAGCTTTGCCCAATAGGCCCCTTGGCAGGCCCACTGTGCCTTGGCTACACAAATGCAGGAACTGGGGAGGTTTGAGAGAGCTTAACCTAGAACCTTCCCTTTTTGCGCATACTACATAGCCAAGCAGCTGTGTTTGCATCTCATGTTGTTGTATTTGGGGGAAAGGGAACAACTTAAAAGATGTTCTTTTCCCAGAGTCTTACATGACAAAATGAGTGGGTTACTGTAGCCCATATCTTTGTCATTGATTTTCTCTTCACTTATATAATGCATATTTCCCTCACATCCAGGGAGGGGAAATGGGATCCAGTTTGCTAGCTTCCAGTCTCTTTCTCTTTTCTCTTCCCAGGCCAGAAACAGCCAGATGTCTTATTTATGTATTCTTCATTATATCTTCCCTTGTCTGTCCTGGCTGTTGGTAGGGGTATGGAACAGCCCTCCACATAAGTAAATCCTATAGTCTAAGTCTTTCAGCCTACTCTTTGCTTAGATAACATCTTGGTGAACAGTTTGTTAACTTGCTGCATATCCAGTTTGTATGCAGAGTGCAAAAAACAGACATTCTCTTTGTCCTTTCTTTGCATTTATTATGTACAAATTTAATTTTCCCATAAGCAGATGGATGCCTCGTGTGAAATATTATTTACTCAGGAAGGCAAAAGAACAGAGTACATTTGTAAAATGGAAACTATTACTTCCATTACCCATGTTCCATCAGCTTTTACACAGATCCTGTCCTAGGTGGTCAACAGTTTTAAATGCTTCTTTGATTCTGCTATCTCTTGAATTTCCTCCTCTTGGCTGCTCCTTTATTTTTCAGGCTCATCACCTTTTGCACTTCCATAAAATGTCATCCCTTTCACAGGTTCTGTCTTCAGGTCACTGTTCCTCTCCACACTGGGCAATTGTAGCCACACTAATTTTTTAAATTACTGAGTGTGCACTCATTTACCACATGTATGTTCTAGCCAGAGCTTTGTATCTTGTTGGTCTGCGGGCTCCTCAAAGTCAACACACTGAATCCATCCACTAACTGACATTTTCTTCTCTTGTACATGCCATCTCATTTAAGCACAGGATGAGTCAGCCAGTTCCTTAGTTCAGGTTCTCACCATAGGTTATTCAACAGCTTTCTAAAGAATCTTTCTTTCTGCCTTTTCTGTCTCGTTTAACAGCAGTCAATTTCCATGTTGCTGTTAGAGTGCTCCTATAAGATCCTTTGGGGCTTCCTCTACCTCCTTTTTGTCCTGCCTGGCCATCTCTATACATATGTTTTCCTCTAGCCAATCTTCTGGCAGTTCTTGAAGATGCTTCCTGCTATCTCATGCCTTGCTACATTTGTGCAAGTGATTCTTCTCCTGGGTCATCTTTCTCTCCCTCAACTAATGAGCTAATTTGTACTTACTCTTTATGCATTAGTTCCTGCTTCTTCCTCCGGGAAGTCATCTCTTGAAATCTCAGCCTGAGTAAGGTGATCTTTTTCTGTGCTCCTTCATGAATACCTTTAATTTACATGCTCTTATGGAACCATCTCATGTATCTTAATATTCTCTCTTTCTTTCACTTCATTTGGGAATAGGAACTGTGTCTTGTTGATTTCTTTGTCCCCAGTGCTTAGATAGAGCCAGATACCCAGTAGGTTTCTGTAAATGTTTTTTAACATGAATGGAGGAGATCAAATAGAATAAAGACAGATAAAAGGTCATTGGATTTGGTTGGTTGAACATCTCTGCTGACCTTGGAGAGAGAGGGTTCAGTAAATATTAGCTTTCTCCCCCTGGGCCCTGAGATGTTTATGGGGAAGGGTGCATGCTTGAACACCTCAACTCTCTCTCTGCAGCACTTTAAAATAGAAAAGCTGTTAAGAGCTTCTCTAAAGTGAACTGTGGAGCAATTAGAATGACAGAAAGATATGAGTGATTTGGGTTAGCATGGCTTTTAGCCACAAAAAAGCAGCCAAACGCATCTGCTTCAATAAAATCTAGAGCAAAACCTTTGTAATCAGTCTGAAAACACCCAAGGCTTGTTTTCCTTTCTGGGGAAAAGTAGAAAACAATTTAGCAGCTGGCTACTTTATCACTTGAACAGTACTTAATCTTTCAGTTTTTGAGTTACATTAAAATACTTGTATAAAGCTTGACTTCTTTCCTTCATGACAGATGCCCCTGGACACAGTGGGGTAGCAGGTGAAGCTCATTGTGATGATGCTCACTCTGAAGGGTTTCTGTGTAAGCCCTCAGCCCCTCCTTTCTTCTCCAGTAGACCTCTAGGACCCAAGCAGCTCAGTGTGGACTGTACAAGAGGCTGCCAGCAATCACATAATTCCAGCAGGAACGTGAAGGCCCTAGGCAGGCCATACCATGGTGATTAAGAGTCAGAAGATAATAAATGACTTTCAATTCCCAGTCAGGAGGACAGAAGGCTGGTCAAGACTTCTGGGGACTTTAGGAAGTATATATAGTAGGTCATGGATATACTTAACCCAGGAAGGGGGTATTTAAAAAATTGTGCTCACAACTAGACTTGGAATCTCAAAGTAGCAGTAGCCAGAGATGACTTGAACTAATATTAGGGGAAGGCAAAGGTGAGTAAGGGGATCTATGGCTTGGGGTTCTGTGGAGATACAGAACCAATAGAATATACACACATACACACACATACACATACATATACATAGAGAAAGATTATTTTAAGGAACTGCCTTATGCAACTGTGAGGCTAGCAAGCCTGAAATTTGTAGGGCAGGCTGACAGGTTGTAGACTCAGGGTGTGTTGATGTTTCAGTTTTGAGTTTAAAATCTACAGGGCAGCAGGCTGGAAACTAAAGCAGGGTTTTTATGTTACAGTCTTGAGGAAGAATTCCTTCTTCTTCAAGAAAACTCCGTGTTTGCTCTTAAATCCTTCAGCTGATTGGATGAGGCCCACCCACATTATGGGATGGAGGATAACCTTCTTTATTCAAAGTCTACTGATTATAAATGTTAATCTCACATCTAAAACATAATTTCACAGCAATATCTAGACTAGCATTTGATCAAACAACTGTACACCATAGCCTAGTAAAGTTGACATGTAAAATTAACCACCTTAAGGACAAAAAGAGGTACAGTAAAACTTCAAATCAGGAGATAGAGCTAGAGCAGGGGCCTGAGAAGAGACGTAGACAAACTCAGAGTCTGTGACGGGAGGTGAATAGGACATGTTGGGTTAGTCTGTGCCAGGGAACCATAATATACAAGTTGTACTGATGGTGAACTTGGTTCTGGACTGCCTCTTGTGACTCAGTTTCACCTACTGAATAATGGTGCAGATGATGCAGATCAGAATTCCTGAGGGTTTCCACTGCAGGCCTTGCTCAAGTGAGCAGAGGCTAAAATTTTGCTTCCCTAGTTTCTCCAGCAAAATGTATCTATCCCTCATTTTATTAGGGTGCTTTCTTAGTGGATGGCATAGCCAAGTTTTAGTATTCTAAAAGCTTAAGATAGTAAATTCCAACATTTTGTCAAAAAAGTAAAAATAAATTATAAGCTTCTTTGTTTGAAGGCAGTTGGGAGAACTCATGCCTAGGTCCAGGTACTTTTGTAGTACTTTTACTTGCTTGTAAAGTATCTTCTGCACAACACTTTGAAGTGTCCTCATAGTCCTTCCCTCCAGTGACACATTGTCTTTTGTGCTGTACTAGCTACTAATGTATGTTTTTCTTTCTTTCTTTCTTTCTTTCTTTCTTTCTTTCTTTCTTTCTTTCTTTCTTCTTAACATGTTATTTCTTAACTCATCCCCATCCTTTTATACTCGGCTCTGTGATATCAGTCTAAAAGTCTGAAAACTACATTTTCAAGATTCCCTAGTGGCTTCAATGGGAGGAACTGGGAGGAGATTGGAAAGCAGGAGAAAAGGAGAAGGGACACTCATCCTGTGTGCAAGTCTTATAAGCATGCTTCCAGCATTGGTTGCTACAGGAGCAGTAGACAATTCTAGCTCCTGCATTTTGTGGAAGGCCAAATAGCAGCTGCAGGGTATCTCTTTCAGAGGTAGAAGCACCAGATGTGTAGTACCTCTGCTGAGTACTGAAAAAATGCCCCCCTCCCCAAGTAGCTTCAATTCAGAGCTTTGAGTGTCATTAGGAGGCATGCACAGCTCCTCAAATGTCCAAGGATTAGATGGGCAAGGCCCTCAGAGATATGAGCACTAGTTGTTCAAGGAGCCCCCCTGAAGAATCCAAGATCAGGTGAGCAGTACCTTCCACAGAGGTTTGAGAGCCAGCCATTGTAGCACTGTCTTCAGGAGTCCAGGCACTGGATTGTAGTGTTTTCTCAGAGGGCTGAGTGCCAGCCATGTGCGACCCATCCCTGCCCAGAGATCTGTTTACCAGCCAGGAGCACTGCTTCACTGGCCAGAAATTCAACCCCATGGTAGCACCTCTTCTGAGCTCCTGACCTCTGGTAACACCTATCTTTTCATTTTTGTTCTTCCAACCTGGGGGTGGTGGCTGCCTTCTAGATTTACCTCAAAGTCCAATGTTTGTTCTGATAGCTTTCAAGCTCCTTTCATCTTTCTTTCTTTCTTTCTTTCTTTCTTTCTTTCTTTCTTTCATATAATTTATTCTCAAATTGGTTTCCATACACACCCAGTGCTCATCCCAACAGGTGCCCTCCTCAATGTCCATCACCTGCTTTCCCCTCTCCCCCACCCCCCATCGACCCTTAGTTTGTTCTCAGTATTTGAGTCTCTTATCGTTTGCCTCCTTCCCTCTCTGTAACTTTTTCCCCCTTCCTCTCCACCATGGTTTTCTGTTAAGTTTCTCAGGATCCACATATGAGTGAAAACATATGGTATCTGTCTTTCTCTGACTGACTTATTTCACTTAGAATAACACTCTCCAGTTCCATCCACATTGATGCAAATGGTCAGATTTCATTCTTTCTCATTGCCAAGCAGTATTCCATTGTGTATATAAACCACAATTTCTTTATCCATTCATCAGTTGATGGAAATTTAGGCTCTTTCCATAATTTGGCTATTGTTGAAAGTGCTGCTATAAACATTGGAGTACAAGTGCCCCTATGCGTCAGCACTCCTGTATCCCTTGGGTAAATTCCTAGCAGTGCTATTGCTGGGTCATAGGGTAGATCTATTTTTAATTTTTTGAGGAACCTCCACATTGTTTTCCAGAGCGGCTGCACTTGTTTGCATTCCCAGCAACAGTGCAAGAGGGTTCCTGTTTCTCCACATCCTCTCCAGCGTCTATAGTCTCCTAATTTATTTTAGCCACTCTGACTGGCATGAGGTAGTATCTCAGTGTGGTTTTGATTTGTATTTCCCCTGATGAGGAGCAACGTTGAGCATCGTTTCATGTGCCTGTTGGCCATCTGGTGTCTTCTTTAGAGAAGTGTCTATTCATGTTTTCTGCCCATTTCTTCACTGGATTATTTATTTCTCAGGTGTGGAGTTTGGTGAGTTCTTTATAGATTTTGGATACTAGCCCTTTATCCAATATGTCATTTGTAAATATCTTTTCCCATTCCATTGGTTGTCTTTTAGTTTTGTTGATTATTTCCTTTGGAGTGCAGAAGCTTTTTATCTGGATGAGGTCCCAATAGTTCATTTTTGCTTTAAATTTCCTTGCCTTTGGAGGTGTGTTGAGTAAGAAATTGCTACGGCTGAGGTCAAAGAGTTTTTTTCCTGCTTTCTCCTCTAGGGTTTTGATGGTTTCCTGTCTCACATTCAGGTCCTTCATCCATTTTGAGTTTATTTTTGTGTATGGTGTGAGAAAGTGGTCTAGTTTCAACCTTCTGCATGTTGCTGTCCAGTTCTCCCAGCACCATTTGTTAAAGAGGCTGTCTCTTTTCCATTGTATGTTCTTTCCTGCTTTGTCAAAGATGAGTTGGCCATACGTTTGTGGGTCTAGTTCTGGGGTTTCTATTCTATTCCACTGGTCTATGTGTCTGTTTTTGTGCCAATACCATGCTGTCTTGATGATTACAGCTTTATAGTAGAGGCTAAAGTCTGGGATTGTGATGCCTCTTGCTTTGGTCTTCTTCTTCAATATTACTTTGACTATTTGGGGTCTTTTATGGTTCCATACAAATTTTAGGATTGTTTGTTCTAGCTTCGAGAAGAATGCTGGTGCAATTTTGATTGGGATTTCATTGAATGTGTAGATTGCTTTGGGTAGTATTGACATTTTAACAATATTTATTCTTCCAATCCATGAGTATGGAATGTTTTTCCATTTCTTTTTGTCTTCTTCAGTTTCCTTCATAAGCTTTCTATAGTTTGTCAGCACAGAGCTTTTACACCTCTGTTAGATTTATTCCTAGGTATTTTATGATTCTTGGTGCAATTGTAAGCGGGATTGATATCTTGATTTTTCTTTCTGTTGCTTCATTATTGATGTATGGAAATGCAGCTGATTTCTGCATTGATTTTATATCCTTTGAATTTGCTGAATTCATGTACCAGTTCTAGCAGCTTGTTTGGCAGTCTTTTGGGTTTTCTATGTAGAGTATTATGTTATCTGTGAAAAGTGAAAGTGTGACTTCTTCTTTGCCAATTTGGGTGCCTTTTATTTCATTTTGTTGTCTGATTGCTGAGGCTAGGACTTCCAACACTATGTTAACAGTGGTGAGAGTCGACATCCCTGTCGTGATTCTGATCTCATGGGGAAAGCTCCAGTGTTTCGCCATTGAAGATGTTATATGGGCTTTTCATATATGGCTTTCATGATGTTAAGGTATATTCCTTCTATCCAGACTTTCTTGAGGGTTTTTATTAAGAAACGATGCTGTATTTGGTCAAATACTTTTTCTGCATCTATTGACAGGATCACATAGTTCTTATCCTTTCTTTTATTGATTTGATGTATCATGTTGATTGATTTGTGAATATTGAATGAGCCCTGCAGCCCAGGAATGAATCCCATTTGATCATGGTGAATAATTATTTTAATATAATGTTGAATTTGGGGGCGCCTGGGTTGTTCAGTTGGTTGAGCATCTGATTTCGGCTCAGGTCATGAACTCGCAGTCCGTGAGTTTGAGCCCTGTATTGGGCTCTGTACTGACAGCTCAGAGCCTGGAGCCTGCTTTGGATTCTGTGCCTCCCTCTCTCTCTGCCCCTCCCCTGCTCATGCTCTGTCTCTCTCTTTGTCAAAAATAAATAAACATTAAAAAAATATAATGTTGAATTTAATTTGCCAGTATCTTGTTGAGGATTTTTGCATCCATGTTCATCAGGGATATTAGCCTATAATTCTTTTTAGTGAGTCTCTGTCTGGTTTGGGAATCGAGGTAATGCTGGCTTCATAGAATGAGTCCAGAAGCTTTCCTTCCATATCTATTTTTTGTAACAGCTTGAGAAGAATAGTATTAACTCTACTTCAAATGTCTGGTGGAATTCCCCTGAGAAGCCATCTGGACCAGGACTCTTGTTTGTTGGAAGATGTTTGATAACTGATTCAATTTCTTTGCCGGTTATGGGTCTGTTAAAATTTTCTGTTTCTTCCCATTTGAGTTTTGGTAGTTTCAGTAGTGTCTGGGAATTTGTCCATTTCTCCAGGTTGTCCCGTTTGTTGGCATATAATTATTCATATTATTCTCTATTACTATAATGCATTATTTGTATTTCTGTGGTATTGGTTGTGATCTGTCCTCTTTCATTTGTGATTTTATCTGTTTGGGTCCTCTTTTCTTTTTGAGAAGTCTCGCTAGGGGTTTATCATTTTTTTTTTTTATTCTTTCAAAAAACCTGCTCTTAGATTCATTGATCTGTTCTACTCTTTTTTGTGTTTTGTTTTTTGTCTCTTTTTTTTTATTCTATATTGTTTATTTCTGCTCTCATCTTTATTATTTCTCTTCTGCTGGCAATGGGGTTTCTTTGCTGTTCTGCTTCTAGTTCCTTTAGGTGTGAGGTTAGGTTTTATATTTGTGATTTTTCTTGTTTTTTGAGATAGGCCTGGATTGTAGTGAGGTTTCATTTTATGACTGCCATTGCTGCATCCCAAAGGGTTTGGACTGTTGTGTTTTCATTTTCATTTGCTTCCACATATTTTTAAATTTCTTCTTTAATCACCTGGTTGACCCATTCATTCTTTAGTAGGTTGTTCTTTAACTTCCATGCATTTGGAGGTTTTTTTCCTTGTGGTTGATTTCAAGTTTCATAGTGTTGTTATCTGAAAATATGCATGGTATGATCTCAATGCTTTTATATTTATTGAGGGCTGTTTTGTGACCCAGTATGTGATCTGTCTTGGAGAATGTTAAATTTGCACTTGAGAAGAATGTGTATCCTGCTGCTTTTGAATGAAAAGTTCTGTCAAAAACTGTATTTGTTAAGTATCTGTCAAGTCCATCTTGTCCAGTGTATCATTCAAGACCATTGTTCCTTTCTTGATTTTCTGCCTAGATGATCTGTTCATTGTTGTAAGTGGAGTATTAAAGCACTGTGCATTACCATATTCTTTTCAATAATATTGCTTATGTTTGTGATTAATTGATTTATATATTTGGGTGTTTTCAAGTTGGGGGCACAAACATTTACAATTGTTAGCTCTTATTGATGGAAATACCCTGTAATTATGATATAATGCCCTTCTTCATCTCTTGTTACAGTCTTTAGTTTAAAATCTAGTTTGTCTGATATAAGTATGGCTACTCCAGCTTTCTTTTGACTTCCAGTAGCATGATAGATGGTTCTCCATCCCCTCACTTTCAATCTTCAGGTATCCTCAGGTCTAAAATGAGTCTCTTGTAGACAGCATCTAAATGGATCTGTTTTTTTAATCCTTTCTGATACCCTATGTCTTTTGTTGGAGCACCTATTCCATTTACATTCAGAGTTATTATTGAAATATATGAATTTAGTGTCATTGTGTTATCTGTAGGTTTCATGCTTATGGTGATATCTCTGATCCTTTGTAGTCTTTTCAGAGTTCCACTCACAGAGTCCCTGTTAGGATCTCTTTTAGGGCTGGTTTAGTGGTTGTGAACTCTTTCAGTTTTTTTTTTTTTGTCTTTGTTTGGGAAAGTCTTTATCTTTCCTTCTATTCTGAATGACAACCTTGATGAATAAAGGATCCTTGACTGCATATTTTTCCTATTCATCACATTGAATATTTCCTGCCACTCCCTTCTGGCCTGCCAAATTTCAGTGGACAGGTCTGCTACTACCCTTATGTGTCTACCCTTGTAGGATAAGGCTTGTTTGTCCCTAGTTGCTTTCAAAATTCTCTCTTTATCTTTTTATTTTTTCATTTTCACTATGATATGTGTGGTGAAGACCTATTCTTGTTGAATCTGAAGGGAGTTCTCTGTGCCTCCTGGATTTGGATGTCTGCTTCCTTCCCCAGATTAGGGAAGCTCTCAGCTATAATTTATTCAAGTAGATCTTCTGCCCCTTTCTTTCTCTCTTCTTCTTCTGGAACACTTATGATACAGATATTATTATGTTTCATTGAATCACTTAGTTCTCTAATTCTCCTCTCGTGCTCTAATATTTTCTTATCTCTCTTTTTCTTGGCTTCATCATTTTCCATAATTTTATCTTCTATTTCACTTATTCTCCCCTCTGCTTCCTCCATCCTTGCTGTTACTGCATCTAGTTTATTTTACATCTCATTTACAACATTTCTTAATTATTTGTGACTATTTCTTAGTTCCTTGATCTCTGCAACAGTAGATTCTCTGCTGTCTTCTGTGTTTTTTCAAGCCCAGCTATTAATCTTATGACTATTATTCCAAATTCTTGATCAGATGTATTGTTTATATCTATTTTAAGCAATTCTCTAATTGTCATTTCTTCCTGGAATTTCTTTTGAGGAGAATTCTTCTGTTTCATCATTTTGGCTAGTTTTCTGTCCAAATGGTTGTTGGTTTGTTTAAGCAGACATTTTTAATCTATTTTTTACACCTCTTATGTATCTCCTTCTTTATTTCTCTCTCTCTCTCTCTCTCTCTCTCTCTCTCTCTGGATTAAGCCATATAGTTTTTCTGATTCTCTGCCCGGTCAATTTTTTTCCCTTTATTTTTCCCCTCCCCTGTCATTTCTCTCTTTGTATGGGATAAAGCTGCTTCTACCACCCACCTGCCTTTTTAAATCTTTTCCAGGGTTACTTAAATGAACAAATCAAAGCACACCTGGTAGAAAGTCCAAACCATCACTAAGAGTAGGCAGATAAAGCAACCAGAGTCACAACAACAGAGAGTCACAACAACGCAAAACACTCCAAAAACACCTCCTTAAGGGCCAGGCCCTGGACAGTGTATGACCCCTTTTTAATATAGTAGTGCTCACAGGTGCAGGACACATAACAAGCTATCTAGCTCCTTTCAAACTAATTGCCTGTATTAAGCTTTCTGTGTTTGAAATAACTAACTTTGCTTCCTTTTAAACCTGGACTCTGAACCATTATGTACTCACTTTCCCATAGTCGAAGTAGCTCAAACATTCTAAGATTATTGTCTTTAGATAATAATTATTATCTACCCTAAGGTATATTGCTATTCTGGAAGTCCAGAAAGAGAGAAAGTTTAGGGATTAATGAAGCTTTTTAAAAATTCTCTTTTGAATCTCAAGATAGACAATAATTTTGAGCTTTAAGGTCTTGAATTTTGGTTTCTCAAAAGCAGAGCTTTCATGTCATCAGGTTTTTTTTGTCATAACCAGTATTATTTTCTCTTTCTCCAAGACTATATAACATTCTGAGAGGTGGGGAAGAGACATAAATTGTTGGAAACTTAAGATATGTGGCAGTTATTGATGGTTTCTGAAAAGGGGCCCTGTTTCTTGTTTCTTCCCTTTCATATGAGCAATGGAGCCATCAATATATATGGGAATATGAGCACAGAGAGAGGTTTAGCTACTTCTGGACTGAAAAGCACTGCACTGGAGTTCTGTCTGCACCTGGTGTGGTGACAGCTGAGTAGACAACCAATGTGGATGGTAAATACAGAGGGTCTCAGTATGAGGAACTGAGGGGTCCCAAGAGCACTGCATCAGGTTTTCTGCTACTCTAGGCTGAGAAAGAGATTGGGCCAAACTACAGTGGTCTAGAGTTGTGATGAGTGATGCTTTTGGTGGAAATAGAGTGGAAGATGTAATCGGAGTCAGCCTAAGAGTATGTTTGTGTAGATGCCATTGTACAGAAGAAATGACTGTGTCCATGGGCCACAGGGTGCTAATATGGAAAGCAAATCCAGTCTGCACAGATAATCCTGCCTGAACAGTGAACCAGTTCCTAGGTCAGGGATTTCATCATGTATAGAGGATCCAGCCTGGACAGAGTGTCCAGCATGAACAAATGCCCCGTCCTCATTCCATGACACTAGATAGTCTCTGTCTCAGAACTTACAAGTTACTAAGTGGGGGAGGAAAATGGTGATGAGGACCCTGTATTGACCTTTTAACTAAATTTTATTGAATTTTAACTGGAATGCCTAACTCTAGCAGAGATGACTAAGATTATATTATCTTTCATCAGATGGAATGGGGCTTGAAGGAAATTATGTTATTACCAAGGAATATACAAATATTGCTTTTTGTATGTCTGAACACATGAACATCTATCCCACTACATATGTTTAGAGTGTTGCTTGTTTACAAGGAAGTGCTAGTATAAGACATTTTTAGGCGGTACTTTTTCCTGTATGAAGAGAAAAATGGATTTGTCTAAAAGGAGCAGAAATTATGCTTTGTTGCTTGCAGTACAAAACAGAACAAAGAAATCATGAAGTTTCTGAGTTTGTTCCTTAATGAAAAAGAAAAATAAAAGAAACAACTGAAGGCATCCAATATAATGTAGGATACCAAAAACACAAAACCAAAGCTAATTTTGAGTTATTTTTAAAATTCATCAGTGTTTAAGAATTTTTTTCTGAAGAAGAAAATGTTTTAGTCTACCTGGTTAACATATAGCATATAACATATAGCATATAACTATGCTATATTTTCGAGTTCCCATGTCATCTTAAAAGTTAGACAGTATGAAGTTAGAGTCTAAAGAAACATTTCTCAAAGGAAATTGGTTGTAACACTGTGTGAAGACAGGATTTCTAGTCAACAGCAATAGATTTGGTCCAATGTTAAAATCAATGAGTGAGATTTTGCTTTATGTTAGGCATTGTACGGGACATTTTGAGGTGGAAGGCCCTGCTGTTGAGTTGCCCCTCAGCTTAGCAAATTTTGGCTGATTTGGGAATGAGGAATAGTGATTGGGGGAAAAAACTATACTCATTGTGAGCCAGCTTTGGATGAAAAAAAAAAAAAAAAGAAACAAGTCTTACTGAATTATACTATATGGAAGCTTTTAAACAAATTATCTTTAATTTAAAAGGAAGAATTCAAGTATCTGTGGATAAATAGGAGTATTTTAAATTGTAATGACTCACTGTGCCTGGGTGGCTCAGTCAGTTAAGCTTCTGGCTTTGGCTCAGGTAATAATCTCATGGTTCTTGAGTTTGAACCCTGCATTGGGCTCTCTGCTGTCAGCACAGAGCCCACTTAGGATGCTCGGTCCCCCTTTGTCTTCCTCTCCCCTGCTTGTACTCTCTCAAGAATAAACATTAATTTTTTTATTTTAAATTATAATGACTTAGAAATGGAAATGTTGAGAGGCATTAAGATTAAAATAGCTATCTTTAGGTATTAATATTTTAGAATCTAACAGTTTGGCCTATTCCTACTAACCAACATTAGTCTCAGTGCTGGTGCTTGTGTGTTTGTGAAAAACTATGAATTTTGACGGGGCGCCTGGGTGGCGCAGTCGGTTAAGCGTCCGACTTCAGCCAGGTCACGATCTCGCAGTCCGTGAGTTCGAGCCCCGCGTCGGGCTCTGGGCTGATGGCTCAGAGCCTGGAGCCTGTTTCCGATTCTGTGTCTCCCTCTCTCTCTGCCCCTCCCCCGTTCATGCTCTGTCTCTCTCTGTCCCAAAAATAAATAAACGTTGAAAAAAAAATTAAAAAAAAACTATGAATTTTGATTAGTTCACATTTGATTGATAAAATAATTGCACTCTACCACCCATTTACAAATAGCAATACTACAAATGAAATTCATTTAGAAATGAACATCTCCTAAAAATTCAATTCAATTTAACAATCATTTATTTGGCATCTATTATATAGAACTGAGGTACCAAGTGAGATGCTTTGATGTATGTTATAATGAGTAAAGTGTGGCCTCAATTTTTAAAGATGAGAGCAGGGACTTTTTCTCTTTTCTTAATCACTATATATCCAGTGTTTGGTATAGTTCTTAATACATAATTGATATTCAGATATTGCTGTGTTTAGTATTAGTTATGTTGTGAAGTTTTACATGTAAAGTGCTTTAAACAGAAGGTGGAATTAGATCATAGAAATGTGGGGCAGCAAAACAGATATCTTACCTTGCTTTTGTCTAAGCACACTGAAGCCCAAAAATAAAGTGTGTGCACTCACAAGTGCATGCACACACACAAACACTGTTTTTCCTCTAGTCTGCAAGATAGATAAAACTTTGAGCCCCTTTCCTATAAGTTGATGACTCCCTAACTAAATGCTGATATTAACAGATATGTAAGATCCTTGTGGATACAGTAATTATGTGGGGTAACTTATTTCCTGTCACTGAGAATTATAAACAGACTAATTGAAATGTTGAGGTTATTTTCTTTAAATATTTGCTATATCTTTTATTGGGACCTCAATTATTCTGAGATATGAAATTGCAAGTGAAGTTAATGCTGACCTTTACTTCCGAGTTGTCTTTGCATAGTTACTTGGATCTACCATGTATCTATCCTGGATCCATGAGACAATTACAGGTCCCAGTAAGATCACCCAACTCTGGGAGTCATTTACATTATGTTGTCTGAAATATGCATCTCATGGGCTCCAAGAACTCAGATTTGACTTTTTTCAGCTCTCAGGGTGAATCTTACCATCTGGTAATAAAGATTTTACATTTACTTACTCTGATTATAGATTAAATCTTATTATGTTTTTTAAAGCAGCTCTTCCATTGCCTTCATTAGTGAAGGAAACATTAGAATATGTTGTTTTTGTTTTTTTGATCTTACTATCAAAGATGGGTAAATTCTTTTAGGTGTATAACATGATTCAGCAATTTTATACCTTATTCAGTGCTCATCATGGTAAGTGTGTTCTTAATCCCCTTCACCTATTTCATCCATCCCTCCCACTTCCCCTTTAGTAACCTACCAATTTGTTCTCTAGTAACCCACCAATTTGTTAAGTCTGTTGTTTTGTTTGTCTCTTTTTTTCTTTGTTCATTTGTTGTGTTTCTTCAATTCTACATATGAGTGAAATCATATGGTATTTATCTTTCTCTGACTGATCTCACTTAGCATTATACTCTCTAGGTCCATCTGTGTTGTTGCAAATGGAAAAATTTCATTCTTGTTTTGGCTGAGTAATATTCTGTTACACACACACACACACACACACACGCACACACACATCTTCTCTATCCATTCATCTATAGAGGGACACTGTGTCTTAATTATACTTAAAAAAAAGATAGGGCAAGTCTTCTCCTTGGGTAGGAGATAACAGGAAATCTAGGTGAATCCTTATGTATGACCTTTTTATTTGCTTTTATTAAGAATTCTGTTATTTCCAGGCATTTGGGACACCCAATTCTTTCACAGGGTCATTAGACTTTGGTTTAGTGAGATCAGTGGTCTTTCTCAACTGTGGGGTTAACAAAGTAGTCAGATCATTTCCTATGCCATTGAATATTTGCCTTTCTGACTGCTGATAAAATCATCTTTGCTATTTGTCTTGGTCTCAAGAGAAAAAAGTGTACCCACCTCACAATCATACAAAGTGATGAAGAAGCATCTCTGGGTCAAGGAATGTCAAAACCAGTGTAGCTTTAAGATCTCTTGTGTCTCCCTGATTCTCATCTTCTGATGCTGTTACTACTGACCCTTGAGTTTTTAATGAGTGGCAGGTGTGTTCACTTTCAGAGCTCGAGTGTTAAAGTCTGATGGCCATTGATCTCGCTGTCTTCCCTGGTTAAATGTCTTTATTATTTTAAAATTAGAAACTAAAAGAACCTGTTGCTATAAATCATGACTTCTTTGTGAAGTGACTCCTTTCTTTTTGAAAACAGAGTCCCACATTTCTAGACAATCTGGATGCCAGAAATTATAAGGTGAGAGCCTAGAGGACCTGGTTGGACTTCTGCCTCCAGTTTAGAGAATGAAAGCCAAGGTTTGTTTTAGAGAGTCTTTGAAAAGTATGTGGAAGTATCTAAAGGTCTGTGCCAATTTCGAAGGTAAACTAGAGTAATGGACACTCACAAATCTATACTTGCTCTTGATGTCAGCTAAAATTGTAAAATTGAGGCTGCCACATGTCTGTGTGTCTGTGAGAGAGAAAGTAAGTGCCTTTCCCCTTCATACAAAGAAGTTAGTCTTTGTAATAAGTGTCTGTTAGTAACTAGCCCTTTTGCATCTGTGTGTTAGCAATTCTGGGGAAACCTTTTGGAAATTAATCAGTTGAAGGGATTTATTATTTGTGCACAAATGTCTAATGTTTCATTCAAATAACAGGACCATCTAATTCAAATCAAAGGTGCAGGGGCAGAAATCAAATATTTCTGAAGGTGGTGAGAAGAGGATCTAAAAAGAAGATGATTGGTTGAAAGTGTCTAAAAGAGACAGGATCCCAGATCCCTATCCCCTGAAGTCAGGTGAAGGCCTTCCCACACTTGACTCCACGAAATTGGAGGATTCTGTTTGGAGATACTGAATTCTAGGGATGCTTTGGCACAGATGAAGGTTGGGTGACAAGCCTTGATGAAATTCTTTGGTAAAAACAGGAGGTGATGTATATAAAGAATTACATTAAACTATTCAAACTGATTTGCATGGCTTAGAAAAGAGAAAACTAATTTGTTAGTCCTTTCCTGGTTTGAATAATGAGTCTAAATGTGTGTTGGAAAGAAACCAGGTGGAGTATGAATGATCCTTTTTGGGTTCCAGGTTTTTTTCCAACAGACAAACTTATGGGGTTTTGAATTTAAATCATATTCTCTCTTTGCTTTCACAAAAAGAGACATGTTATGAAAATACAAAGCTACAGAATACAACATATTTTCTCTGTTCTCTCTGATTGGAATGACGTTTATTTAGATGTTAGACCCCTTCTATTGATCTACCAATTTTCTTAGTTTTTTTTTTTTCTTTTTCTTGTTCTAGTCTCTGGAAGACTTTCTCAACTTTATTTTCCAATGCTTCTTTTGAATTAATTTCTGCCATTGTATTTTTAATTTCCAAGAGTTCTTTTGTGTTCTTTGGTAATGCTCTGTTGTTTTTTTTTTTTTCAGCCCTTTCTTTTATTTCATGGATGAAATATCTTCTCTTATCTTCTGACGAGAATTAATTATATTTTGAAGCTTTCTTAGCTACCTGCTTTGTTCCTTGGAGTTTTTCTTTTTTTCTTTAAAAAATTATTCCTATGTGTTCATTTTTACTTCTGTCTTTAATGACACAGGATAATTCTTTAAGGTAGAAGCAGTAAAAAAGAGATTAGAGACTGTGTATTTGGGTGGAGGAGGTTAACCAGGGAGCTTACTCTAGGATATTCTGTCTAGACTGTTTTGTTGGGTGACCACCAACTCTTAGCATCTTCATTAGATCTTTTCTCTAGCATTGATCAGTTTCTCCAGAGAGAAAGCCACTAGTGTTCTGTGGAAAGAGCCCAAGCCTGCTTGCCAGGCCCTGCCAGCTGAGTAGGGACTAGGAGTTGATATTGTTTTAGTTAATCTCTTGTTTTTATCAAGGCATCTCATGCACCGTCCCCCCCCCCCCCTTCATATGTACCCAAGTCCAGAATCTCCTGAATTCAGTTTCCCAGATAATAACTCTCTAGTCTTCTGGCAGTGTGTGGGAGGAGTCTTCATCTGTCTGCAGTTGGTGGGAAAGGGATTCTGGGGTCCTAGCTTCCTCTTCTATGTACTTTCAATCCTATTTTCAGACCCATTGCTCTGCTGCTTTTGGAGGTATCTGATGCCTTCATCTCTGAGGTGTTATACCAGACTTTGGCAAACTGGTCTGCTTGCTGGTTCACAAGCAGACCTTCTCCCCCAGTCCCTGCCTGTTTATCATGAAGTTTAACTGGAGCACAGCCATTCTTATAGACATGTATTGCCTATGGCTGCTTTTCCTTTACAAAGAAGATTTGAGTAGTTGTGACAGAGACCCTATGACTTGCAAAGCTTAAATCTGGTCCTTTACATAAAAAAATTTGCTAACTCCTGAATTATACTACAATGTAGATCAATCTGCTTCTGGACTTTTCTTGTTGACTTGGGTTTCAGTGCTTTCTGATTTGCTAAATTATTATTTCATCTGTTTTCTAGGTTTCAAAATTTTATTATTGCTTTATGTTCCGCTATACTGTTTGTCTTTGTTGGTTTATAACTTTTATCTCCCTTAGAGACCTTTTAGCAGAGTTTTAGGAGTGGCATAGAGATAAACCTTTGAATTCCATCTCCTATATTCAGTTAGACGTTTGAGGTAGAAATTAGCAACCTCATTAGAAAAGAAAGCCAAATTTGCAAGAAGTTAATTGCTCAAGATCACAGGACTGGGAAGCAAGCCTGTATCTCTTAGACCCCTCAGAAGGTAATTGCACTGGGGTAGCTATACTGTTTTTTTTTCTGCTGCAGCTGTAGGGCTTTTCCCGGAATTTAGGATGTATTGGATAAATTTTTATTTTATTTTTATTATTTATTTATTTATTTATTTATTTATTTATTTAATTTTTTAAAGTTTTATTTAAATTCTAAGTCAATGTATGGAATAATACTGGTTTCAGGAGTAGAATTTAGTGATTCATCACTTATAACACCCAGTGCTCATCGTAACAAGTGCCCTCCTTAATACCCATCACCGTTTAACCCATCCCCCACTCACCACTATTTCACCAACCCTCAGTTTGTTCTCTGTAGTTAAGGGTCTCTTATGGTTTGCTTCCCTCTCTTTTACCCCCCCCCTCTATATCATCCGTTTTGTTTCTTAAACTTCAAATAAGGGTGGAATCATATGGTATTATTTTGCTTAGCATAATATACTCTAGCTCCATCCATGTCATTGCAAATGGTAAGGTTTCCTTCTTTTTCAGGGCTGAGTAATATTCCATTGTATATACATACTACATCTTCTTTACCATTCATCAGTCAGTAGACATTTGGGCTCTTTCCCTAGTTTGGCTATTGTTGATAGTGCTGCTATAAACATCAGCGTGCATGTGCCCCTTCAAATCAGTATTTTTATATCCTTTGGGTAAATACCTAGTAGTGCAATTGCTGGATTGCAGGGTAGTTCTATTTTTAACTTTTTGGGGGAATTCTGTACTGTTTTCCAGAGTGGCTGCACCAGTTTGCATTCCCACCATCAGTATAAGAGATTTACCCTTGTCTACATATTTGTTAATATCTGTTGTTTCTTGTGTTATTAATTTTAGCCATTCTGCCAGGTCTGAGGTAGTATCTCATCATGGTTTTGATTTGTATTTCCCTGACGATGAGTGATATTGAACATCTTTTCATGTGCCTGTTAGCCATCTGGATGTTTTCTTTGGAAAGGCATTCATGTCTTCTGCCCATTTCTTCACTGGGTTATTTGCATTTGGGGTGTAGAGTTTTATAAGTTCTTTATATATTTTGGAAAGTAACCCTTTTCTGATGTCATTTACAAATATTTTCTCCCATTCCAAAGGCTGTGTTTTAGTTTCATTGATTGTTTCCTTTGCTGTGCAGAAGCTTTTTATTTTGATGTTGTCCCAATAGCTTAGTTTTAGTCTTTTGTTTCCCTTCCCTTTAGTTTTTTGTTTCCTTCTAAAAAGAAGTTGTTATGGCCAATATCAAGAGGTTACTCCCTGTGCAGTTTTCCTTCCCAACAATAGTGTAAGAAGGTTTCTTTTTCTCTACATCTTCCCCAACACCTGTTGTTTCTTGTGTTGTTGATTTTAGCCATTCTGACAGGTGTGAGGTGATATCTCATTGTAGTTTTGATTTGTATTTCCCTGATGGTGAGTGATGTTAAGCATCTTTTCATGTATCTGTTGGCTCTCTGTATGTCTTCTTTAGAAAAATGTCTATTCATGTTTTCTGCCCATTTATTAAAATGTTTATTTATTTTTGAGAGAGAGAGAGAGAAAGAGAGAGAGACAGAGTGCGAGCAGGGGAGGGCAGAGAGAGAGGGAGATACAGAATCTGAAGCAGGCTCCAGGCTCCGAGCTGTCAGCACAGAGCCCGATGCAGCATTGAACTCACAAGCTGTGCGATCATGACCTGAGCTGAAGTCGGACGCTCAGCCGACTGAGCCACCCAGGCACCCTCTGCCCATTTTTTAAAAAAGTTTATTTATTTATTTTTGAGAGAGAGAGAGATTGGGGAAAAGAGGCAACAAGCAGGGGAGGGACAGAGAGGTGGGAGGGAGAGAGAGAATCTCAAGCAGTCTCTGCACTGTCAGCGTGGAGCCCAATGTGGGGCTAAAACCCATGAACTGTGAGATCATGATCTGAGCCGAAGTTGGACACTTAATCAACTGAGCCACTCAGGCGCCCTTTCTGCCCATTTTTATATTGGATTATTTGTATATTCTGTATAGAGTTTTATAAGTTCTTTATATATCTTGGATACTAACCCTTTAGCTGATATGTCATTTGCAAATATCTTCTCCCATTCCATAGACTGCCTTTTAGTTTTGTTGATTGTTTCATTTGCTGTGTAGGAACCTTTTATCTTATGAAGTCCCAATAGTTCATTTTTGCTTTTGTTTCCCTTGCCTCAGGAGACATATCTAGTAAGAAGTTGTTACTGCCAAGGTCAAAGAGGTTGCTGCCTGTTTTCTCTACTAGGATTTTGATGGTTTCCTGTTTTACATTTAGGTCTTTCATCCTAAATGTTTATTTTAGTTGTTGTTAAGTCCACTTTTGTAACCATTATGTTTCTCCATTGTCTCCAAGAAATGTTGATCTTCTCAGGGATACTTGTTTCAGTCTTGGAACCATTCACATTATAGATTTGGATTCATGGAAGTCTGGGTTTTTCACTAACATATAGTATCAGAGCAGAGACTATAACTCTTTGATTTTTACTGTTTTCCAATTTTGTTCGTACCCAAGTCATTGTGTCATATGAGACATGATGCCTGAAAGCTCATTGAAAATTATAAAGTATGAGCTGTAAGGTTCTATTTTAATAATGTATAATATTAAGTATCATCAATTTTGTAATATAAAATTAATATCAAATAATATGTGCTCCTTCTTCAAGCACTTTCTTGACCTGATTTTAGGATATCAGATTCTTGGTCTACTTCTACATCATTGTCTATTTGTTCTAAATCTTCTTAGCAGGCTTTTCCTCTTCATTACAATCTCTTGGTTGTGAGAAAAAAAAGCATTGTAACTTTATAGTAGAGAAATCAGATCACACCTTTACTGGGTGATTAAAATTAACATTGCCAGTGAAGGACAGATGGGCATTGATTTCCCTTAGATGTGGTAACTTGTAAAGGACCAACATCACTTAGGTAATATTCTGCCTACGATCCATTCCTGAACCAAACAACTAAGGAACCATCAGACAAATCCAAAATGAGTAATGTTTTATTTGAGCCATGACAACTAATGAAATACCTGATTCTAGACAGGGTTCTGTACTGGAGGGGGAAAAGGCTATAAAGGACATTGTTAGGTCAATAGATAAAATTGGATTGTGGATCGGAGGTTAGATAAATTATTCTATTAATGTTAAATTTACTGAAGTCAATTATATAAGAGAATATTCCCATTCTTAGGAAATACACATTGAAGTGTTTAGGGGCAAAGAGCCATAATGCCTGAGACTTTCAAATAGTTCAAAAAAAATTGTACACACACACACACAGACCCCACAAAAGTGATAAAGCAAAAGGGCTAAAATGTTAACAATAGGAAAATCTGAATGAAGGCATGTAAATCTTTGTACTATTATTTTTTTGCCTTTTTGTAAGTTCAAAA
Organism: Prionailurus viverrinus; assembly: GCF_022837055.1. NCBI lineage: Eukaryota > Metazoa > Chordata > Mammalia > Carnivora > Felidae > Prionailurus > Prionailurus viverrinus. The sequence goes on from NC_062565.1 coordinate 77,453,198, forward strand.
TTATTTTCAAATAAAAACCTAAAAAAGTAATCTTTTATATCTTGTCCTATAAATTCTTTTATACTCTTACCTTCTATCTGATGCTCATTCTCTCTCTCTCTCTCTCTCTCTCTCTCTCTCTCTCTCTCTCCCTGGCACTTGGAATACACCCAACTTGTTCTAGACTTAGGGATTTTACATCTGCCTTTCCCTCTGCCTGGAATGCTCTTGCTGAGTCTTTTCAGGCCTGGTGCCCTCACATCACTGAGATTCAGGTCTCTGTCCTAATGCTATCCCCTCAGAGAGAGGCCTTCCCAGAAATGCTGTGCATTCCTTCTTTACACTTATGATTATCTGAAATTGTTCACTTTTTTTTTATTGTGTATTTTCTCAAGTGAATGTCCTTTCACCAGGACAGGGACTTTGTTTTGTCTACTGCTAGATCCTTGATGCCTAGGACAGCCACTCAATAAATATTTTTGAATTAATAAGAGTGTCAAGTAATTTCTGTTATATTAACTTGGCCTTCACTTTGTCTTTAGTGTTTCTGGTAGGTTGGCATTCATTTATGATTCCTCTGGGAGTTGGCCCTGGGGTCTTTTGAACCTTAGCAGTGACATTGAAGAGTTTATGCTTGGAATCAGATGTCTCAGGTCCTAGCTGTAGCTTTGTCATTCATCTGTCCCTATCTTTGGGTATGATAGTGACCTGATAGAATTTTCTGGCAAAAATGTAATGAGATAAGGAATATAAAGTGTTGAACACAGTGCCTAGCATAAGAGTCAGTAAATACTTGCTACTTTAAATCTTATTATATTCACCTAGTACAAAGCCATGAAATCATAGGTATGTAAGGAATATTGAATTGCCAAGTGTAAGAATGCCATTTTCATCTCTTTTTCTCCTTTTATTTTGGAAAACGCTTCCTAATTTTGGAAGTGGCAGCTGGTTGCTGTTTTTTGTTAGCAGGCAGACAAGTTAAACATTGAAAACATTTTATGTACTTATGAGTTAAATTTTTAAAACTTTTTTTAGAAATTTATTTTGTGATATTGTTTGCAAGATTCTAAATCTTAGATTTTTATGTGTATGTATTGTTCTCATTACAATAGATTTTTCCACAGTGATTTAAAAGCTAAACTATGCATTTAGGGATGGCATTCTTCTTTGTTTTCCAGTGAATTACAATAAATACATAGCTCAATTTACACTATTTTCGATGTAATGTTTTCCTTTACTTGTTTTATTTTTTCTTCACTAAATTTTAAAGAGGAAAAAAATCTATTTTATTTACCCCTATTAAGCATATTCATATTATTTTTCAGTTACTTCTGTTTTACATGTCCAACAATTATCATTTAAAATTACTACTGGCATGTACTTTTAATCTTATAGAGGATTTTAATTTTTATTTTAAGAGTATGAATAGGTTTTGATAGATTTATCCCCTCCCCCATGGTCTTCTATTAAGTTTCTCAGGATCCACATAAGAGTAAAAACATATGGTATCTGTCTTTCTCTGTATGACTTATTTCACTTAGCATAACACTCTCCAGTTCCATCCACATTGCTACAAAAGGCCATATTTCATTCTTTCTCATTGCCACGTAATATTCCATTGTGTATATAAACCACAATTTCTTTATCCATTCATCAGCTGATGGACATTTAGGCTCTTTCCATAATTTGGCTATTGTTGAAAGTGCTGCTAATAAACATTGGGGTACAAGTGCCCCTATGTATCAGTACTCCTGTATCCCGTGGGTAAATTCCTAGCAGTGTTACTGCTGGGTCATAAGGTAGGTCTATCTTTAATTTTTTGAGGAACCTCCACACTGTTTTCCAGAGCGGCTGCACTTGTTTGCATTCCCACCAACAGTGCAAGAAGGTTCCCGTTTCTCCACATCCTCTCCAGCATCTATAGTCTCCTGTTTGTCCATTTTTGCCACTCTGACTGGCATGAGGTGGTATCTCAGTGTGGTTTTGATGTGTATTTCTCTGATGAGGAGCGACGTTGAGCATCTTTTCTTGTGCCTGTTGGCCATCTGGATGTCTTCTTTAGAGAAGTGTCTATTCATGTTTTCTGCCCATTTCTTCACTGGATTATTTGTTTTTCAGGTGTGGAGTTTGGTGAGCTCTTTATAGATTTTGGATACTAGCCCTTTATCCGATATGTTATTTGCGATTATCTTTTCCCATTCCGTTGATTGCCTTTTAGTTTTGTTGATTGTTTCCTTTGCACTGCAGAGGTTTCTTATCTTGATGAGGTCCCAATAGTTCATTTTTGCTGTAAATTTTCTTGCCTTTGGAGATGTGTTGAGTAAGAAATTGCTGCGGCTGAGGTCAGAGAGGTTTTTCCCTGCTTTGTCCTCTAGGGTTTTGATGGTTTCCTGTCTCACATTCAGGTCCTTCATCCATTTTGAGTTTATTTTTGTGTATGGTGTAAGAGAGTAGGCTAGTTTCATTCTTCTGCATGTTGCTGTCCAGTTCTCCTAGCACCATTTGTTAAAGAGACTGTCTTTTTTCCACTGTATACTCTTTCCTGCTTTGTCAAAGATTAGTTGACCGTACATTTGTAGGTCCAATTCTGGGTTCTTTATTCTATTCCATTGGTCTATGTGTCTGTTTTTGTGCCAATATCATACTTTCTTGATGATGACAGCTTTGTAGTAGAGGCTAAAGTCTGGAATTGTGATGCCTCCTGCTTTGGTTTTCTTCTTCAATATTACTTTGGCTATTCAGGGTCTTTTGTGATTTCATACAAATTTTAGGATTGTCTTTTCTAGCTTTGAGAAGAATGCTGGTACAATTTTAATTAGGATTGCATTGACTGTGTAGATTGCTTTGGGTAGTATTTACATTTTAGCAGTATTTATTCTTCCAATCAATGAGCAGGGTATGTTTTTCCATTTCTTTGTGTCTTCAGTTTCCTTCATAAGCTTTCTATAGTTTGTCAGCATACAGATCTTTTACATCTTTGGTTAGGTTCATTCCTAGGTATTTTATGCTTCTTCGTGCAATTGTGAATGGGATGTTTCTTTATTTGTCTTTCTGTTGCTTCATTTTGGTGTATAAAGATGAAACCGATTTCTGTACATTGATTTTGTATCCTGCGACTTTGCTGAATTCATGTATCAGTTCTAGCAGACTTTCGGTGGAGTCTTTTGGGTTTTCCATGTAGAGTATCACGTCATCTGCAAAAAGTGAAAGTTTGACTTCATCTTTGCCACTTTTGATGCCTTTTATTTCATTTTGTCGCCTTATTGCTGAGGCTAAGACTTCCACCATTATGTTATACAACAGTGGTGAGAGTGGACATCCCTGTCGTGTTCCTGATCTCAGGGGAAAGGCTCTCAGTTTTTCTCCATTGAAGATGATATTAGCTGTAGGCTTTTCATAACGGCTTTTATGATGTTTAAGTATGTTCCTTCTATCCCGACTTTCTTGAGGGTTTTCATTAACAAAGGATGCTGAATTTTGTTAAATGCTTTTGCTGCATAGATTGACAGGATAATATGGTTCTTATGTTTTCTTTTATTAATGTGATATATCATATTGATTTATTTGCAAATATTGAACCAGCCCCTCAGCCCAGTAATGAATCCCACTTGATCATGGTGAATAATTCTTTTAATATGCTGTTGAATTAGATTTGCTAGTATCTTGTTGATAATTTTTGCATCCATATTCATCAGCGATATTGGCCTATAAGTCTCTTGTTTTTCTGGGTGTCTATCTGGTTTGGGAATCAAAGTAATGCTGGCTTCAGAGAATGAGTCCGCACGTTTTCCTTCCATTTCTATTTTTTGGAACAGCTTGAGAAGAGTAAGTATTAACTCTGCTTTAAGTGTCTGGTAGAATTCCCCAGGGAAGCCATCTGTTCCAGGACTCTTATTTTTTGGAAGATTTTTGATAACTGATTCAATTTCTTCACACTTATGGGTCTGTTCAAATTTTCTATTTCTTCCCGTCTGGGTTTTGGTAGTGTGTGGGTGTTCAGGAGTTTGTCCATTTCTTCCAGGTTGTCCAGTTTGTTGACATATAATTTTTCATAGTATTCCCTGATAATTGCTTCTATTTCTGAGGGATTGGTTATAATAATTCCATTTTCTTTCGAGATTTTATCTATTTGGGTCCTCTCTCTTTTCCTTTTGAGAAGCCTTGCTAGAGGTTTATCAATTTTACTTTTTCAAAAAAACAACTCTTGGTTTCATTGATCTGCTCTACTGTGTTTTTGGATTCTATATAGTTTATTTCCCTCTGTTCTTTATTATTTCTCTTCTTCTGCTGGGTTTGGGGTGTCTTTGCTGTTCTGCTTTGAGTTCCTTTAGGTGTGCTGTTAGATTTTGTATTTGGGATTTTTCTTCTTTCTTGAGATAGGCCTGGATTGCAACGTATTTTCCTCTCAGGACTGCCTTTGCTGCATCCCAAAGCGTTTGGATTGTTGTCTTCTCATTTTCATTTGTTTCCATATATTTTTAAATTTCTTCTCTAATTGCCTGGTTGACCCATCTTTAGTAGGGTGTTCTTTAACCTCCATGCTTTTGGAGGTTTTCCAGACTTTTTTCTGTGGTTGATTTCAAGCTTCATAGCATTGTGGTCTGAAAGTGTGCATGGTATGATCTCAATTCTTTTATACTTATGAAAGGCTGTTTTGTGACCCAGTATGCAATCTATCTTGGAAAATATTCCATGTGCACTCAAGAAGAAGGTAAATTCTGTTGCTTTGGGATGCAGAGTCCTAAATATATCTGTCAAGTCCATCTGATCCAATGTATCATTCAGGGCCTTTGTTTATTGATCCTGTCTAGACGATCTATCCATTGTTGTAAATGGAGTATTAAAATCCCCCGAAATTACCACATTCTTATCAATAAGGTTGCTTATGTTTGTGATTAATTGTTTTATATATTTGGGGGCTCCCATATTTGGCACATAGACATTTATAATTGTTAGCTCTTTCTGAAGAGTAGACCCTGTAATTATTGATAATGCCCTTCTTCATGTCTTATTACAGCCTTTAATTTAAAGTCTAGTTTGTCTGATATAAGTATGGGTACTCCAGTTTTCTTTCGACTTCCAGTAGCATGATAGATAGTTCTCCATCCCCTCACTTTCAATCTGACGGTGTCATTGGGTCTAAAATGAGTCTCCTGTAGGCAGCAAATAGATGGGTCTTGCTTTTTTATCCATTCTGATACCCTATGTCTTTTGTTTGGAACATTGAGTCCATTTACAATCAGTGTTATTATTGAAAGATATGGGTTTAGAGTCATTGTGATGTCTGTAGGTTTCATGCCTGTAGTGATGTCTCTCGTACTTTGTGGTCCTTGCAACATTTCACTCACAGAGTCCCCCTTAGGATCTCTTGTAGCTGGTTTAGTGGTGAGGAATTCCTTCAGTTTTTGTTTGTTTGGGAAGACCTTTATCTCTCCTTCTATTCTGAATGACAGGTTTGCTGGGTAAAGGATTCTCGGCTGCCTGTTCTTCCTGTTCATCACATTGAAGGTCTCCTGCCATTCCTTTCTGGCCTGGCAAGTTTCAGTAGATAGGTCTGCTATACCCTTATGTGTCTACCTTTGTATGTTAAGACCCATTTATCCCTAGATGCTTTCAGAATTTTCTCTTTATCCTTGTATTTTGCCAGTTTCACTATGATATGTCGAGCAGAAGATCTATTCAAGTTACATCTGAAGGGAGTTCTCTGTGCCTCTTGGATTTCAATGCCTGTTTTCTTCCCCAGATTGGGGAAGTTCTCGGCTATGATTTGTTCAAGTACACCTTTGACCCCTTTCTTTCTTCTTCTTCTGGAATTCCTATGATATGGATATTGTTCTGTTTGATTGAATCACTTAGTTATCTAATTCTCCCCTCGTCATCCTGAATTTTTTTCTCTCTTTTTCTCAGCTTCCTCTTTCTATATTTTTATCTTCTAATGCACCTATTCTCCCATGTGCCTCTTCTATCTGCACTGTGGCCACCTCCATTTTATTTGCACCTCATTTATAGCATTTAAAAATTCATCATGACTATTTTTTAGTCCCTTGATCTCTGCAACAATAGATTATCTGCTGGATTCTATGCTTTTTTTCAAGCCTAGCGATTAATTTTATGACTATTACTCTAAATTTCTGTTCAGTTATGTTGCTTATATCTGTTTTGATCAATTCTTTAGCTGTCACTTCTTCCTGGAATTTCTTTTGAGGGAATTTTTCTGTGTCATCATTTTGGCTAGTTTTCTATTCCTTATGAGTTTTAAAAGCTTTTTATGTGCTCTGCACTGTGAGCACTGCTATATTGAAGGGGGGGTCATACACTTTCCAGGGCCTGGCCCTTCAGGAGATGTTTTCTGGGGAGTGTTACTTGCTCTCTGTTGTGACTTTGATTATTTTATTTCCCTACTCATAGTGATGTTTTGGAACTGCCACCAGGTGTGCTTTGATTTGTTCCTTGAAGTAGCCCTGGAAAGGTAGACAGACAGACAAACAGGAATAAAAAACACACAAACAAATAAAACAATGAAACAGACAAAAACTAAAAACAACCTAAAAGCAAAAAACCAGAAACACCAGCTGCAATTAAAGAACAGGGTGGAGGCAGGTGCTGTTGGAGGAGCACATACAAAGAGAGAAATGACAGGGGTGGGGGAAAAACAAAAAGTAAACATTGGCCAGACAGAGAAGCTAAAAGTCTTAATCCAGAGAGAGAGAAAGAAAAATAATGAAGGAAGTAGTTTAAAAGAAAAGAAAGATAAAGTTACCCATACAGAGAAACTATATGGCTTGATTATTCCAGAGAGAGAGAAAGGAAAGAAGGAGTGTAGAACATGTATCTAGAGAATGGATTAAATATGGCTGTTTAAACAAACCAATAACCAGAGTAACCTGCCTAGAGGAGGGAAGAAATATGAAGGAGAAATGGAAGGGAGAATATATCTATATATCCAGAATTGACATAGAATTGATTCAGGCAATGCAACAGCGCTGGCCTGGAGGAAGGGGCCATCTGGCTCCACAGCTTCTCTCCTGCTCCAGTAGATATGCATTTACCCAGTGCAGAGGGGCGTGGTTTGGTGTAGGCTGGCCCTGCCTGTACTGTGAGCCCCACTGGATCCCTGAGGCCCCGCCTTGGTGGTGGAGAAAGATGAGAAAGATGAGAGAAAGATGGCCACCCCCCAGGCTCTTCTCCATGACCTGGTGTCCAAATCTTGCCTTTGGAGTCATCCACACTGTGCAGCAGGTGCAGATGAGACTCCTGTGTCCCAGCGCTTGGCTGGGATTTAAACTCCTGCTCCGTGTGCCCTGGTACTGAGGAAGTGCCTCTCAATGTCACCTAATATGTAGTCTGGCTGGTTTTGTCCTGTGATGCAGAACTTCAGGGAAGGGGACTGGTTTCTTTTGCTTCAGACTGTGCCCCTGACTTACCACTGAACCCAGAGGTGGCTCCCCTCCTCCCCAGGTGCACAAACAGGGCAGGTGGCCCCAGTCTGAAGAAAGCCCTGTAGTTAGAGATGGGATCCCTCTCTGTCCCAGTCTGAGGTTTTTTCTCTTGTCCAGATACAGTCCTACGCTTCCCCAGCCACCGTTTCTCTTTCCTTTGTCTCTCTGCAGAAGGGGATCCCTCCCCTCTGTGCCTATGCGGCCTGTTTTATCTCCCCAAGTTCGCAATCATCCACCTATGGCCCTTCAGGTTGTCCTGATTTTTCCCTGGTAGACTCAGTCTGTTTTCCTCCCAGACTCTTGGGGTTCTTTGGCTTCAGCCCTTCTTTGCTTGAGAGATGTGGGAAGTACAGATCCCCCTGCTTCTCCGCCATCTTGGCCCCTCCTCCCTTTCCTTCTTTTTTATGTGACCATTAATGATTCTGATTCATCATAAAATATTATTAATATATTTTCTTACTTTATGTCTGCATTATTTTAATATTGTATCCCATTTGTTCTTTTTTTAAAGTTTCTATTTAAATTCCAGTTAGTTAACATATAGTGTAGTATTAGTTTCAGATATAAATTTAGTGGTTCAACATTTCTGTATGCCACCCAGTGCTTATCACAACAAGTGCAGTCCTTAATCCCCATCACCTATTTCATCCATCCCCCTACTCTGGTAAGCAGCAGTTTGTTTTCTATAATTAAGAGTCTATTTCTTGGTTTGCCTCTCTTTCTCTTTTTATCCCCTTTGCTCATTTGTTTTGCTTCTTAAATTCCACAAATGAGTGAAATCATATGGTATTTGTCTTCCTTATTTTGTTTAGCATAATAGTTTCAAGCTCCATCCACATTGTTGCGAATGGCAAGATTTTATTCTTTTTGATGGCATGTATATATATATATATATGTATATATATGTATACATATATGTATGTATATGTATACATATATGTATACATATATGTATGTATATGTATATATAGATATATATGTATGTATATGTGCATGTATACATATATACATATGTATGTATGTATATATGTATACATGCACATATACATACATATACATACACTGCTGTAAACATTAGGGTGCATTTATCCCTTTGAATTAGTATTTTTGTGTTTGGGTAATACCTAGCAGTATAATTGCTGGATCGTAGGGTAGTTCTATTTTTAACTTTTTAAAAGGGATTTAAAAAAAATGTTTGTGTGTTTTTTGTTTATTTATTTTAAATGTGTATTTATTTTTGAGAGTGCCACATGAACGTGTGAGGGGCAGAGAGAGAGGAAGACAGACAATCCCAACCAGGCTCTGTGATGACAGCAGAGATCCCAATGCCAGTCTCAAGTTCATAAGCCATGAGATCATGACCTGAGCTGAAGTTGAATGCTTAACTGACTGAGCCATCCAGGTGCTCCTATTTATTTATTTTTAAGAGAGAGAGAGACAGAGAGAGAGAGAGAGAGAGAGAGAGAGAGAAAGGGCACTCGCTCAAGTGGGGGAAGGGCAGAGAGAGAGAGAGAGACAATCTGAAGCAGGCTCCAGGCTTTGAGCTATCAGCACAAAGCCAGATGTGGGTTTTGAACCCATGAGTTGTGAGATTATGACCTGAGCTGAAGTTGGACACTTAACTGACTGAGCTACCCAGACACCCTTATTTTTAACTTTTTTTTTTTTAAATTTTTTTTTCAACGTTTTTTATTTATTTTTGGGACAGAGAGAGACAGAGCATGAACGGGGGAGGGGCAGAGAGAGAGGGAGACACAGAATCGGAAACAGGCTCCAGGCTCCGAGCCATCAGCCCAGAGCCTGACGCGGGGCTCGAACTCCCGGACCGCGAGATTGTGACCTGGCTGAAGTCGGACGCTCAACCGACTGCGCCACCCAGGCGCCCCTTATTTTTAACTTTTTAAGGAACCTCCATACTGTTCTCCCAAGTGGCTGCACCGGTTTTCATTCCCACCAAGAAGGTTTCTTTTCCTCAACATCTTTGCCAAAACCAATTGTTTCTTGTATTGTTGATTTTAGCCATTCTGACAGGTGTGAGATGATATCTTTTTGTAGTTTTGATTTGTATTTCCCAGAGAAAGAGTGATGTTGAGCATCTTTTCATGTATCTGTTGGCTCTCTGTATGTCTTCTTTGGAAAAATGTCTATTCATGTTTTCTGCCTATTTTTAAATTGGGTTATAAGTTCCTTGTATATTTTGGATACTATCTTTTTATCAGAAAAGTCATTTACAAATATCTTCTCTCATTCCATTGGTTGCCTTTTAGTTTTGTTGAATGTTTTCTTTGCTGTGCAGAAGCTTATTTTGATCTTGTCCCAATAGTTTAGTTTTGTGTTTTTTTTCCCTTGACTCAGGAGACATATCTAGAAAAAAGTTGTTATGGCCAATTACAAAGCAGTTACTCCCTGTGCTGTCTTCTAGGATTTTAATGGTTTGACACCTCACATTTAGGTCTTTCATCCACTTTGAATTTATTTTTGCACATGATGTAAGAAAGTGGTCCAGTTTCATTGTTTTGCATGTTACTGTCCAGTTTCCCAACACCATTTATTGAAGAGCCTGTCTTTTCCCCATTGAATATTTTTTCCTGTTTTGGTGAAGATTAATTGACCATATAGTTGTGGGTCCATTTCTGGGTTTTCTATTCTGTTCTATTGATCTATGTGTCCATATTTGTACCAGTACCATACTGTTTTGATCACTACCACTTTGCACTGTAACTTAAAGTCCAGAATTATGATGCCCCCAGCTTTGCTTTGCTTTTTCAAGGTTGCTGTCACTATTTCAGGTCTTTTGTGGTTTCATACAAATTTTAGAATTGTTTGTTTTAGTTCTGTGAAGAATGCTGGTGTTATTTTCATAGGGATTGCATTGAATGTATAGATTGCTTTGGGTAGTATAGCCATGTTAACAATATTTATTCTTCCAATCCACGAGCATGGAATGTTTTTCCATTTTTTGTGTCCTCTTCAATTTGTTTCATAAGTGTCCTACAGTTGTCAGAGTACAGATCTGTTACTTCTTTGGCTAGGTTTATTCCTAGGTATCTTATGGTTTTTGGTGCAATTGTAAATGGGATTAATTCCTTAAGTTTTCTTTCTGCTAGTTCATTATTGATGTATAGAAATGCAGCATATTTCTGTACACTTATTTTATATCTTGTGACTTCACTGAATTTATCAGTTCTAGCAGTTTTATGGTAGAGTCTTTGGATTTTTCATTTTTTAAAAAATTTTTAATGTTTATTAATTTTTTGAGAGAGAGAGAGACAGAGTGTGAGCAGGGGAGGGGCAGAGAAAGAGGGAGACACAGAATCTGAAAGAAGCTTCAGGCTCTGAGCTGTCAGAGCAGAGCCTGATGTGGGGCTTGAACCCGCAAACTGTGAAATCATGACCTTAGCTGAAGTTGGATGCTTAACTGACTGAGCCACCCAGGTGTCCTGTGAATTTTCTAAATAGGGTAACATGTCATCTGTAAATAATGAAAGTTTTACTTCTCCCTTGCTGATTTGGATACCTTTTATATCTTTTTGTTGTCTGATTGCTGTGGCTAGGACTTCCAGTACTATATTAAATAATAGTGGTGAGAATGGACATCCCTGTCTTGTTCCTGACTGTAAAGGAAAAGTATCATAGAAAATCTCCAGAAACAATGACAAAATAAGTAATAAAATAGCAATAAATCATACTTATCAATAATTACTTTGAATATAAATGAACTAAATGCTCCAATCAAAAGACATAGGGTGACAGAATGAATATAAAAACCTAGACCCATCTATATATTGCTTAAAAGAGACTCATTTCAGATCTAAATACACCTGCAGATTGGAAGTGAGGGGTTGGAGAAACATTTATCGTGTATATAGATGTCAAAAGAAAGCTGAAGTAGCAACATTTATTGCTTGGACAAATTAGACCTTAAAAAAAAGGCTGTAAAAAGAGACAAAGAAAAGTATTATGTAATCATAAAGAGGACAATCCAACCAGAAGATATAGTAATTGTAAATATTTATGCTCCCAACATGGAAGTACCCAAATATATAAAACAATAACAATCATAAGGGAACTCATTGATAATAATACAATAATAGTCGGGGACTTTAACACTTCACTTCCATCAATGGACACACCACTAAAACAGAAAATCAACTAGGAAGTGGTTTTGAATGACACACTGGACCAGATGGACTTAACAAATATATTTAGAACATTCCATTTTAAAACAGAAAGAATACACATTATTTTCAATGCACATGGTACATTCTTCAGAATAGATCATATATTAGGTCATGCATGAAACAGTCTCCAAAAAATACAAAAAGATTGAACTCTTACGAGGCACCTTTTCTGACTACAATGCTATGAAACTAGCAGTCAGCAACAAGAAAAAGTTTGGAAAAACCACACATACATGGATTAACCAGGAAATCAAAGATGAAATAAAAAATACATGGACACAAATGAAAATTAAAACACAACTGTCCAAAACACTTGGGATGCAGCAAAAGTGGTCCTAACAGGGAAGTATATAGCAATACAGGCTTACCTCAAGAAAGAAGACAAATCTCAAATAAACAACCTAACCTTACACCTAAAGGAACTAGACAAAGAGCAACAAATGAAGGCAAAGAAATTGAATCAGTAATCAAAAAAACTCCCACCAAACAAAATTCCAGGGCCAGTTCGCTTCATAGGTGACTTGTTTTGTTGTTGTTGTTGTTTGTTTGTTGTTGTTGTTTTTAAAGTAATCTCTACACCCAACGTGCAGCTTGAACTCACAACCCTGAAATCAGGAGCCAGCCAGGTGCCTCTTCACAGGGGAATTCTACCAAACATTAAAGAAAGGTTAATACCTATTCATCTCAAACCATCCCAATAAATAGAAAAAAAAGGAAAACTGCCAAATTCATTATCCCTATACCAAAACCAGGTAAAGACTCTACTGAAAAAGAGAACTATAGGCCAATATACCTGATGAATATGGATACAAAAATTCCCAATAAAATACTAGAAAACCAAATCCAACAATACATTAAAAAAATCATTCATCATGATCAAATGGGATTTATTCCTGCTTTGCAAGGGTGGGGGTTTGCAGTATTCATAGATCAATCAACGTGGTATACCACATTAATAAAAGAAAGGATAAGAACCATATAATCATTTTAATAGATGCAGAAAAAGCATTTGACAAAGTACACCATTCATTTATGATAAAAACCCTCAACAAAGTAGATTTGGAAGGAACATACTTTAACATAATAAAGGCCATTTATGAAAAACCCATATCTAATATCATTCTCAATGGGAAAAAACAGAACTTTTCCATTTGTTCTTCTTAATTAAGGCTTTTTATTTTTTTGATCATACATTTTTATTGTTAGATAACATAAGAAGTTTTAATACCCTCTGTTATATGTTATGGTACCTATGCTTAAAATCTGTGAGGACCTGGTCTAAAGATGTTTAAAAATAATTTTATCATTTATTTATTTGTTTATTTGTTCATGATGTTTATTTTTTTATTTTTTTTATTTTTGAGGTATAGGGAGAGCAGGAACAAGGGAGAGGCAGAGAGAGAGGGAGAGAGAATCTGAGACAGGCTCCAGACTCAGCTGTCAGCACAGAGCTCAATGTGGGGCTTGAACTCACAAACTGCAAGATCATGACCTGAGCTGAAGTTGGAAGCTTAACCAACTGAGCCACCCAGGTGCCCCTAAAGAGAATTTATGATAAGAATCTATGCCCATTAGATTATTCTAATCTTTATTCTAAGTTAGAAGTCAGAATGTATGTATGACAAGAGATTTCACTCCTATCATTATTTTATTTATTTAATATTATTTATTTATTTATTTATTTTTTTTTTTCAACAATTTTACCTGGTACCTGATAAGCTATTTATTTGTTTGTTTGTTTGTTTGTTTGTTTAATATGATTTATTGTCAAATTGGATAACATACAGTGTGTAAAGTGTGCTCTTGGTTTTTGGGGTAGATTTCCATGGTTCATCGCTCACACACAACACTCAGTGATCATCCCAACAAGTGCCCTTCTCAATGCCTATCACCCATTTCCCCCTCTCCCCCACCCCTCCATACACCCTCAGTTTTTGTATCATCCATTTTAGAATGCATGTCCATGAGTAGATTTTATTTTAGGTTTATTTATTTAGTTTTGAGAGAGAGAGAGGGTGGGGAGGGGCAGAGAGAGAGGGAGAGAGAATCCCAAGCAGTCTCCATGTTGTCAGCACAGAGCCTGGTGCAGGGCTCAAAATCATGAACTGTGAGATCATGACCTGAGTTGAAATCAAGAGTTGGTTTCTTAACTGACTGAGCCACCCAGGTGTCCACAAATAGATTTTTTTTTCAACGTTTTTTATTTATTTTTGGGACAGAGAGAGACAGAGCATGAATGGGGGAGGGTCAGAGAGAGAGGGAGACACAGAATCGGAAACAGGCTCCAGGCTCTGAGCCATCAGCCCAGAGCCCGACGAGGGGCTCGAACTCACGGACCGCGAGATCGTGACCTGGCTGAAGTCGGACGCTTAACCGACTGCGCCACCCAGGCGCCCCAGATTTTTAAGGATATAAAGATCAAACTGCAGTTTTAGTAAATGTAGAGAGCTGGGTAAGGTATTGTACATTAGGGTATTCTGATAGCTACACTAACAAAATCAACACTCAGATTTGCTCTGTGAACTGAAGGGGTTTGATATGGACCTCTCATGTTTGTTTTGAGGATCCAATAGAGTAATACTGTCAAAGCTGCTTGGGAAATGTTTCCCCTGTTTTTGAGAAATTCAGTTTGGTTAATAGTTATTAGTTCTTAAATTTAAAAACATCTCTTGACATGTGTTATAGGCTGAAATGTATCCCTCCAAAATTTATATGTTGGTGTCTGAATGTGCCTGTATTTGGAGATAAGACTTTCAAAGAGGTGATTGAGTTAAAATTAGGCCATTAGGGCTGTAATCCAATATGGCTTATGTCATCATAAAAAGAGGAGATTAGGACATGAAGAGGGACATCTGGGGGTGTGCGTGCACAGAGGAAAGGCCATGTGAGGACAACAGCAAGAAGGCAGCCATCTACAAGCTAAGGAGCAAGGCCTTAGAAGATTCCAAACCTGCCAATACCTTGATCTCAGACTTCTAGCCTCCAGAACTGTGAGAAAATAAATTTCCGTTGTATGGTAACCCTAACAAACTAAGATATCAAGTCTCTCAATAATTCTTTTTGCTTGGCAAAGAGATTTTTTAGTTTCAATGGTTGTTAATTTTTTTTTCTCATTCCCCAAATTCTGTTAATCAGGGAAAAACAGTTTCTCAACAGCCTGTATATGTCTGAAACAGAGGACAAAGATAGACTTTTAACACATGTGGGCTATTAATGTTCTTTATTTAACCTACATTCTGCTATCCCCTTGTCCAATATTATTAGATTATTCTCATTTAAATGAGTCTTAAGGCTAGAAAGTATATTAAAAAGTTCTTTATAAAATAAAGTGAGAATAGTACTTTCAAAAAGATGTCAAACCTTTTCTGGAGTATCCCAATGAGGACTTTAAAAAATAGAATACAGGATAATGGGAGAGACTCTAGTAAGACTTAATATCCCAAAATTTTATCTGTTTCAGGCAATTAACAAAGAAAGTCTCCTTTACCCAGTCCAAGATTCAAGCTGCAATTCACAACATTTTTTTTCTATTGTATGATGTGAGCATCATTATTATTCAAAGTATATACCCAGTTTTACCAAGTGAGTTTACTAAATTCTAAACATATACTTTAATATTTTTTTCAGGGATGAAATTCTTAAATATGGATACAGTTTAAAATCTGAATCTGAGGGACACCTGGGTGGCTGAGTTGGTTAACTATCTGACTCTAGATATCAGTTCAGGTCATAATCTTGCTGTTGTGGGATCGAGCCCCACATCAGGCTCTGCGCTGAGTGGTGACTGCTTAGGATTCTTCCCTCTCACTCTCTCAAAATAAATAAATAAACTTAAAAAAAATTAAAAAATCTGTATCTAAAAGAGCAAGTCATCCCTTATTAGTCCTCTGGTCTTTTTTTTGTTTCTTTTGGTTAATTATGTTATTTACTTCTATCAGCAAGCAGCCTGTGGAATTTACAGAGAAAGCATGGGCCACATTGGCATTTTCTTAGAAGCAGACTGCAATGTTTGACAACTGTCTCTTCATGAGTTCAGTTTTCCTTGCTCATGTTTGCTTGCTTTGACCAGTCTGATAAATGTTTTTAGTCATGCACAATACTTTCAATGAACCCTTTGAGTTCTCATTTTAGAAGCAAATGAACTAGACATTTACTTGATTAATAGCAGTCCAGTATGTAAAAAGGCAGGAGGGGCTTGGACTGGGAATCTAAAGAGAGATGGGAGCCAGGGTAGGGTGGGAGAGTGTGGAGATTTGTGGGCAGAGAGAGATTAAGGTAGAGAAGCAGAAAGATCAAGAGAATATTTGCTTTGATTTTTCTGATGATCTCTTTATTTCTAGCTCTATTTCCTTTGAAGCCTCCTTTATGTGAACTAGCTTAAATAATGTTTACTCATGCCCCTAAACTAACTTTGGTTAAAACAAATACAAAAAGTTAGGCCAAAGAACTGCTTATAGAAATATCGTATGTTTGGGGCGCCTGGGTGGCGCAGTCGGTTAAGCGTCCGACTTCAGCCAGGTCACGATCTCTCGGTCCGTGAGTTCGAGCCCCGCGTCGGGCTCTGGGCTGATGGCTCAGAGCCTGGAGCCTGTTTCCGGTTCTGTGTCTCCCTCTCTCTCTGCCCCTCCCCCATTCATGCTCTGTCTCTCTCTGTCCCAAAAATAAATAAACGTTGAAAAAAAAAAAATTAAAAAAAAAAAAAAAAAAAAAGAAATATCGTATGTTCAAGAAAGTAACCAAAGCTTCATGAAGAGAATTTGAAATGAATAAAAAACTCTAGACTTTTATCAAGCTATGAGGTTGATAGGTGTGAAGCTATAAACAATACTGTTCCCAGAAGTTACTTTCACTGAAATATTTTCAGGATCAGTACTCAGAAATTTTGGAAATTTCTTGCAACATATTGGAAATTTTAGCCAACTTCTGAAAACTTGGCTAATACTTTTAATGTTTCCTTTTATTTGGTGTCTTATACCTCCTTAACTGGAACTGTCCGAGGGAAGGAAAATGTACTCATAATATTATGGAAGAAACAAAAGCTTTTGTCTATACATTCCCAGAGAGGATCTTGTCACACAATGAAGTTGGTGACAAGAGAAGGTAAAGGAAAAGTCACTTATTACTCTCAGCCTGTACCTAAGAGTTAGGGTTGTGGTTGATTCATCTATTGGCCCCGATATACTGCAGTGGTATTTGTAGATTATTTATTGTATTTTGGCATTATTGGGTGCCAGAATTTTGTAAAAAGAAGTGCAATTCAGAACTCTGTGTGAGGATGTGTTTTGTTATTGCCTACTCATAGAATTTAATAAAAGAGAGCTACATTAATATATTGAACAGGTTGACTAACCATTTCTATCGGAATTTAATGAAAAGAAGGAAAGAAAACAGTATCAACATAGATGAGGATTTGAGAATTATTTCAAAACAAGAGTTCAAAGGTTAAGGGTGGTAAGGTAGATAATGTTATAGCCACTGATAAAAGCCTCTCCCTCTCTCTCTAAACTAATGTCTCTCATTTGGGGGGAATAACTCCTCTAGGAATATGCTAATGATCTCAAAGGGTTTTATGAAATTATCAGACTATTGTTGATTTTGATGATATTAAATTTAAAGAAGAAACCATGTCTTCAGGAGAATTAAAAGGGATATTATATGTGAAAGTCCATATCTCAGTGTCTGCTATGTGAAAGGTGTTCTAAAAAAGCGTTTTTAATTTGAGAGGAGGTGTCACTAATTCATAGACTAATTCATGAATTTGTTATCAACAGATTATTGTTGATTTGGTAGTGTTGGGGAAGAAAACACTTCTTCTGTCCTTCAAGATTCGTCTGGCTGGTCTAAGAATTAAATTGACGTGAGACAGATTAATAGAAGAAAATAAAATTTAATTACATATGTATAAGGAATCCACATAAACATGAGAGATTCCAAAGGTTGTCAGGCAAAATGCAGTATGTATGTCACCCAGACCAAAGGACAAGGAAATACAGGTTTGGGTCTTTAAAAGGAAGGAAGATGATTCACAGAAAGGTGAAAAAAAAGTAAATGTTTGATAAGCAAATATTTTCTGAGCCATACAGAAACAATGGGACACAGAAAGGAATTTTAAAAAGTGGACTTTGCTAAGTTCCTCCTTGGCTAGCACATCCTAGTTCACGTTATACTATAGTTACCTGTGGTATTAGCTCCCTTTCTGGAGCAAGTCTTGTATCTAAATTCCTTCAATTACTTAGTGGGAAGGTCAAAGGTTCTTTATGAGTCTTCTTATTTTTTTTTTTTAAATAATCCACATGTCAAAGATACACATTTTGGGGTGGCAAATTTTGCTCCCCTAGAATAGTAAAAATTCTCTAAAAGAGGCAGTACACTAATCTTTTTTTTTTAATATGAAATTTATTGTCAAATTAGTTTCCATATAACACCCAGTGCTCATCCCAACAGGTGCCCTCCTCAATACCCATCACCCACTTTCCCTTCCCTCCCATCCCCCATCAACCCTCAGTTTGTTCTCAGTTGTTTTTTTTTTTAAATTTTTTTTTTATCATTTATTCATTTTTGAAAGG
This sequence comes from Prionailurus viverrinus, assembly GCF_022837055.1. NCBI lineage: Eukaryota > Metazoa > Chordata > Mammalia > Carnivora > Felidae > Prionailurus > Prionailurus viverrinus. The sequence continues at coordinate 77,471,363 of NC_062565.1, forward strand.
CAGAGAGAGATAGAGAGCGAACGGGGGAAGGGGCAGAGAGAGAGGGAGACACAGAATCTGAAGCAGGCTCCAGGCTCTGAGCTGTCAGCCCAGAGCCTGATGTGGGGCTCGAACTCACGGACCGCGAGATCACGACCTGAGCCGAAGTCGGATGCTTAACCGACAGAGCCACCCAGGCGCCCCTGTTCTCAGTTTTTAAGTCTCTTATGTTTTGGCTCACTCCTTCTCTAAACTTTTTTTTTTTTTCCTTCCCCTCCCCCATGGTCTTCTGATAAGTTTCTCAGGATCCACATAAGAGTGAAAACATATGGTATCTGTCTTTCTCTGTATGACTTATTTCACTTAGCATCACACTCTCCAGTTCCATCCACATTGCTACAAAAGGCCATATTTCATTTTTTCTCATTGCCACGTAGTATTCCATTGTGTATATAAACCACAATTTCTTTATCCATTCATCAGTTGATGGACATTTAGGCTCTTTCCATAATTTGGCTATTGTTGAGAGTGCTGCTATGAACATTGGGGTACAAGTGCCCCTATGCATCAGCACTCCTGTATCCCTTGGGTAAATTCCTAGCAGTGCTACTGCAGGGTCATAAGGTAGGTCTATTTTTAATTTTCTGAGGAACCTCCACACTGTTTTCCAGAGCAGCTGCACCTGTTTGCATTCCCACCAACAGTGCAAGAGGGTTCCCGTTTCCCCACATCCTCTCCAGCATCTATAGTCTCCTGATTTGTCCATTTTTGCCACTCTGACTGGCATGAGGTGGTATCTCAGTGTGGTTTTGATGTGTATTTCCCTGATGAGGAGCGACGTTGAGCATCTTTTCTTGTGCCTGTTGGCCATCTAGATGTCTTCTTTAGAGAAGTGCCTATTCATGTCTTCTGCCCATTTCTTCACTGGATTATTTGTTTTTTGGGTGTGGAGTTTGGTGAGTTCTTTATAGATTTTAGATACTAGCCCTTTATCTGATATGTCATTTGCAAATATCTTTTCCCATTCCGCTGATTGCCTTTTAGTTTTGTTGATTGTTTCCTTTGCAGTGCAGAAGTTTTTTTTATCTGGATGAGGTCCCAATAATTCATTTTTGCTTTTAATTCCCTTGCCTTTGGAGATGTGTCAAGTAAGAAATTGCTGCGTCTGAGATCAAAGAGGTTTTTCCCTGCTTTCTCCTCTAGGGTTTTGATGGTTTCCTGTCTCACATTCAGGCCCTTTATCCATTTTGAGTTTGTTTTTGTGAATGGTGTAAGAAAGTGGTCTAGTTTCATCCTTCTGCATGTTGCTGTCCAGTTCTCCCAACACCATTTGTTAAAGAGACTGTCTTTTTTTCCACTGGATATTCTTTCCTGCTTTGTCAAAGATTAGTTGGCCATACGTTTGTGGGTCTAGTTCTGGGGTTTCTATTTTATTCCACTGGTCGATGTGTCTGTTTTTGTGCCAATACCATGCTGTCTTGATGATGACAGCTTTGTCGTAGAGGCTAAAGCCTGGGATTGTGATGCCTCCTGCTTTGGTCTTCTTCTTCAAAATTCCTTTGGCTATTCGGGGCCTTTTGTGGTTCCATACAAATTTTAGGATTGCCTGTTCTAGCTTCGAGAAGGATGCTGGTGAAATTTTGATTTGGATTGCATTGAATGTGTAGATAGCTTTGGGTAGTATTGACATTTTAACAGTATTTATTCTTCCAATCCATGAGCACGGAATGTTTTTCCATTTCTTTATATCTTCTTCAATTTCCTTCATAAGCTTTCTATAGTCTTCAGCATACAGATCTTTTACATCTTTGGTCAGGTTTATTCCTAGGTATTTTAAGCTTCTTGGTGCAATTGTGAATGGGGTCAGTTTCTTTATTTGTCTTTCTGTTGCTTCATTATTAGTGTATAAGAAGGCAACTGATTTCTGTACATTAATTTTCTATCGCAACTTTGCTGAATTCATGTATCAGTTCTAGCAGACTTTTGGTGGTTTTCCATGTATAATATCATGTCATCTGCAAAAAGTGACAGCTTAACTTCATCTTTGCCAATTTGATGCCTTTGATTTCCTTTTGTTGTCCGATTGCTGATGCTAGAACTTCCAACACTATGTTAAACAACAGCGGTGAGAGTGGACATCCCTGTCGTGTTCCTGATCTCAGGGGGAAAGCTCTCAATGTTTCCCCATTGAGGCTGATATTAGCTGTGGGCTTTTCCAAATGGCTTTTATGATGTTTAAGTATGTTCCTTCTATCCCGACTTTCTTGAGGGTTTTTATTAACAAAGGATGCTGAATTTTGTCAAATGCTTTTTCATTTGACAAATTGATCATTTGATCAATTGATCATTTGATCAATTGATCATTTGATCAATTGACAGGATCATATGGTTCTTCTCTTTTCTTTTATTATTGTGATGTATCAAGTTGATTGATTTGCAAATGTTGAACCAGCCCTGCAGCCCAGGAATGAATCCCACTTGATCATGGTGAATAATTCTTTTTATATGCTGTTGAATTCGATTTGCTAGTATCTTGTTGATAATTTTTGCATCCATATTCATCAGCGATATTGGCCTGTAGTTCTCTTTTTTTACTGGCACACTGTCTGGTTTGGGAATCAAAGTAATGCTGGCTTCATAGAATGAGTCTGGAAGTTTTCTTTCCCTTTCAATTTTTTGGAATAGCTTGAGAAGGATAGGTATTATCTTTGCTTTAAATGTCTGGTAGAATTCCCCAGGGAAGCCATCTGTTCCAGGACTCTTATTTTTGGAGAGATTTTTGATAACTGATTCAATTTCTTTGCTGGTTATGGGTCTGTTCAAGTTTTCTATTTCTTCCTGTTTGAGTTTTGGCAGTGTTTGGGTGCTTAGGAATTTGTTCATTTCTTCCGGGTTGTCCAGTTTGTTGGCATATAATTTTTCATAGTATTCCCTGATAATTGCTTGTATTTCTGAGGGATTGGTTATAATAATTCCATTTTCATTCATGATTTTATGTGTTTGGGTCATCTCCCTTTTCTTTTTGAGAAGCCTGGCTAGAGGTTTATCAGTTTTGTTTATTTTTTCAAAAACCAACTCTTGGTTTCATTGATCTGCTCTACAGTTTTTTTTTTAGATTCTATATTGTTTATTTATTCTCTGATCTTTATATTTCTCTTCTTCTGCTGGGCTTGGTGTGTCTTTTCTGTTCTGCTTTGAGTTCCTTTAGGTGTGCTGTTAGATTTTGTATTTGGGATTTTTCTTCTTTCTTGAGATAGGCCTGGATTGCAACGTATTTTCCTCTCAGGACTGCCTTTGCTGCATCCCAAAGCGTTTGGATTGTTGTCTTCTCATTTTCATTTGTTTCCATATATTTTTAAATTTCTTCTCTAATTGCCTGGTTGACCCATCTTTAGTAGGGTGTTCTTTAACCTCCATGCTTTTGGAGGTTTTCCAGACTTTTTTCTGTGGTTGATTTCAAGCTTCATAGCATTGTGGTCTGAAAGTGTGCATGGTATGATCTCAATTCTTTTATACTTATGAAGGGATGTTTTGTGACCCAGTATGCAATCTATCTTGGAAAATATTCCATGTGCACTCAAGAAGAAGGTAAATTCTGTTGCTTTGGGATGCAGAGTCCTAAATATATCTGTCAAGTCCATCTGATCCAATGTATCATTCAGGGCCTTTGTTTATTGATCCTGTCTAGACGATCTATCCATTGTTGTAAATGGAGTATTAAAATCCCCCGAAATTACCACATTCTTATCAATAAGGTTGCTTATGTTTGTGATTAATTGTTTTATATATTTGGGGGCTCCCATATTTGGCACATAGACATTTATAATTGTTAGCTCTTTCTGAAGAGTAGACCCTGTAATTATTGATAATGCCCTTCTTCATGTCTTATTACAGCCTTTAATTTAAAGTCTAGTTTGTCTGATATAAGTATGGGTACTCCAGTTTTCTTTCGACTTCCAGTAGCATGATAGATAGTTCTCCATCCCCTCACTTTCAATCTGACGGTGTCATTGGGTCTAAAATGAGTCTCCTGTAGGCAGCAAATAGATGGGTCTTGCTTTTTTATCCATTCTGATACCCTATGTCTTTTGTTTGGAACATTGAGTCCATTTACAATCAGTGTTATTATTGAAAGATATGGGTTTAGAGTCATTGTGATGTCTGTAGGTTTCATGCTTGTAGTGATGTCTCTCGTACTTTGTGGTCCTTGCAACATTTCACTCACAGAGTCCCCCTTAGGATCTCTTGTAGCTGGTTTAGTGGTGAGGAATTCCTTCAGTTTTTGTTTGTTTGGGAAGACCTTTATCTCTCCTTCTATTCTGAATGACAGGTTTGCTGGGTAAAGGATTCTCGGCTGCCTGTTCTTCCTGTTCATCATATTGAAGATCTCCTGCCATTCCTTTCTGGCCTGGCAAGTTTCAGTTGGTAGGTCTGTCACTAGTCTTATCGGTCTCCCTTTATATGTTAGAGCGTGTGTATCCCTAATTGCTTTCAGAATTTTCTCTTTATCCTTGTATTTTGCCAGTTTCACTATGATATGTCGAGCAGAAGATCTATTCAAGTTACATCTGAAGGGAGTTCTCTGTGCCTCTTGGATTTCAATTCCTTTTTCCTTCTCCAGATCAGGGATGTTCTCAGCTATGATTTGTTCAAGTATACCTTCAGCCTCTTTCTCTCTCTCTCTTCCTCTTCTGGTATTTCTATTATACGGATATTGTTCCGTTTGATTGCATCACTTAGTTCTCTAATTCTCCACTCATACTCCTGGATTTTTTTTTATCTCTCTTTTTTCAGCTTTCTCTTTTTCCATAATTTTATCTTCTAATTCACTTATTCTCTCCTCTGCCTTTTCAATCCGAGCTGTAATTGCCTCCATTTTATTTTGCACCTCATTTATAACATTTTTTAGCTCTTCATGACTATTTCTTAGTCCCTTGATCTCTGTAGCAATAGATTCTCTGCTGTCCTCTATAGTTTTTTCAAGCCCAGCGATTAATTTTGTGACTATTATTCTAAATTCTTGTTCCGGAATATTGCTTAAATTGTTTTGGATCAATTCGTTAGCTGTCGCTACTTCCTGGAGTTTCTTTTGACGAGAATTCTTTGTTTCATCATTTTGCGTAGTCCCTGGGGTAGCAGGGAACTGCAGGGCAATTCCCCTGTGCTGTCTGGAGTAACTTGTGTTGGTGGGCGGGGCCACAGTCAGACCTGATGTCTGTCCCCAGCCCACTGCTAGGGCCACAGTCAGACTGGTGTGTACCTTATCTTCCCCTCTCAGGGGCAGGACTCATTGTGGAGTGGTGTGGCCCCTGTCTTGGCTACTTGCACACTGCCAGGCTTGTGGTGCTGCTTTCATGGGTTCTGGTGTATTAGCTGGGGTGGATCCACAAGGTGCACAGGGGCAGGAGGGGTAGGCTCTGCTGGCTTTGCTGCAGGTGGTCCCCTGCGGGAGGTGCCCTGTAGCACCAGGAGGGAGGCCGACCAATCGGAGGGATGGATCCTCAGAAGCACAGCGTTGGGTGTTTGCATGGTGTAAGCAAGTTCTGTGAACTGGTTCCCTTTGGGGTTTCGGCTGGGGGATGGGAGAGGGATATGGCACTGGCCAGCGCCTTTGTTCCCTGCTGAGCTGAGCTCTGTCTTCCAGGGCTCAACACCTCTCCCTCCTGGTGTTCTCTGGCACTCCCACTCTCCGAGCAGAGCTGTTGACTTATAACATTCCAGATGTTAAGTCCCGCTGGCTGTCAGAACTCATGCAGTCTGTCCTCTCCGCTTTTGTAAGCCAGACTGGGGATTCCACCTTGCTGGGCGGGCTGCCCCTGCACCACCCGGCTCCCTCCTGCCAGTCCTTATAGTACACACCATCTCTCCACCCTTCCTACTGTCTCTGTGGGCCTCTTGTCTATGCTTGGCTCTGAAGAGTCCATTCTGCTAGTCTTCTGGTGATTTTCTGGGTTATTTAGGCAGGTGTGGGTGGAATCTAAGTGATCAGCAGAACGAGATGAGCCCAGCATCCCCCAACACTGCCATCTTTTCCCTTGCTAACTTCTGCTGATCTTTTCTCTGGTCTCTGTCCATGGTAAACTTACTGTATGATGAAAAAATATGTGCTTATGTATTGTTAACCAGCTCCAGCTCTTGCTGATTCTTAGAAGGAGGTACTGTAAGACTTCAAACTTAAGCACAACTCTCCCCAGGCTAAAATGTAAGCTCTTAAGCCTGGCACATAAAGTCCTTCTTGATCCAGGTCTTCTTCAGCTCCATCTTCCCTAAAAGTTTGGGTCTCACAGACATATTGATGTAACTACTGATAGCTCTCTGGAAACCCAGTTACTTCTCTTGCGTCCATGCTTCCTCTCCCTGAAATGACTTCTTACCACATTTCTTGTGTCTATTCTTTCAGATTCATATCAGGCATCCCTGGACAGCTCTCCTTGACTCTTACAATCTGCAATCCCTTTTACAGGCATCATTTCATTTGATCCTCATGGCAATACATAACTTATGAAGGACAGTTATTAGTCAAGAGCATTCCCATTGGGAAATAAGATCAAGAGAAGCAGATTTCCCAGGGCCATAAAGCTTATAAATGATGAGAACAGGACTGGTGCCCACATCTTACACTAAGTGTAATGTTTTATTCCCATATTTCATACTGATTTTGGAAGAGTGAGGCCAGGATAAAATTTACTCCCAGTTTTATCTGCTGCAGTTGGAACGGCTAATGAGACAAAGTGATTTTTGGGTGAAAATGAGATACAATTCCTAGAGGAAAATTGTATTTTACTTTATGAATACTTATTTATTTCGAGTTCAATAATCATTTCCTAGTATAAATGTGGTTTTGGAATGGATATCTATTCACAGCCTTTTTTATAAGTTTCTTGGATTAGGGAGTTACCTATATTAATATTTAATCACACCTACCTAGATCAGAAGTCAGGAGGACCTGATTTCTAGAAGAATAAGTTATAATTTGCCCTTTTACCTCTCTCCTACTCAAAGGGCTCTACATATGTAATGATTGCTTTATTGCTAAGCCTCATTCCTAAGACAGTGCTCATTATGGCAGGAGCTGAATATGGCTGGAACCATCACCATCATGACCATCAGCACCACAACACAACAAAATAACAGGCAAGGAGTGGATTTGGGAAGACAATAATAGGAAGATAGTTGTTCTCTTTGAATGGGAACTTGAAATTTGCTAGTTGTTTCTAGAGCAGGTTTATTGGTTGCCTAATCTTTGTTCATTTATTTTAGCTAGGATATCCTCCTGGAAATATAGATTAGAGTAGTCATAATTTGGAGAGGAATATATGATAATACCTTTGCCTGTGTTCTTAAGTCATAAAAACAAATAAACAAAACAAAGAACAATAATAGAAACAGCAAAAAGACCAACATCAACGTTACAAAAAACCCCAACCAACCAACCCTCCAAAACATTTGAGTCACATCACATGAAGAAGGGGAGATGTTCCAGAATTAGAAACTCTCCTTTTAAATGATGGAATTCTTATTAAGTTTCTATTTTCAAGTTTCAAAGAATAATCAATAGAAAAAAAAGGGTTTATTAAAATTGTGGATGGTGGGTCATGGAAAGGATCTTCTATAATGAAGAGAAAGAAATTTCATTTTCCTCCAATATGTTTTAATACAATTTAAAATATATCAACCTTATCTTCAAATTATTTGGGCTTGCAGACAAATATCCTTGCAGCTCAAACCCTTAAGATACTCTCAAAAATAAATAACATTAAAGCTCTTTAGCAATGCAAATGAGCTTTAGACATTAGTGAAAACAGTTTCAATGTGTTGATAAACTGCAACTTAATTAGCAAGCTGCTGTAACTAAGTCACATTTAATGAAAAATAATACTGATGTATATTTATACAGCTCCTAGGTGTGCATCAAATAAAAATGCACTGAATAAATTTTCTCATGAAGGTACTGTAGCTATGTGAAACATATAGATGACATTCTAAAAAACCAAAAATATTAAAATACTCTGACTGGGCATTTAAGGATGTTAATTCTGAACAGTGATGTTATCTCACTAAATTTTGAATATTTAAACTTCAGCATCTCAGATATTCACATGAGATGTGCTACTCCTTCTAGTCCTATAATTGGGTAAAACCTGTCCATCCTTGAATTGCAGCTCCTTCAGGTAAACTTTCTTATTCTTCCTCCTTCATTTGAATAGCCACACTCTTTTCTTTTATCTCCTTTAAATTTTTGACTCTCTTTGCCTTCCTTGCATTGTTGACTTTGCCCTATTCTACTAGGTAAGCTCCTGAAGAGGATTTTACTGTATTTAGTCTGAAGGCAGGTTTGTTTTTCTTCATAACAAACCAGGTCCCTAAGTGTAATGAAAAGTGTGTCTCATCTTTAATAAATACCTGAATATACCCAGATCATTGTCACAAACATAAAATTCCATCAACGCTAAGAGCCACATAGCATGACTCTGCAGGAATTTAGGGGCATCAGATACCCATGATGTTTTAGCTTTTAATTTCCCTCCAGGTCTAGGAATTGCATTTTTCTTTTTTCTTTTTTTCAAAATTATTTCCAGAATGCATTGGAAGCCCAAACCTGTCTTTTCCATCTTTACTGTTTTCTGTAAACATCTCCTTGAATTTTAGAATTTGTCTGTTCTTTAATTGTTGAAAATTCAGTAGAGACAAAGCACCTTTTCTTTTTCCTTCCTTACTTGCATTTTTCAGCTTCTAAAAATAATGCACACTATAGCAGCAGCTGTGAGCATAAATAGAAACACAATAATAAATGAGTTGGAGCTCAAACAAAACATTCCAGGCCAGTTCTTGCATCCCCCTATGTCAGCCTTGGCAGAGTTTTTATGTTGCTGGGTCAGTTGATGGGAAGGCTCCAGGGAAATAAGGAAAGCCAGCTGCTGGAGACAATAGCTCCTCTCTGCTCCTGCAGGTGTCGGGCCAGTACCCGGACATAGTAGGTGTTGAGCAGGTGTCTGCTGAATGTGTTGCCTGTACTAGGAACCTAGAATGGTAGCAGTGCAGGAAAATGATCCTGATAACCACCATTTATTGAGAACCTACTATGTGTTCAATCTACATGCACTACCTGGAAGGGCATTGGACATTTTGATTGAGCTATTCAGATGTAGCCATTATTTTTTTTATTTTTTTATTTTTATTTTTTATTTTTTTATTTTTACTTTTTTCAATATATGAAATTTATTGTCAAATTGGTTTCCATACAACACCGAGTGCTCATCCCAAAAGGTACCCTCCTCGATACTCATCACCCACCCTCCCCTCCCTCCCACCCCCCATCAACCCTCAATTTGTTCTCAGTTTTTAAGAGTCTCTTATGCTTTGGCCATTATTTTTTTTAAATCAAAGTGTAGTTGACATACAATATTAGTTTCAGGTGTACAACATAGTGGTTCAACATTTATATACATTACAAAATGATCACCAGGATAAATCTAGCTACCATCTGTTACTATACAAAGTTTTTTACCTATTATTAACGATATTCCCTGTGTTGTACATTGTATCCCCATATGTTATTTATTTTATAACCAGAAGTTTGTATTTTTCAACTTTCATTCCCTATTTGCCTATCCCCCACATCTGTCCTCTCCTGTTCTCTACAAGTCTCTTTTTGTTTTATTTTGCTTGTTCATTTGTTTTGATTTTTATTTATTTATTTATTTTAATATGAAATTTATTGTCAAATTGGTTTCCATACAACACCCAGTGCTCATCCCAACAGGGGCCCATCTCAATGCCCATCACCCACTTTCCCCTCCCTCCTCCCCCCCCCCCCCCCCCCCCCCGTCAACCCTCAGTTTGTTCTCAGTTTTTAAGAGTCTCTTATGGTTTGGCTTCCTCCCTGTTTTTTTTCTTCCCCTCCCCCATGGTCTTCTGTTAAGTTTCTCAGGATCCACATAAGAGTGAAAACATATGGTATCTGTCTCTCCCTGTGTGACTCATTTCACTTAGCATAACACTCTCCAGTTCCATCCACATTGCTACAAAAGGCCATATTTCATTCTTTCTCATTGCCAAGTATTATTCCATTGTGTATATAAACCACAATTTATTTGTCCACTTATCAGTTGATGGACAGTTAGGCTCTTTCCATAATCTGGCTATTGTTGAAAGTGCTACTATAAACATTGGGGTACAAGTGCCCCTATGCATCAGCACTCCTGTATTCCTTGGGTAAATGCCTAGCAGTGCTATTGCTGGGTCATAGGGTATGTTTTGATTTTTAGATTCCACATATAAGTGAAATCATGTGGCATTGTCTTTCTCAATCTTATTTCATTTAGCATAGTACCCTCTAGATCTTTCCATGTTGTCACAAATGGCGAGATCTCATTTTTTTATGTTAATATTCCATTATAAATAAATATCACATCTTCTTTATCCATTCATCTATTTTGATGTAACTGTTTGGAGGCCACGAATATTTTAACAAACAAACTGTGATGTTTTCAGCTTTCTTTATTATCAAATTATTGACATTCTCACTCTGTTTCTGAGCGATAGCCCTGTAACAACTCCCAGTTCTGGGACAGGACCCTGACAGGTGTGAGGCATGGGCATCCTCTCACCTGAAAGCATGGAGAGGTGGAGTTCATATGATTACCACACTTGCTAAACACAAAAAGCCTTCTCATGCCATCAGTTGCCCTAAGAAGTCATCTATTTATTCTCTGAGAATTTGCTTCTGTGTATGTCAGTCTCTGATTTCTCCCTGAGTATTCAATAATCATACTCAATGATTTTTAACTAATAAGCACATGTACCTACTTAATAATAAGCCTTTTTGATTTCTAGTTGAAAAAACTGAAGCAGTGAATCTTAGTGCTTCTGGAGAGGCATATTAGAATAGAAGTATGTGTGTATTTTTAAGTTTACTTTATTTATTTTGAGAGAGAGTGAGAGTACATGCATGTATGAGTGAGGGAGGGGCATAGGCAGGGAGAGAATCCCAAGCAGCATCCTGTGCTGTCAGCACAGAACCAGACACAGGGCTCTATCTCACAAACCGTGAGATCATGACCTGAGCCGAAGTCAAGAGTCTGACACTTAACCGACTGAGCCCCCAGGTGCCCCTACAACAGAAATTTTAAAAAGAATATTCAGTATGTAATGTAATTTCATCTCTGGAAAAGATAAAAATAATATTAAAACTATCAGCTACGCAAAAGTAAATAAATTAAAAAGTAGAAGTCCACTATAGAGTTCAGGATGGAGCAAGAAGCAGTGATAACTGTATTTATTGCTCAGTGACCAAAACCAACAATGACACAGTGATTTTCCTACATCAAAAGAGGCATAGTAAAAATTTCTTGCTTCAGTCTCTGCAAGCTGGATCTTACATACCTATATTTTGTAGACCTTATTTAATGTCATATGGTTTTGTAAACATCAGGGCCAAATCTGATGCACAGGCCATGCCCTTTTCAACTATGCTTTTTGTGCCAAACACAAGATCTGAAATAAAGTGACTAAGGGAATTGCAGCTGACTGTAGGCAACTTCTAGTGTAAGGTGCTGGGTATTGAATGATGTTGGCCCATAGCCCTGGCTGTACTGGCTGGGCTACAAGTTAGGTTGAAGCTGCATTCAGGTCCTGAAAACAGATGTTCTCTGTCCTTCCTTGGGGCCTTGGTTGGTTGGTCCTCGTGTTTGTGGGGATACTTGCTACCTTGGCTTAGATGTAATGATTCTGTCACCTTATGGAAGTATTGGCCAGTGTCATATCACATTTTTATCTATGAGGAAAGATGGGTGTTTGTCGTTTTGTAATGGCAAAAATGATCCATTGTCTTAGAAGAAAACCCATATCAAGAGCAAACTGTGAAATGATGTTGTGCTGTTAGTTTGTCTGCCCTAGTTAGGAAAAATGATATTTAGGGAACTTTCTCTCTATCTCCACCAAAAGATTACACCTACCATAGCCTGCTGGGGTTGTATGTATTGTAAGGTATGACCTGGGTAATTCCTTTGCTTCTCAAAGATTCCTTTTGTTATTGTTTAATAAATAAGCAGAACCCACTAAAGACTGTATTCAGTTGATCTGGTTATGGTGAAAATCTTTTCTCTCTCAGCTGGAGAGGCTTAGGGACTTACAGCTTTGTATTTTGAGATCATAGGAGCAAATGGGGTTAGGTATTTCTGCTGCCAGAGGTGGAATATATTTGGCAGTAAAATACCATGAAATAATTATAAGAATTCCAGGGACTAGAATTACAAAATATTAGAATTGGAAAGGAGGTTGGAGTGCAACTTGTTATTTTAAAATTCATTTATTCATTCATTCATTCATTCATTCATTCATTTATTAACAAATATTTATTGACTGCCTACCGTGTCCCAGGTACTGTTCTGGGTACTGGGCTACATCAATGAATAAAGCAGACAAAAATCTCTTTCAACCCTACTTCCGTTTTATAGATGAAGGTGCTGAGTTCCAGAAAGGTCACATGCTTTAAACTGCACAGCTGACTGGGGAAGAATTATATTTTTTAAGCCTTGTTTTCCCACTTTGAGCTTTGAGCTATTTCCATGATATCACATTACCCTAATTCTACTATATATGGATGAAGTTAGTGTCCACATTGAATAAAATGTATTTATAATTTATGGCAGCTTTTTGTTCATTGAAACCACAGTGTTGGGTCTGTGTCAGAGTCTGTGAATTCTGTGTACATGCATGTGTGCCTGTGAAGATTCTTTTCTCCCTCTCTCTTCTCTCTACCAACAATACTTTTTGAGGACCAACCATATACATAGAACCAGGCATGTATCAAAAACTCCACAAATATATTTTGGTTTTTTAAAAGCTTATTTAAATTTCAGTTAGTTAAGGGGCGCCTGGGTGGCTCAGTGAATTAAATGTCTGACTTTGGCTCAGGTCAGGATCTTGCGGTTCATGGGTTCAAGCCCTGTGTCAGGCTCTTGCTGACAGCTCAGAGCCTGGAGCCTGCTTTGGATTCTGTGTCTCCCTCTCTCTCTGTCCCTCCCCACTCATGCTGTGTCTCTCTGTCTCTCAAAAATAAATACACATAAAAAATGTAAAAAAATATTAAATTTCAGCTAGTTAACATGCAGTGTAATATTATATTCAGGTTTAGAATGTAGTGATTCAATACTTCCATACAACACCCAGTGCTCATTACAAGTGACCTTCTTAATCCCCATCACCTATTTAACTCATCCTACCACCCACCTCCTCCACCATCAGTTTGTTCTCTATAGTTAAAGAGTCTGTTTTTTGGTTTTCCTCTTTCCCCCTACTGCAAGTTCATTTATTTTGTTTGTTAAATTCCACATATGTGTGAAATAATGTGACATTTCTCTTTCTCTGACTGACTTATGTCATTTAGCGTGATACTCTCTAGCTCCATCCAGGTCATTGCAAATGGCAAGATTTCATTCTTTTTGATAACTAATATCTCATGTATATATATACCATCCCTTCTTTATCCATTCATCAATTGATGGACAATTGGGTTCTTTTCATAACTTGGCTATTGTTGATAATGCTGTTATAAACTTTAGGGTGCATGTATCCCTTCAATTTTTTTTGTTTGTTTATTTTTGAGAGACAGAGAGAGATAGAGCACGAGCAGAGGAGGGGCAGAGAGAGAGAGGGAGACACAGAATCTGATGCAGGTTCCAGGCTCTGAGCTGTCAGCACAGAGCCTGACATGGGCCTCAAACTCACGGACCGCGAGTTCATGACTTGAGCTGAAGTCAGACACTTAACCGACTGAGCCACCCAGGCGCCCCTGAATGTATCCCTTCAAATCACAATTTTTGCATCCTTTGCACTACTAAATACCTAGTAGTGCAATTACTAAGTCATAGGGTAGTTCTATTTTTAACTTTGAGGAACCTCCATACTGTTTTCCAGAGTGGCTGTACCAGTTTGCATTCCCACCAACAGTGTAAGAGGGTTCCCCTTTCTCCATATTCTCACCAACATCTGTTGTTTCCTGTGTTGTTAATTTTATCCATTCTGACTAGTGTGAGGTGATATCTCATTGTAGTTTTGATTTGTATTTCCCTGATGATGAGTGATGTTGACTATCATTTCATGTGTTTTTTAGCCATCTGGATGTCTTCTTTGGAAAAATATCTATTCATGTCTTTTGCCCATTTCTTCACTGAATTATTTGTTTTTTGGGTGTTGAGTTTTATAAGTTCTTTATATATTTTGATAGTAACTATTTATTGTATATGTCATTTGCACACACTTAATAGAATCCCTATCAAAATACCAACAGTATTTTTCAAGGAGCTAGACAAACAACCCTAAAATTTGTATGGAACCACAAAAGATGCTTAATAACCAAAGCAATCTTGAAAAAGAAACAAAGCTGGAGGCGTCACAATTCCATACTTCAAATTATATTACAAAGTGGTAGTAATCAAAACAGTATGGTACTGGCACAAAAACAGAAACATAGATCAATGGAAAAGAGTAGAAAACCCAGAAATGGACCCATAACTGTATGGTCAACTAACCTTTGACAAAGCAGAAAAGAATATCTAAGGGAAAAAAGACAGGCTCTTCAACAAATGGTGTTGAGAAAATTGGACAGCAACGTGCAGAAGAATGAAACTGGACCACTTACACCATATAAAAAATAAATTCCAAATGGATTAAAGACATAACTGAGGGACCTGAACCCATAAAGATCATAGAAGAAACCATAGGCAGTAACTTCTTTGACATTGGCCATAGTAACTTCTTTCTAGATATGTCTCCTGAGGCAAGAGAAACAAAAGCAAAAATAAACTATTGGACTACCTCAAAATAGAAAGCTTCTGTACAGGGGTGCCTGGGTGGCTCATTTGGTTAAACATCTGACTCCAGGTTTCAGTTCAGGTCATGATCTTACAGTTCTTGGGTTCAAGCCCTGCATCAGTTTCCGTGCTGACAGTGCAGAGCCTGATTGGGGTTCTCTCTCTCTCCTTCTCTCTGCCCCCCCCCCTTACTTGCACTCTCTCTCTCTCTCTCAAAATAAATAAATAAATAAATAAATAAATAAATAAATAAATAAATTACAATAAAAAAGAAAGTTCTGCATAGTGAAAGAAGCCATCCACAAACATATTTTGAGTAAATAAATGGGGATCCAGCAAAGAGCAAGAAAGACTTATTGCTGCCCTTGTGGAGTTAGCATGTAGAGCAGTGTGGGATATTAAACATGGTCACAAATTACTTATAGCTCCTTCTATCGAGACATAGAATCTATTTTTCCACACCTAGAATCTGGGTTGGCCTTATGACTTATTTTGACCAACAGAATGAGACTTACATGATGTTATTGGACTTCCTCTCTTCCTTCTTAGGAACTTTTACTCTTATCTCCTTAGAAAACTTTGCCATCTTGTGAAGTAGCTTGTTTTAACTTTCTTGAAGATGAAAGATCACATGTAGAGTGAGTTTCAGCTATTCCAGCTATCCTAGCTAAGCCTAGACTCTAAGCTACCCAATAGCTGAGTGAAGCAGCATGAAGAACCCTCAAATACACCTCAGAATCATGAGAAATTATAATCATTATTGTTTTAAGCCACTACTCTCACAGCAATAAATAATAATATTCAATTATTATTACTTGAATAGTCATGTAAATTATAATTACAGATAAATATAAATACTGTACAGGAAAGGAACATGGTACTATGGAAGTGTAACAGAGGAATGGATTCTGTCTGTAGAGTCAGGGAAGGCTTTCATGAAGAGTAAAATTCATGTTAAGATTTGAGAGCTGAGTTAGAAGTGTGAGGGATTCTTTTGGGCTTTCCACATAGAGTATTATGTCATCTGTGAAGACATGAGTTTGACTTCTTCTTTTCCAATTTGTATGCCTTTTATTTCTTTTTGTTGTCTGGTTGCTAAGGCTAGGGCATTCAGTACTATGTTTACTGCTAGAACTGATACATGAATTCAGCAAAGTTGCAGGATATAAAATCAACATACAGAAATCAGTTGCATTTCTATACACCAATAATGAAGCAGCAGAAAGAGAAACCAAGGAATTGATCCCATTTACAATTGCACCAAGAGACATAAAATAGGAATAAACCTAACCAAAGAGGTAAAAGATCTGTATGCTGAAAACTGTAGAAAGCTTATGAAAGAAATTGAAGAAGACACAAAGAAATAGAAAAATATCCCAGGATCATGGATTGGAAGAAGAAATATTGTAAATGTCGATACTACCCAAAGCAATCTACACATTCAGTGCAATGCAATGTTATCAAAATAACACCAGAGTTCTTCTCAGAGCTAGAACAAACAATCCTAAAATTTTTATGGAACCACAAGAGACCTTGAATAACCAAAATAATGTTGAAAAAGAAAACCAAAGCTGGAGGCATAACAATCCCAGACTTTAACCTCTACTACAAAGCTGTAATCATCAATACAGTATGGTACTGGCACAAAAACAGACACAGAGATCAATGGAACAGAACAGAGAACTCAGAAATGGACGCATAAATGTATGGGCAACTAATCTTTGACAAAGCAGGAAAGAATATTCAGTGGGAAAAAGATGGTCTCTTTAGCAAATGGTGTTAGGAAAACTGGAGAGGGACATGCAGAAGAATGAAACTGGACCACTTTCTTACACCATACACAAAAGTAAATTCAAAATGGTTGAAAGACCTAAATGTGAGACAGGAAACTATCAAAATCCCAGAAGAAAAAAACAGGCAGCCACCTTTTTGACCTTGGCTGCAGCAACTTCTTTGCTGAATTCATGTCTGTATACACTGTATGTTAGCTAACTTGAAAATAAATTAAAATAATAATAATAATAATATTTTTTAAATTAATGAATGAACATCAGATAAGATCTGAACAAAAGGAAACCATCAAAATCATAGAGGAGAAAGCAGGCAGAAACCTCTTTGCCCTCGCCTGCAGCAACTTCTTACTAAACATATCCCCAGAGGCAAGGGAAACAAAGACAAACATGAACTGTTGAGCCCTCATCAAGTTAAAAAGCTTCTGCACAACTAAGGAAACAATCAATAAAACTAAAAGGCAATTGATGGAATAGGAGAAGATATTTGCAAATAACGTATTCAATAAAGGGTTAGTATCAAAAATGTTTAAAGAATTTATCACACTCAACACCCAGAAAACAAATAATTCAGTGAAGAAATGGGCAGAAGACATGAATAGGCACTTTTCCGAAGAAGACATCCAGATGGCTAACAGCCACATGAAAAGATACTCAACATCACTCATCATCAGGGAAATACAAATCAAAACCACAATGAGATACCACTTCACACCTGTCAGAATGACTAGAATGGACAGCTGAGGAAATAACAGATGTTGGTGAAAATGTGGAGAAAAAGGAACACTTTTGTGCTGTTGGTGGGAATGCAAACTGGTACAGCGACTCTGGAGAACAGTATGGAAGTTCCTCAAAAAATTAAAAATAGAACTACCCTCAACTTAGCAGTTGCAGTACTATGTATTTATCCAAAGGATACAAAAATGCTGATTCAAAAGGACACATGCAGCCCAATATTTACAGCAGCACTCTCAAAATTATCCAAATTATGGAAAGATCCCAAATATCCATCGACTGATAGATTGGTAAGATAGGGGTGGGATATATATACAATGGAATATTACTCAGTGATCAAAAAGAATGAAATCTTGCCATTTGCAGCAATTTGGATGACACTATAGTATATTATGCTAAGCTAAATAAATCAGTCAGAGAAAGACAAATATATGTTTTTACTCAAATGTGGAATTTAAGAAACAAAACAGATGAACATAGGGGAAGGGAAGGAAAACTAAGATAAAAACAGAGAGGGAGGGAAACCATGAGAGACTCTTAAATATAGAGGACAAACTGTGGGTTGCTGGAGGGGAGATGGGCAGGGAGATGGGCTAAATGGGTGTTGGGAATTAAGGAGGACACTTGTTGGGATGAGCAATGGGTGTTATATGTAAGTGATGAGTCACTAAATTTTACTCCTGAAATCATACTATACTATGTTAATTAACTTGGATTTAAATTTTTAAAAAAAGTGAGGGGGGCGCCTGGGTGGCTCAGTTGGTTGAGCGTCTGACTTCGGCTCAGGTCATGATCTCACGGTCTGTGAGTTCGAGCCCCGTGTCAGGCTCTGTGCTGACAGCTCAGAGCCTGGAGCCTGCTTCGGCTTCTGTGTCTCCCTCTCTCTCTGACCCTCCCCCATTCATGCTCTGTCTCTCTCTGTCTCAAAAATAAATAAACATCAAAAAAATATTTTAAAAAAGTGAGGTAAAAGTATTTCAGAAAGAGGGAAGAGCATGTGCAAAGGCACTGTGATATGGAAAAATGTGGTGTATTCAAAGGTCTGAGAGAAGGCCAAGGCAGCTCAAGGACTGAGGGTAAAGGAGAGCCAGGCAGGGTTTTTTTTCCATAGCACTTTGTAGGCTATGTTAATACTTCTGGTTTATTCTAAGAGCAATGGGAAAGTTTTAAACTGATGTAGGGGTAGAATGAGAGTGGTGTTGACATGATTGGATTTACATATTTAAAAAATTAATGTGACTTTGGAGAATTTTGAGCAATCAAGACTGGAAAGAAGAGGAGTGGTAATTATAACTACTGGTTATTATAGTAGTTCAGATGGGAAGCTGTCCCAGGATGAGTCAGTACAGATGGAAAGAAGTAGACAAGTAAAGATCTTTTAGGTTAGATGTGGAAGGCAAGGGACAGGGATGTCTTAAGGATGATTTCTAGGTTTCTGGCTTGGTTACTGAATATATGGTAGTGCCATTCAAGAGAAAATACAGGAAGAGGACTGGGTTTTATGTTGCATGGGAGGCAGCATAGGGTAGGAGTGACCCTGAGATAATTTTGAAATGTTCAGTTTGAGGAGCCTTAGTTCCTTTTGTATATCCACATGGAGAAGTCAAGTGAATATTCAAGTTTGGAACTCAGAGGAGAGATTGGGCAAGAGAGATATATTTGAGGACCATTTGATTATAGATAGAAATTGAAGCTGTGAGCACAGATGAGGTTGCCCAGTACAGAGGACAGAGTGAGAAGCAGAGAGGGCCGGAGCTCTAACTGTAGAGAGCTCCAGCATTTAAATTAAATCTTAATTAGTATCTGGGTAGTGGAGCAACATGTTGGTGATTTTTGGTTTGTGTCCTGGGAGAGGGGTGTTTACCTCTTCAGACTGAGCCACTTGGTTTCCTTGCCTCTGGCTTTGGTTAGGCCAGGTAATAGGAAATGTTGGTGGGGTTTGGGGGGAGGGAAGAGAAAGAGGTCAGGGGATTTATTTCCCACCCCCTCTTTGTTCCTTCATTGCCTGGACATGGTTCTGGTGAGGCTGTGCTTCTTTATTAGAACTCCTCTCAGGCATCCTGTCTTCCAGGGACCTAAGCAGTCTCTAGGCCTGGGTAACAGTTTTTCCTCCTTTTCTCCCTTTAAACACAGAGGTAATGACTTCCTGCTGACTTGTGTCTGGGTGGCTCACTTTTACCCTGACACACGTGGAAAGAGTCTTCTGTTAACTGTAGTGTATTTTCTTCCGGGACCCTGACTATGAAATAGATGAAAGTGCAAAAGAGACAGAGAGGGAGTGGGAAGGACAGAGTGTCCAATATGATGGAAACCAAAGGAACAGAGGACTTTAAGAAGCAAGGGAGTGATGATAGTATAAAAAGATATTGAGAGTTAAAGTAAGATGAAGACCAAAAAAAAAAATGCCTGTGGTCTTTGGTGACTTAGAGTTTGTTGGTGATCTTTGTAAGATCTGTTTTGACAAAGTGATGGTAGCAGGTGCCTGAGGAGATCTATCAAAACCACTGCCATAGACCCCACAAGGCTTGGAGTATGATTGAACATTGAAGATGTTAACTCTTCAGATAGCTCTCTGAAAACATAGGAGCCACTTCTTTTAATATTTTCTCTGGAATTCTTATTTACTTTGGAAAATGAGATTTCTTTTCATTTCATACTTCTGTTTGCCAGGTATGGTGTTACTTACCACCTTGAACAGCATATAAGCTGAGTGGGTTGGAAGTGAGATGAGGGAAAGATATGGTCTTTCTCCCTCTGTCTTTTCCTGGTCTCTTGAAGTGCTTCTCCAGTCCCTTGTTATCTTGTGGGAACTCTCCCCAATGTTGCAGCCTCCTTTCCCTATCCTCTGGGTTTTGTTGGATGGTAGCCTTACTCTTCCCTCAGGTATGGTGCCTCTGAGTTTAGCCTACAGGGGTAGGACTACATAGGTGGACTGGGTAAAGGACAACATAATAACTTGAAAACTTCATCCAGGGGCGCCTGGGTGGCGCAGTCGGTTGGGCGTCCGACTTCAGCCAGGTCACGATCTCGCGGTCCGTGAGTTCGAGCCCCGCGTCGGGCTCTGGGCTGATGGCTCAGAGCCTGGAGCCTGTTTCCGATTCTGTGTCTCCCTCTCTCTCTCTGCCCCTCCCCCGTTCATGCTCTGTCTCTCTCTGTCCCAAAAATAAATAAACGTTGAAAAAAAAAAAATTTTAAGAAAACTTCATCCAATTACTAGTTTCAAAACATTATATCCATCACCTTGATTTTTGTCAAATGTCTAATGATTATTGATTATCCATTTATATTTATAAATGAACGACTAAATATATAATTCTAGGTTAGTGGTGTGAATTTTCCCAAGTAATTATTTTTGCTGAGGCCTCCCCCCTGAATGAACAGACTGATTTGTAAACTCTGGGTAAGTGGGCAGAATGTGTCAATAAGGGAAGTTTCCTTTTATGGTGTATGAGAGTAGAGTATTTAATCACTCAGGCACTCCCACCTTTACCAAACAAACAAATAAATGAATGCTCTACTCCATTGCAAAGTACTTTTATACATTTCACTCTTTGTTGGAGTTACTTTTATTTTTCTTTTTTTTGTAATGATACGTAGAGTTCCTTCTGGGGGAAAAATACCCCTGAAACTCTACCCTTTAGTCATCACCCTGTTTTTTTGGAAAGCAGTTTTCATTGCTGAATCTTGGAGGCAAATACCACATCCAGCCCCGTTATCCAGCAAGCAATGCTTAATGTCCTAATGATTCCCTGTCACCCTCCCCTGTGGCCATTGATGCTGCACTTGGTCAGAATGGCTCTTTTCTTTGTGGTGATGCCTGCTTTGGCTTTTTAATCCAGTCTTATCTGCACTTTGTATTCCATGAATTCTTTAACATTTTTGGTTAGCAAAGGCAACTTCCTCTATTTTCCAGGGCTTTTATCTTTTCTGTATTTGCAAGGAATTTGGGGAGGCAGGAAGACAAATGTATGTGTCCAGCCCACCATGTTGAACTTGCCCTTACTTCTTGATGCATAGTAATGAAAGTCATAACTGAAATAAGTTTTCAGACAATCCCTTCAAACTTCTTTTAGTCAGAACTACTAGTCTTAGACAAATTATATGATTAAAGTAGAATTTCTTCCTCTTACTCTTGCATTATAAATACAGAGTGAAGGGGCACCTGGGTGGCTCAGTCGGTTGGGCGACCGACTTCGGCTCAGGTCACGATCTCGCGGTCCCTGAGTTCGAGCCCAGCGTTGGGCTCTGGGCTGATGGCTCAGAGCCTGGAGCCTGCTTCCAATTCTGTGTCTCCCTCTCTCTCTGCCCCTCCCCCATTCATGCTCTGTCTCTCTCTGTCTCAAAAATGAATAAAACGTTAAAATAAATAAATAAATAAATAAATACAGAGTGAAAAATCAACAGGATAAACAACAGGAAGAAGTCTGGCCAGTTATCAACAGTATGTAGTTAATGGCCTATGGCACAGACTGCTAGTTATCCAACTGTATTCATTTACTCCTCTGACAATACAATACCAACATTTTAGCTGGCACATAGTCCCAGTTGACAATGTGGAGAGATTATGGGCACAGAGATGTGAACAGATAGCTCTGGGGCACGTCCCTTCAAAGGAATTCAGCTGCACTTCACTGGACTCTTTCTCCTTTCCTGTTGGCTAAGAGATACCCTAGCTGGAGCATCCCCCTTGAATGCAGAGGGAAAGCAGCATATTGAGGATTATAGTCACCTCAAGGATTTAAGACAACCCCCTCAAGAATTATGTGAGAGAAATAAATTTACATCTTATTTAAACTACTGCAGTTTGGATTTTAACTTGTGTAATCATCACTGTATAAATTTTAATATATAGGTTAATTTCACAGACCAGTTGGTATAATGGGGGAAAGCAAAAGTTTTGAAATTAAAGGATCTGGGTTAAAGTCATGATTCTGCCACTCACTAACTATATAAACTTAGGCAAATTACCTAACTGTTTGAGTCCAGTTTTCTTTTTTGCAAAATGAATATTGTAATTCCACCATTTACTGTTTTCTACATATACTTATTTCACATCTATTGTGCCATACACTGCAGATATAAAGATACAACTAAATCTTTGCTCTCAAAGGGCTCATACAATAAGGGATTTATTATGTTTGGCATACACTAAGTGCTCAATAAAAGTTTGGTCACTCATAAAAGGTAATTTGGCTTATATAACCATATGTTATAGCTTTATGTCTTCCAAACTCTTTGACATATTTCAATGGCAAAAATGATGATAGAGAAGCTATGCTATAAAAAAGAAAAATTAGAATTAATTTCTTGGACTTTGGACTTCTGGCAACTATTTAGAATATAGACTTGATCCTAGAAATAAACCAAACATATCTTTCATGGTTAACTATTATTTAATAAAAAAATTTATTTATTCATTGTGAATCCCTGATCAGTAGGTCTTTATACAGTTGCCTCAGAATTCTGTGCACAGGTAAAACAACTAGAAACAGGAAGGACAGAGATATAGCAATTGACACTATCATGGCTGATGGTGGAGTCAGAAGAAATATAAAAGCCACTCAACCAAAGAAAGATGGTTCTACATTCCCTGGTAGCTTCTAGAGGCACCCCCATATCACAAACTGTGCATAACAATAACTGATGCTCCTAGTATGAGTGTCCAAGTCATCAAGTAAGTATGAAACAAGGAGCAGCATTTTTTTTTTTTTTTTAGTAAGGCAGGGCATTGGTGAAGGAATTTCTGAAAGGCTTTCTAACAAGAATGATTCCAACAACATCTTGCCTAAAGGAGCAAGCTTCAGTTGGCTAGACACTATGCTTTGGTGCAGTACCACTTTCCCCAAAGATTTTGGATCAATGACGCATCACTGTTACATATATTGAGATGGAATCAGGTAATGGTTTATCTTAAGAAAAATCACCATTTTCTGACTTCTCTTTCCTCAAAAAGGCATTTTGATATTTGAGTTTCTGTCCTTTTGTTATTCAGAAATGGTAATCAATCAGCATTAAGGCTTTGAGAAAACAATCAGAAGCTGATGAACCTTGGGTTCCTTTGCTATTTAGTTTTGAGAACTCTTTCCTGGAAACATTTAGATTTACCAAGAAGAGGCTTTCAGACATTTTGCCCTTTTAATATGGGGATATTGAGTTCAATTTCATACTGACATTATCCCATTTCTTTTGCTTTTCTTTTGAGGGCTTTTATTAATTCTTGAAGTCACTGGGAGCCTAAATATACCCTCAAGCTCCACATTTTACACTTAGAAAAATTGGATAATTAATTCCAGAGTTCTGGTAATTCACATTCATGAGCAAAAGCAGATAGCTTGGGGAAATTATATAGGTTGAAAATGAATAGAAGATTTAAAATTTAATTATGGGTTATAAAGATATTCAAGAGGAAACATGTACTTCAGAGGCAAACAGACACATTTTTTCAGAGAATATACAACACTAAATCGTAGCCTGAAATCAAACACAAAGACAATCAAATTCTAAGGACAGATTGTGTCTTCATGCAAGTTCAAGATGCACACGTGATAAAAGGGAAATGAGAAAAAAGTATTTAAAACTCCCAATGGTTGGGGCCGGCCTAGGTGGTATAGTCAGGTTAAGCCTCTAACTCTTGACCTGGGCTCAGGTCATGATCTGAGGGTTGTGGGATCAAGCCCCATGGCAGGCTCTGCACTGAGCATGGAGCCTGCTTGGGATTTTTTTTCTCTTTCTCTCTCTCCTTCTGCTCCTCCCCTACTCTCTCTCTCTCAAATTAAATAAAATAAACATAAAAAAGCCCTCTCCTAGTGGCAATTTCTTCTGAACAGCTTCAAGCCTTAAAAAGAATAGAATCTAGCCATTATGATTTATGATTTTATAATATTACAAATTGAAAGACCTTCATTTGAAATTTATATTGGTATGACTTAATTATATAATGATGTGGTAATATTTCTTAAGTTAGTTAACAAGGATGTCTAATATTTCTGTACATGCACAGTTACTCATGCTTCTCTGTGGGTTGTTAATAAATATTGCCTCTTCTCCTGTTACCCTGATTATTCCTGTTTCTTTCACCAGTATTATTTTATCTTCATGTATTTAAATGGAAGTATTCTACAAAGTTTGGCTCTAAATCATCTGCTTTTTTCCCCTCATGTTATGCAGTGAAATCCTCATTCGTGAAAGCTTTCTGTGTCTCTTTCCTCTATATGGATAACTCACACACACGCATACCCCCACCCCCACCCCAACCTCTGACCTCTTAGTTAAGCTCCTCTTAGTTCTCAGTCACCACTTAACACTGCCTCTTATAGATGGAAGGGGAAGGATGAAAGCATTGTTAGGGGTCATTTACTTGAACCTTCCTTCCAAAACGAAGTTCTCTACCTTCTGCTCGAATTCCTCCAGTGAGAGAACTTTCGTGTTTAATAAATACATGTTTGAATTTCAGCTCATCACTTACAAACTCTATCACTTAGAATAAGTTATTCTAAGGCTTTTTCCAGCCTTGGTTTCCTCATCCTTCATGGGGAATGAGGATAGTAACAGTACCTACCATACAAGTTCGTGGCAAGCATCTAGTATGACAGAAGTCCTCAATATATTAACTGTTCCTATTTTGCCTTTCTTTTGGCAGTTCTTATTGTTTACAACTGGTATCTTTAAATTTTTTGTGCCTTACTCTTATCTATCTCCTACATTTAAATTTCTTAAAAGCAGAAATGATGTATTATTCATCTTTTTACCCCACAAACCAGGATTTACCAAGGACAATTCCACAGACAAGTACTGAACTATGACAAAATTTATTCTTGTCTTCAGTTAAATGAGAAAGATAAAAAAGTTAATTTTCCTTAAATCTGATGATACAAAATTTCAAAAAAGTATAACTTATTTTGAGACAAATTTTTCTTTTCTGTTGTCAAAATTTCTTACTTTAACATGAAATGATGTTGAGATTAGATAATTATTGCTTCCAAATTTTGTCTTTACTTAGATAAACAAAGAGTTGGCAATATCTTGTCATTCTCCATTGTTTAAAGAAAAGATCACTGGGCTTACAAAATTCAAAATGGTCTAGGATGGTGCCTTACATGTAGTTGGCTCTCAACAGATGTCAGTTGATCCCTAGGTTTCTCAGTGCTTACTTGACGGTCATTTTGCTTCTCCTGTTGCCCTTCACCAGAGGTCAGGGATGAGAAATACAGGATGTGAAGCAAAAAAGAGTAAAATGTTGAATACCTCCACTTAAAGAGTTGGTTGGAAAATTGGAAGATGAGAAAAGGAAAAAAAAACTGGCTAACAAACATATTTTGGAATTACCTATGTATTTCTCTTATTTAAAAAAAAATTTTTAACGTTTTAATTTTGAGAGAGAGAGAAAGAAAGAGAGTGTGCATGCGTGCAAGCCAGCATGAGTTGGGGGAGGGGCAGAGAGAGAGGGAGACACAGAATCTGAACCAGGCTCCAGGTTCTGAGCTGTCAGAGCACAAATTGAGAATGTACATTTTTTTTTCTTAAGGGCTTATTTTACCAAAAGTTACTGAATGGTCATAGCTAACTTATAAAAGGTTAATATCACAGGGTAAGTGCAATAATTTTCCCAGGCACTACTGATTTCCATAGACCTGAAGTCCAAAAGTGATTATATGAAAACTAATTTGGATACAGTTTTGACTTTTCAAAGGGTGACAGTCCCTCCCAATCAAGACATATTCTTGAGTTCCTTCTATAGAGCAGACATTGTTAAGCTACTTAGGCTTCAGTGGTGGTCAATGTTAGTAAAGAAAAATAAAAAACTCAGGCAGAAATTTTGAGTTGCATAGAAATTGTCATCTGTTCAGACCATGTCTGTGCCCAATTCTTATCCTGGAATGACGACTGCACTTTCCATGCTAGTAACTATAATATTTGAAATTCTGATCCCAAAGTCAAGTTTTCCATCAAAATTATAAAGCACATATGTGTTCTTTCTCACCCTCCTTCTCTTGTGCCATTCCTTCCTTTTTCTCTTCTTCCCTCCCTCCCTTTTTTACTTCTTTTTATTTTTGCCACCAGAATGTGCAAAACCACTTCTTCTAGAATGATATCCTTATGTTTATTTGTTGTTTGCCAAGGAACTGAACATAAACCTTGAAGTGTGTATTTCATGTCAGTAGAAATACTCACAGTTATAGTTCTCCTTAAATCAACCCCAATGACATATACCTTTGATATGTGAATGAAAATAAACATCTATCCTCAACTCAGTGAAGAACTCCCAGGCCCACATCCTTGTAGTATACAGTTTGGACTGAAAAACAGAAGTGGCCAATGTTCACTAGCATGTATACAAGTTTGCAGATTTCGGAGCAGTTACTTTCTTCTTCAATACAACTTGAAAAAAAGTGGAAAAGGAAAGGATTCAGGAAAGATACCATTTTGAATTATTGTCTCAGGCTAAAAAATAATCATGCATTTTTCAAAGCAAATTAAGACATAATGGATTCAGTCAGATATGGATTTTGGTAATTAACTTAGTTCTTAATTAAAACTATATCTGAGATCTCATTTTCACAGTTTGTGAAAAACTGAATTTTTCCTGTCTTTTGGATAATGAGTTACCATCAAGTATTGGTTATTTAAATCACAAAACACATAAATTCATTCTTTCTTGACATACTTATTTTGTGTGACTATCTTTTCTCCTTGAGAACCATCACTGATTCATCATGCTAGGGTTTTATTGTTTGTGGTGTAAAAGCTATGTTGAACTCTGATTCAAGATCTAATTTTTTCTTGAGTTAATGCTGCTGCTTTTTTTTTCTGTCTTGACATGAAAACAGATTTTTAAAATTTATAATCAAAAGTAAACTATTACCTTGTGTTCAACCAACATGTTGATTTTGATTTATAATATTTTATGACAATATTTTATGTATGTTAATAATATTTGATATCATTCACTGCTGAAAAATATTTTCTCTTAGAGATAATGTAAAATAATCAAAATTATGTAAGATAATGTAACAATGAGAAAACCTGCCCATTTAGTGTCATTTTGGTTTGGATCCTTAAACTTGGTTAACTGAAAGTCAGAATCATAGCCACAGCCATAGGCAAAACCAGATACCGTACCAGTAGATATGATGAAGATGCTTATGTAATTTTCTTAAAACTGATAACATGTACTTTACATTTTGCACAATAATTTGGGAAATTATAAAAATTTAGTCTAAACAAGTACATTTCTCATTAGGGCTTGCTTCCTGGTGAAAGATTAACAACTTATTCTCTATGTGAAAAAATAAGAAAATGTAATCAGTCAATCACATTGTTCTACCAGTTTGGTTGTTATTTCTCTTTTAATTCCATTCAAATATTTCTAAAGTGATAAATCAATTCTTACACTCTTATTCTTATGTTTTCTCCTTACGTGATAAAAGACAGTCTTCTCAAAATTTGTAAAAGTTAATACAATCTTCCTCCCAGAGAATTCGGGAGTAAAGTGGGGGTAGTTTTGAGTGCTATTTGCTGATTGTTACTCAGTTTATGGTCCTCTTTCAGAAAGTGCTGGAAAAGTGAATCAGAGGTAAATTTCTAAAGCCGACTAGCCTTTTCCTAGCCCTTGAAACTTCCTCCTTTGTGAGCACCTCTGAATGTAAAGTGGAATTCATTAACAGAGTTGTCTGTACATAGCAGTCTTCATGTCTTCATTAAAACTCTTTACTGGGCTTTTGTCATGCATTGGTAATTTTGAAAATAACCACAAATTTAGATTTATACTTTTATTTATTTATTTTTTAAGTTTATTCATTTTTGAGAGAGAGAGAGAGAGAGAGAGAGAGAGAGAGAGAGAGAGACAGAGTGTGACGAGGGGAGGGGCAGAGAGAGAGAGGGAGACATAGACTGTGAAGCAGGCTCCAGGCTCTGAGATGTCAGTACAGAGCCCGACGTGGGGCTTGAATTCACAAACCATGAGTTCATGACCTGAGCCGAAGTCAGATGCTTAACCAACTAAGCCACCCAGGCACCCCAGATTTATACTTTTACAATAGAAAACGCCTGTGTCTATTTTTAGCATGAGGAGAAAACAGAGGAATATTATGATGACACTGATTTTCAAAAACTTAAGTTGGCTCCAGAAGATACTAAGTTAATCACTGAAATTAATTGCAGTGGAATAGATATTCTGATGGCCTTTCGTTCCACTGAGGTAAAACATTGATAGCTCCTGGCACTGTCAGAGTCAGCCTTGCTTTGGTGATGAATCAATTGTAGAAATGACAAAGTTAGAGGAGATGTTGTGGTTTCTGGGTCTCAGGCTCAGTACATTTGATGAAAAACCAAGGGCCAACCTCAATTGAGTTTTCAAAATTATATATTGGGTAATTTCAGTTGAACGATACTGAAATTGCTTGGTTTCTTCTCTTACTTCACTGTTAATTCTACTTATGCCCAAATAAGCATAGAACTGTTTTCTCATCCCATGAAAGTCTTGCCAATAGATAGTAGTTCTGAAAATGTGGCATTTGCAGCACTTGTTTCAATTTCAAATGCTAAGAAAATGATTAAGATCAACCCATACACTTGCTGCAGTGTTGGTAATTTAGAGTAATTTGTCTTAAATTGTCCAATAGTTCAGTTACCACAAATGTGGAGTCAGTAATGCCTATGCCAGTGCCCTTCACACATGACAGCATGACAGGTTGTGATAGCTTTTTATACTGTTAAAAGTAATAGAGGATTTCCACAGAAAATTTGGAAAATATTGAAGAGGGTAAGAGGAAATTAAAAGCTACTAAAAATAGATTAATGTTAGTAACCTTTAAAAAAATACTTTTTCAGTCTTCTTTTTTTTTTTGGTGTGTATGTGTATCTGAAGAATGAAAAAAGTTATTTTTATTACAAGTTTTTATTCTCCTCTTTTATTTAATACTATGTCTTGAAAATTTCTTTCTTAAATATTCTTCTAAATTATGATTTTAATGACTCTATTATATTCCATTTTATGGATGTCCATAATTTGTTTAGCTATTCTCATATTTTCAGACATTTGGTTTATTTCTGATTTCTTGCTTTTTTATAACTATCATCCACATTTAAAAAATCTTCCTTTGATTATTTGCCTAATATTTCAAGAAATGGGGTAATTGCTTGAAAGACTTTGAGACTTTTTAAAGACTGATATTTGAGTCCAATCTATTCTTCAAAAACTTGTACCTTTTTATACTCATGCTACCAGATTTTGATATTATTTTTCTCATATCACTACAGTGTTTTACTCAGTATTATATGTATCATATTTTTAATTTGAAAACTATCATTTTTCTGTTTAAATATCCATTTTTTGAAAATACTAGAATGTATTTATTAGCCATTTGTGTTACTTTTGGTATGGGACTGGTCTACTCATGTCTTTTGCTTATTTTATATTAGGATATTTCTAATTCATTTTTGAGGGTTCTTTATGTATTAAGGATATTAATTGTTTGTATTAAATTTATTCCTCATATGCCACTTGATTTTTAATTTGATTTGAGATATTTTTGTTTGCTTTTACGTTGAGAAAATAATTTTCCATTTATACATTAAATATCCAACTATATTTCCTTCTAACTTTTTTGATTTAATTTATTTTGTATTTAATTCTTAACTTAAATGAGAAATTATTTTGGTATAAAATATAAGATCCTAATTGATGACCCTCACTCTCACCCAAAATAAAAATTTTCTCAACACCATTTATTAATTAATCTTTTTCTTTTTCACTGGCTTGTGAGGCTTTATCATATGCACATATAAATAAATATTTTTTCTTCCAATATATATTATAGTCTGTTCCAGAGCAACTTACTCTGCTTCATTATCTGTTGATTTTTACACTGCATCAATATGTTATAATGACTTTTAAAGTACATTTTAACATATGGTAAGGCAGGCTTTTTGCTTCATTACTTTCTTCCCTAAATTTTAGTTAATCACACTTATATGTCTTTCAGAAGAATTTGGGAATTATTTTGCATGTTTAAAAAAGTGTTGGGGTGCTGGGGTGGCTCAGTCGGTTGAGTGTCCAACTTGATTTCAGCTCAGGTCATGATCCTAGAGTTGAGGGATCAAACCCCACGTCAGGCTCTGTGCTGAGTGTGAAACCTGCTTAGGGCTCTCTCTATCTCTCTCCCCAACCCCCAACCTCCCCTTTCCCCCAGCTCGTGTGTATGCACTCTCTCTCTCTTTCTAAAATAAAAAAAATTAAAAATGCCAATGAGACAGTGATTGAAATTGCTTTAAACTTGACAGAATATTAATTTAATGAGTTGATATTTTACTATTACAGAACATGATCTATATTTCTACTTATTTAAATTGTCTTTCCAAAACCACACTCAGATATCACCTCATGCCAGTCAGAGTGGCAAAAATGGACAAATCAGGAGACTATAGATGCTGGAGAGGATGTGGAGAAACGGGAAACCTCTTGCACTGTTGGTGGGAATGCAAATTGGTGCAGCCACTCAGGAAAACAGTGTGGAGGTTCCTCAGAAAATTGAAAATAGACCTACCCTATGACCCAGCAATAGCACTGCTAGGAATTTACCCAAGGGATACAGGAGTACTGATGCATAGGGGCACTTGTACCCTAATGTTTATTGCAGCACTTTCAACAATAGCCAAATTATGGAAAGAGCCTAAATGTCCATCAACTGATGAATTGATAAAGAAATTGTGGTTTATATACACAATGGAGTACTACAGGGCAATGAGAAAGAACGAAATATGGCCCTTTGTAGCAACGTGGATGGAACTGGAGAGTGTGATGCTAAGTGAAATAAGCCATACAGAGAAAGACAGATACCATATGGTTTCACTCTTATGTGGATCCTGAGAAACTTGACAGAAACCCATGGGGGAGGGGAAGGAAAAAAAAAAAGAGGTTAGAGTGGGAGAGAGCCAAAGCATGAGAGACTCTTAAAAACTGAGAACAAACTGAGGGTTTATGGGGAGTGGGAGGGAGGGAAGGGTGGGTGATGGGTATTGGGGAGGGCACCTTTTGGTATGAGCACTGGGTGTTGTATGGAAACCATTTTGACAATAAATTTCATATATTGAAAAATAAATAAATAAATAAATAAATAAATAAATAAATAAATAGAAAGAAAAAAAATAAATTGTCTTTCATGGCTCTCAACTTGCATGTCTACATGCTTTTCAATTAATATTATGAATTAAATTTTTTAAATACAACTTGCTCATATAATATATTGAAAAGCTTTTGCCTTTTCTGAATCTAATCTGTAGAGATTTAGACAGTTTTCTCAAACCACTGCATAGAATATACATGTGGCTTTGCAACATGTGTTTTTTAGGTAAGTATTGATGTTGCCTTTAAATTTAAGTATAAATGTTATTATGCCTCTTATTGCTTTTTCACTTCTCATTTCATTGAATAGAACTTTCAGGAAAATGTTGATGAATTATGATATTCCTGAATCTAATGGTAACACCTACTTTATTTCACCATCAAGTATGATGTCAGCATGTTGATTTAAGATGCAGTTATTTAACATGTAGTTATTACTTCAAGAAAATATTCAATTCAAGTTTTTTGAAGCCTTTGATTTTATTAAGAATTGGCGTTGGAAATATTACATAACACCGTTTTGGGAAAATGAAGTTGGATTATAATTAGTAAACCTAACATTAAACCATCTGTCAAAGGAGAAATGTCTATAGGGTCTGGCTCAAGTATCACAGAGCAGGACAAAGAAGAGTGGAATTACAGGGAACC